>NC_087309.1:60928538-61251038 GCF_015220805.1 Pogoniulus pusillus | reverse complement strand
TTAGGGGACTGAAGGGCATGTCTTATGAGGAGAGGCTGAAGGACCTGGGACTTTTTAGTCTGGAGGAGAGAAGACTGAGAGGGAATTTAATGGGGCTGGGACTTTTTAGTCTGGAGGAGAGAAGACTGAGAGGGGATTTAATGGGGCTGGTCAGGAGTGGGAAGGAGACAGGCTCTTCTCACTTGGTTCCTGTGATAGGAAAAGGAGCAATGGGTGTAAATTGCAGTACAAGAGGTTCTATGTGAACACAAGGGGAAACTTCTTTACTGTAAGAGTCACAGAGCACTGGAACAGGCCCTTTGGGTCCCTTCCAATCCCTAACATCCTGTGATCCTGTGTTCTTGTAGTTGAATTTTATACTTCTACATTTTTAGGTTGCTTATAAATATAGGCTAATTTTACTTCCAAACTTTCTGAGCTAGTCTGGTGATTTATTTTGGGGGTAAATTCAACCCACCACAGCTACAGTCACTGATGTAGAATTCATCCCCATCTTTCTGGTAGGTCCCCCTAAATACTGGAAGATCACTATAAGGTCTCTCTGAAGCCTTCTCCAAGCTGAAAAATGCCAGCTTTTTTAGCCTATTCTCATGGAGAAAGTTCTCCACCTTTCTGATCATCTTCATGGCTCTCCTCTGGACTTATCTGAACAGCTCTGCGTCTTTCTTACACTGGAGGCCCCAGAGCTGGACACACTACTCCAGGTGAGGTCTCATAAGACTGGAGTCGAGGACAGAGTCACCACATCCCTTCTTTGCAGCATGTTGACCGCATTACACATCTTGGCGGAGTTAGCAGACATTCTGAGGATGCGTTTGATCCCACTGTCTACATTGCCAACAAAGATGCTAAGCAACGATGGTCCCAATACTGACCCCTCATGAATGTCATTCATCACTGGTCTCCACTCGGGCACCAAGTCGTTGACCTCAACACTTTGAGTGCAAGCCTCCAGCCAGTTCCTTATCCACCAAGTGAACCAACTTGTCAAATCCGTGTTTCACCAATTTAGAGATAAAGATGTCAAATACTTTGCACAACTCCAATGTCATCAGTTGCTCTTCCTTATCCACCAATGCTGAAACACCATTGAACAAGGTCATTACATTTGCCAGGGATGATTTTTCTTTGGTGAAGTCGCACTGGCTGTCGCCACCTACCTCCTTATTTTTCAAGTGTCCTAATATAGTTTCAAGGAGGCTTTACTCCATAATGTTGCTGGGCACAGAGGTGAGACTGACTGTCCTATAGTTCCCACAGTCTTCTCCCTTTTTGAAAATAGCAGTTATGTTTCCCCTATCCCAGCCAGTAGGAGGGATGTTTTCAGTAATGCATTTCTACTTCATCATACAGTATTCAAAGACCTTTAAACAGTATTTAATACCTATTATAAACAGAAAGGGCTCACTTTTGAACTGTAATAGGGAGAAGGGAAGAGGTCTTTCCTTCATTTACCATTCTTCTCAACTTCAGTCTCTCCATTCATCCATCCTTGTCAGAACACAGGCAATGCATTGGTTCTGCCCATTTTGTCTCTTTTTGTTTGTTTGTTTGTTTCCTTTGTGTATGTGTGTAAGCAGGTAGATTAATTAAGTTTTAGGAAATATATTTTATCTTCCTTTCAGCGATGTTCTGAAAGGTATTATTTAGCTTTCAACAGTACTTTTATATACTCAGGTTAATAAAATATTTATCACATTAAATGGCTATTCCATTATATTATATATTAAAACTATGTTTCCTTCACATTTTGAAAAGAAAAAAGCAAACAAAAACAAACAATCAAAAAAAGCCCAACAAACAGCAAAACCAGGCAAAGTTAATTACTATGAGGCTATAAATTAAGAATTATGCACACATATCAAATGAGAAGGACTCAAACAAGTTTAATTACAGGGTAGCAGAGATTAGAAATATCAGTTCTTTGAAAAGTTGGTTCATATAATACCAGTTTTTCAATTTCTGTGTTTCGCAGAATGCCAATGTGCAATTAGAGATAGTAGCAAAGAGGTATTATGATGTTCTGAATCACATTCACAGGCATTCTTAAAACTGGTGGTAGCTGAAGGACACACTTTATCTAAATCCTTAAAGAACAGTTGTGGAATAGAGTCCCATAAGGCACCATTCATGGTCAAATGTGTTTTCTCTCTCTACAGTAAATATTACAGAGGTAAAGCTGATGTGGGTTGGCACAAGTTCTTGGCAGACATTTGCTGATGCTTCAAAATCCATTTTAATTTTGGATCATATTTTAATTGAGTATGTACAGATACATTAATGTTTGGCATCCTTTCTTTCTCCAGACTCCTTTTCAAATGATAATGCCTACCCAGGATTCATTCCAGCTGGAAGGAGTTTAAGAAAAATGTGATCAAGATAGGGGCATCTGAGAACTGCTCTGTGAAAGCTATCCAAGCTATCCTTTACAATGTCATCTTGTACTGCAGGAATTGCTACAAAAAAAAAAAAAAAACCCAGCAAAACAAAACAAAACAAAACAAAACAAAACAAAACAAAACACTGACATTGTCTCACAAACTCTGTTCAAATATGGTTTACATACCTGTTTTTTGCTTTGTATTTCAGGCAATAAGGATTTACATTTCCATTACTGTAATGATATATCATTTATAAAGACATGCAAAATAAATACTCAAAATATCCTAAGGATTTAGTAAATGCTTTATTATCTTTATCTTTTAAAGTTCAAAGCTTGCATAATTTGTAACTTCATTTATATTAACAGACTTTTTGAGATTAAGTCCATCAGACATATCACTCAGATTATTTTTTGTAAATTAGTTCTTCTATTTATTTCTTTTTGTATAGGGAGTCTTCATTTCTGTGAAGAAATAATTGCAATGGATTAAATTTCAGTGCAATATAGAAAGACATACTTACTCTCTGTAGGGACCTGAAAAGGTTATGACAATTTTGTTGGCTTTGTCTTTATCAGCTGTACAGGTCCTCATTCTGATTCTTCCAAGCTGAAAACAAATCTAAAATGGCTACGCATGCAGTGCTTCTTTAGATTAATGAAATATTTGCCTGCTGAAGTAGTTACCAGTTTTGCCCACACATTATTTATGTAGGTTTCATTTTATATTCCTTTTTTCCTTGGTGTAAAAGTTGATCCACAACCTTACTTTCCCCTTACTCTAGCAAATTTCATTGTAAACCCTTCTACAGGTTTAAACAGGATACAGAAATAAATCAATCTGTTCTAGTGGCTGTTGTTAAGAAGTAACTATAGTGCAAAAGACACACATTCTTAACATGACTATTTCTTCAAATTTCGTTGAAAATGTACACAGATAGTGAAATAATTACTTCCTTATAAATGTTCATAAATTACCTAATATCACAGTATGGTAGATGAAGACAAACATGAAAAGAAAGAAACCTTTATGTCATGTAACTTTTTTTTAAGAGAGAAGTAACTGGATGGCCTAGGATACCATACTACTGAGGCTATTTAATTGCCAGGGAAGTGTTTGGAAGGTGCATGAAGGAAGGATGAATTTGTTTCTGAGAGTGACACTTTTAGGGATGAAGAAGATGGAGAAAGATTTGCATGTGATATATGTTCTCTTAAGAAAGCTTGCAATACCATCATTAATATTCTAGATTATTTAATATTGACAGCAATATGAACAATTAATCATCATCATCATCATCATCATCATCATCATCATCATCATCATCATCACCATTAAATATATGCATTAAACCTACTGCAGGATTGCGTATCTTCTTCCCATATTGGAATACACTTGATTGGCACAATCAAGTCTCTAAACTGGTAATATAACTACTAAGTTTTTTTCCCATGTTTTCAGCAATCTTTGTGGGGAAACTGTTTGTGTTTCACTTCATGCACTACTTGACAAATTCCAAGTTATTACCCGTTAGGAATATTTTCCTCTTCTACTTTGTGTTTAAAACTCACATCTTTAAATATGCCAACACGAAGATAATATATTTATCATTGTTGATGCTTTTCATTCACATAGCAGTTAAGAAGGCATTCCTCTGCACTTAGGCTTTCTAACAACTTACCAAAATCATTGAGATATTTTACAGAATGGCATCCTCTTAACACAAGTGAAAGTTAAACTGGTTATAATCAGATATATATGAAATCTTAGATTAAGGTATATGAAATATATATGTACTTGTTTCTTTCCTTGTGTTTTGTTTGTTTATATGTATAACTCAAGAAATCATTTTGTAAATAATCACTTCAATACCATTCCGTTGTCTCAATATTCCTGGGTAACCTTCATAAAGATATCAGTTGCATTTTTTTTTTCTTTAGTGAGTGCAGTCGGCATACAGACAAGATATTTCTCCTTGCAATTAAAAGCAGAATCTGAGAGACTGATTGAAAAATCCCTGATGTCATGAACTACATTATGCTCAAAATATGTGTAGAGAAGCAGCTGTGCTTTTCTGGATCTTTCAATTTGCTTTGTTCTAGCTGGAGTCTGTAAAACTGGGCACCCACAAAATACCAAAAAATAATTGCAAGTCTTCTTTTTTAATGGGAATTTTATTAAATGATCACATGGGATGACGTTTTTATCACAGTCTGCAGCTACAACAGACAATATTTTTACTATTTTCCCTTCTGTCAAAAATATCAATTTAAAAATCAGACAGGTATATCTGAGAAGAAGATTTCATCAAGCATCTGACACAAAGCCTGCTGCAATCACTGGAACAACTCCCACTAAATCCAGTGTTTTTCAGATTTGGGCCCAGATGCCTCAAATCCCATTGTTCTTAGCAAAACCAACTCACTCTGATAGCAAGTTACTTATCTGGATTGTATCCCTGCTGTGGAAGATTTAGGCCTTATAAGGAAAACTCACAGTTTGTAGAGCGCAGCAGTAAATTGTGCCACCAAGAGTAAGACATTAGATGGTTATTGAACATTCTGGTTTTTTACACTGTCTAAATAGAATGAAAGTGCTTTCAATGGCTTCTAAACTTAACTGTAAAACAACGTAGCATGATACACCCATCTTCATTTCAAGCATTACTGAAAATATTTCCACCAGAGTTAATAATAAATTCACATTAGTACAGTGCAGTGTGATAATATAAGAAGGTTTCTGAGCAAGGGCTTAGGCTCCTGACTTGTGAAAGTTCAGCTTCATCTGCCCACTGGGGCTCATATGACTGCAGCAGTAGTCAGTGAGGATTCGGATTTTCCTTGAAAATAAAAATTCAAAAGGGGAAAAGACTGCCAAAAGAGTACATTGTCAGTCTGCCTTTTGACAGACTTGTTCTTTTCCCTTAGCATTGATATGTAAAAGTAAGCTTTTGTTGCATTTATAGTGTCTAGCAAAAAAAAAAAAAAATTAAAAAATTGGACAGAATCCTTTCTTTTCTCCCTCCAGCAGATTTTAAAGCCAGATCACTCACTTCATCCATACTGTGATTTATGTTTACAATGAATGACTGATGACTTCGGTTTTGTGGTGAAATGCAAATATTTTCTGCCTTTTAGCACAGCTGAATGTTCACTGAAGAATGCCTCAGTCAGGACTTCATCACTAATCAACCTGATTATACAGTCAAGAAACAGAAACTGTGTCACAGGATTTCAGCGACAGAAAACATGTTCTACATTTCAAATAAGAAGTTACTGAAGTCAGGGGCTCGTCAGCATTTCCTTAGCTCAGTACTGCTACCACTGTGTGTTTTCTGTTTGTTTAACATTTTGACAGATATTGATGACTAATTAATAAACCTGTTTACAGAACCCGTGGGAGAAAAGTCTATATTGCTGTGGTTAGCAGTGATAAACTTTTGATAGAAGAATTAGAGATAGTATTTAGCCAAATCCCCTTCCCAGCTGTGGCAAGGCCGTAATCTGATGTTGGCTGCCTAAGAAGCCCCGTATGCTAAATACTTAAACTGGATTTGCCTGCTAAGAGGCACATGGGGACATACAGAAATTAGATTTGCAGAAATGAGCAAACCTTGAATCTTCCTGCTATTTCTCATAACTGCTTATATTTAAAGCTGGTTAAATATGATGTGGTTAGAAAGCAGAAAGAATTCACACAATTAACACTATTAAGGAATTGGAATTACCAAAATGCTGCTGCTTCTTTCCTACAAAAAATGTGATGTTTCTTTCTACCTATAAAGGAACCAAAACAATCCACAGAATCACAGAATCACATAATGCCAGGGGCTGGAAGTGACCTCGAAAGATCATCCAGTCCAACCACCCTGCCAGAGCAAGATCATCTATACCAGATCACACAGGAAGGCATCCAAGCCAGTTTTGTGAATCTCCAGAGAGGGAGGCTCCACAGCTCCGCTGGGCAGCTTGTTCCAGTGTGCTGCCACCCTCACAGAGAAAAAACTGCTCTTCATGTTTACACGAAACTTCATCTGCATAGAAAGAGCCAAAAGTAGAAAGACTTAGAGAAGCTGCTTTTTCTTAATAGGAATTTTCATTTATTTGTTTGATATGATGCATCCGTTTGTTTTTTGTTTCAAATTCTTTTAGGATGTGGAAGGTGAATAAAGTTGAGATTGTAATGGAAAATGAAAATATTTTAGGATTTTATTTTCTTGATCTTTATCATAATACGATAAAGATATGATATCTTTGTCGTGATGAAAGTTCAGGATATTATCTTTGAGATAGAAATCTCTGGATACTGATGTTCCTGACATGATATATTATCTGTCAGTTAGAATAGAGGACAAATGGTTTAAGCAGACTTTTCTGGGCCTGAATTAAGTATAAAGAATTATTATTATTACTACTACTATTATCATCACCATTATAGTTGTGCTGCTGGTGGTGGTTGTTGTTATTTAACATAAAGAAAAACTTAACTAGTCAATGACACTAAGGTAAAACTTTAGAAATTTCCACCAGCTTTATTTCCTATTTAAGGTATTTATCACTGAAAACACATTTAATTCCTTTTTTTTCCACATAGTTAGTATTATTATAATTTTTTTCTAATTTCACACATTTGAAACAGCATTTTGAAACAATTTAAATACATAGTTACTTTTTTCTGCTTTGAATAAATGTGATAATCGCTGATCTATTTATTCCTATAGACAATTGTGATAAAAATATAAACCAGATTATTAGGATAGTCTCTTCTAATGCTTAGCAATTTCACTTTCTAAGCTTTATCCCCGTTGACTACTTCAGCAAGAAAAAAAGATTTTAAATTCTTACTGGCATATATAGGCAATATTTTCAGTAGCCATCTTATTTTCTTTATCAAAAATTAAATATATTTTGGTCTTTAGTGATGTGTCTATAGCACCTGTCCAAATGCAGCATAAACTGCATTCAATGACAACATTTTATTTTCCAATTCTCTGAGCAGTCATAGATGGTAGAGTGCAAAATGCAAGCTACATATTATTTGGAATGTGAAATTAGTGTTACAATTCCTAACACAGCTGCTGTCTTCAAATAAGTATCTTGAGATCACACCAATGAAAGGAATAAATTTAAACGTGGGTAATGCAGCATTTTCAAATGAATGAACTCAATAATTTTATTGTAGTAAGTCAGTGTAATTACTGTACCCTGAAGATAAAGATTAACCAATGCATTGTGATAAAGGTTGCTTTTAATGGAAATGACACTGTGTGTGCAATTGAGTAAGCTCATAATAGTATTATACATAGCAAAAGTGATAGCATGTCATTAATTGGACCTCAAAACTGTCTGTGCAGGATTCTAGTTTTATTTAATTTAGTTCTTCCATTTTAGATTTCACATCAGAGACACCGTAATCTTATCTTTATCAAGCCAGTTTGCTCTTTCTTATTTCAACAATCTAGAATCCTTGATGATTGGCTTTAGACATCCTCTTATGGGAGCACAGCAGTGACTGTGAAAAACCTTATCTGAAAATGACAAACCATTTAGTTTGCCTCTATCTCATCTGATCTCAGAATTTTACTTTTAAGGGTTGTCACTGAACACTAGACAACTGGCCTTGTTTCATCAATGTAAGAAGAAAAAGTAATAACAACAAAGTGTTTCACCAGAAATCAGACTAGCAAACATCAAGCTATTTACTGTTTTAAAGTAAACAATGACTATATCCCTTTCTTTCATCACTCCAAAAATAAATACAATTTGTTCTTTTGCAGGAGAATCACTCTAAGAACTCTGTCATACAGAGACTAGCAGTGGAAAGTGTTTATATTGCTATGAGGATGTGGTGGTTTGGATGTTATCCACCCCCCCACACTTTAGAAAGTACCCCAGCTAACTCAGTTGGACTCTGGGAATATAAATGAAGCTATTTATTTACAGCTAGCACAATATACAAGCAGTTATTTACAATATATACAGAAATATACAAAAATATACAAGGTAAAAATAATACAGAAGCACAACTCCCCTCCCAGAAACCTGAGTTGCCAGGAGGGGCTCTCAACCACCCCTGCACCTTCCCCCTGCCCCTCTCAACCTTACCCCAGTCCTAAGGAAGAAAAGAGGTTCAGCCAAGAGGTTAAGAAGCAAGGTTAGTGGCAGTGAGGTTAGGGAGCTGCAGCTGAGTCTGAAGCCAGCCAGAAAAGTGAAGACAAAATGGCGAAAGAGATATCTAATGTTTACATTCTTCTTCAGTGAGACTCTGAGGGAAGGAGACATCACCAATGTTTTCCTTTCACAGCCAATTATCTACTTTCTCTCACCAAAACATTCTAGCCTGCTTCAAACTAGCACAAGCCACCCCTGTCTACTTCGCTCAGAGTATCGCTGAGAATTATCTAAATCATTATTTACACTAAAACAATATTTACAAGTTCAGTTCACACTCCATTCCAGCTATCTCAGATGTACATGATGCAAAAGCTCAGAACAGTTTGTCTCCTCACATATGAGACGAGAACAGGGACTCCCATGTGACATTGGGTTCGTGCTCACGTACTGTAGATTCTCTTGTAGATTCTTCCAGTGTTGGATGCCTATGGTACCTAGAATAGAAAACTCCTAACAGCTTGTATTATACACTCTGATTTTAAACTCTCCCAGCTAGAGTTAGATTTCTCTGTGGAATACACTGGATTTCACCATTCTTCTGCATTACCCAGTAGGTATGACCAGGACCTTCACCAGACACCACCCCTCAGACAGGTTTCCCTTCACCCGAAGGACAAAATACCCAAACAGTTTTCCCTAACAGATTCTTTTCATGTACAACAGGAACTTTATCACCGTCTACTGTTTGGACTAAGTCTGATTGTGCAGGTCCTGCTCTGTTTACTGAACCCCTACTATTTACCAACCAGGTAGCTTGTGCTAAATGCTTGTCCCAGTTTTTCAGAGTTCCACCCCCCATGGCTTTTAGGGTGGTTTTCAGCAAACCATTGTAGTGCTCAATCTTCCCTGAAGCTGGTGCATAGTAGGGTATGTGGTAGATCCACTCAATATCATGCTCTTTGGCCTAGTTTTTCACAAGATTGTTCTTGAAATGAGTGCCATTGTCTGACTCGATTCTCTCTGGAGTTCCATGTCTCCACATGATTTGTCTCTCCAAGCCAAGAATGGTGTTACGTGCAGTAGCATGTGGAACTGGATAGGTTTCCAGACATCCGGTGCTGGCCTCTACCATCGTTAGCACATACCGCTTGCCAGAACAAGATCGAGGTAGAGTGATGTAGTCAATCTGCCAGGCTTCACCATACTTGTACTTTGACCATCTCACACCATACCATGAGGGCTTGATTCGCTTAGCCTGCTTAATAGCAGCACAAATGTCACAGTCATAGATGACTTGAGTGATAGCGTCCATGGACAAGTCAATTGACCTATCGTGTACCCATTTGTATGTTGCCTTGATGTCCAGATGAGTCATGGGCCCACCCAGCTAAGAACAGTTCACCTCGGTGTTTCCAATCAAGGTCAAAATCTAAGTTGGTATCAACTTGAGAAATCTTAGCAGTTTGGCTTGCCTTCTGGTTATGTTGATATTCCTGAGTAGCTCTATTCTTAGGCATGTGTGCGTCTATGTGCTGCACCTTCACTGGAATGCTCTCCAGCCATGAATCAATGCCCTGCCATAGATCAGCACACCAAATAGGCTTTTCTTTCCTCTGCCAACCATTCTTCTTCCAGTCCTTTAGCCAATCCCATAGAGCATTGGCTACCATCCATGAGTCAGTGTAGAGGTAAAGGATAGGCCAGTTTTCACGTTCAGCCACATTAAGAGCAAGTTGAACAGCTTTTACCTCAGCAAATTGACTGGATTCTCCTTCTCCATCTCTCGCTTCGGTAACTCTCCTGGTAGGACTCCAGAATGCTGACTTCCATCTTCGCTTGTTCCCAACAAGATGACAGGAACCATCTGTGAACAAAGCATAGTTCTTTTCCTGATCGGAGAGATCACCATAGGGAGGAGCTTCTTCAGCATGAGTTATTTTCTCCTCTAGAGGTTTGGTACAGTCTGTGCCTTCCAGCCAGTTGGTGATCACCTCCACCAGACCTGGTCGGTCAAGATTCCCCATTCGTGCTTGTTGGGTTATCAAAGCCATCCATTTAGACCAGGCTGCATCTATGGCATGATGCGGTACTGAACCTTTGCCTTTGAACATCCAGTTTAGAACTGGCAGTCTGGGAGATAAAAGCAATTGTGACTTAGTTCCAATCACTTCAGAAGCTGCTCTCACTCCTTCATAGGCTGCTACTATCTCTTTCTCTGTTGGGGTGTAATTTGCCTCTGAACCTCTGTAGCTACTTCCCCAGAAATCAAGTGGACAACCACATGCCTCATTTGGAGCTCTCTGCCAAAGGCTCCAAGTTGGACCATTGTCACTGGCAGCTGTGTACAGAATGTTCTTAATGTCCGGACCAAATCGCACAGGTTCCAAGCCCACTGCATGGACTACTTCTTGTGTGATTTGATCAAAGGCTGCCTCCCTACTCGATATTGTTTCTCTTACGAGTTACATCGTGCAGAGGTTTGACAATTTGACTGAATCCAGGAGTGTGTAGTCTCCAAAATCCCACCACACCTGTCCCGGGTTTGGGCTGATCCCTCCCCCAGGAAGAAAATTCACAACACAAACCCCCCTTCTTTTTCGAACATCAGAGAAAGATGAAATTGTATTTTCTTATAGTATAACAATGTAAAGAGAGATAATAACTAGAGAAGGAAGGAAGGGAAAAAAAACAATACAATAACCTTAAGAGAGATGGGGGAGGGAAGCAGCAGAAGCAGCAGTAGCCAAAACAGCAGCCAGGGAAGATAGGCGAAGCTGAAGCAGCCGAAGCCAGTGGGAGAAGGGGGA
Organism: Pogoniulus pusillus; assembly: GCF_015220805.1. Classification (NCBI taxonomy): domain Eukaryota; kingdom Metazoa; phylum Chordata; class Aves; order Piciformes; family Lybiidae; genus Pogoniulus; species Pogoniulus pusillus. Next base: position 61,239,737 of record NC_087309.1, on the reverse strand, counting down.
GAACAAGCCGTGCTTCTAGACATTAAGTTCTTGATGCTCCAATGAAATTATTTTAATTTATCTAATGTTGCCTTTTATGTGGCCTATCCCTATGTCTGAGCTAGAGGATCAGCTCAAAAGGCCACAACACCTAAGAAAGAAAGTGTGTCCTTCTTCTTGGTGGGAACTGCCATGGTGGAGACTTTGTTAATCACATCCTGAGGAATGTGACAGCAATCATCCTGCCACCGCACTCCCAGAAACTGAATTTCTCTGGCAGGCCCTTAGACCTTGTCTCTCTTAATGGCAAAACCTGCTTGCAACAGAATGTCAATGATTTTGTTACCTTTCTTGAAGACTTCCTCAGCAGTGTGGCCCCACACAATGATGTCGTCAATGAACTGGATGTGCTCTGGAGCTTTACCTTTCTCCAGTGCATTGTGGATGACTGAGTGACAGATGGTTGAGCTATGTTCCCAGCCCTGAGGCAAACAGTTGAACTGGTACTGGATTCCTCTCCAGGTGAATGCAAACTGAGGCCTGCACTCCTTTGCTATGGGAATAGAGAAGAAAGCATTAGCAATGTCTATGGTTGCATACCATTTAGCCTCCTTCGATTCCAGCCCATACTGGAGCTCCAGCCTGTCTGGCACAGCTTTGCTCATAGGTGGAGTCACCTCGTTGAGGGCACAAAAATCAACTGTGAGCCTCCAATCACTGTTAGGTTTGCGCACAGGCCAGATGGGACTGTTGAAAGGTAAATGAGCTTTCTCGATGACAGCCTGACTCTCCAGTTCACAAATCAGCTGATGAATGGGCAACAGAGTCACGGTTAGTTCTGTACTGCCTGTGGTGAACAGTTTGAGTAGCAATCGGCACCTCCAGATCCTCTGTATCATGATGTCCCACAACTGCAGATTCATCTGAAAGTTCAGGTCTAATGGACAATTTCAATTTACCATCCTCAATCTCTACAGATGCTATTCCAAAAGCCCATTTGTGCCCCTTAGGATCTTTGAAACAACCTTGTCTCAAAAAGTCAATTCCCAGAATGCAAGGCGCATCAGGACCAGTTACAATAGTATGTGTCTTCCACTCTTTACCAGTTAAACTGATCTCAGCCTGTATCTTAGTTAACTCTTGAGATCCACCAGTGATTCCAAAAATAGATATGGACTCTGTCCCTTTGCAATTGGATGGCAATAAAGTACACTGAGCACCTGTGTCAACTAAAGCCCTATATTTCCAAACTTTTGCACTGCCAGGCCACCTAATGAACACATTCCAATAGATTTGGTTCTCTCCGCTATCCCTTTCCTCCTCCTGGCTGGAGGCAGGGCACCCTAATGCTGAACATGGCATGTAGGGTGTACACAGTGATTGGTGTTGTTGTGAGAGGAATTGCAACTGTTGGAATAATTGCAGTTGCTCTGGGGAGCTGAAGAAGTGACAGCTACTTTTCTGGAATTGGCAGCAATGCCTCTGTTTCTGCTACTCTGCAGATCCCTGACTCTCTTTGAAAAAGCTGAAGTAGGTTTACCATCCCATTTGTTCATATTCTCACCGTATGTGTCATGCAGAATTATCCACAGTGACGCATGTGATTGCTGATGTCTGGGGGGAATTTGTCCCCTCCTGGTCTGGAATTGCCTTGCAGGAGGTGGACGTCTGTTCCTGATGGCAGAAACATGCACCCATTCAGATGATGCAGGAATGGTATCCTTTACCAGATTGGCAATGTTTTTAAGATCCTTCTTCAGTTCTTTCATGCTGTTCTTAATGCCATTCTCAATGCCTTCTTTCATCTCTGTACCCAGAGTTTTTATGGCACAGATTATACCAGAATGTGACAAGCTGTCCTCTATCTGCTTGAGCTGGTCAGTGAACTCACCAACAGTGAAAGACCTTCCATCATCACCCCTTGATAGGAACTTGCTGGCCAAGATGTTAGCATAGGATGAAGGAGCAAGCTTAATCAGCCTCTTCATGAGACCTGTTCCAAGAGGAATGTCATCAGGCTCATGTGTGCCATGATCTCCATAAAGCACTTCCTTCACAGCAAACTCCTTCAGAAGCTTAATTCCCTGCTCAATGGTGTTCCACTTCTTGGCAGCCCATGGCAGATCATCTCAGGAAGAATATCTCATAGCCACAGCCAACAGGAGGTGTGTCCACAAGCTAACCTTACCAAGAGGACTTGCTAGGTATTTGTCCACTCCACTCTCCTTGGTGAGTGGCCCTAGCTGCTTGGCAGACTTGTCTCCTACCTGCAGGGCATTACCACCAACGCTATGGCATCTCAGTAGCCAGCTTAGGATTGGTTCACCTGATTCCCTTGAGTATTCTTTTCTAACTTCCCTGACCTCTCTGAGTAGACCGTTGGAGTCCTGGATGTCATCCTCCTCCTCTTCCTCTTGTTGATCTGGTTGTCCCTGGCCTAGAAACAGAACCTTCCCCATAGCACTCTTAAACCCATTGGAACCATCCTCTTTCTTGGCAGCCAACCTCACAGCGCTCTTCTCATTTGAGTACTGCAATCTCAGCATGTTCGCTAGGTCTCACAGACTAAATGCCTCCTCTTCCTCCTCTTGCTCACCAGAACTCCCTTCTCTTGCATCCTCCTTTGAGTCACACTTTGTCAAAAACTGTGTCTTGACTTTTGCCTTAGCAGGTGCCAAAAAGGCCTGCACAGCAACAGACTTTGATGTGTCTGCTGGAGGGTTTGTATCATTAGACGTCTGACCTGGGGTGTGTGAGTTCAGACCTGCCTTAGAATTAACAGGGCTCTGGTCTGCTGACTGGGGATTCGAACTGTCTGAGCTGGTATTATCAGTGTTGTTAGGAACATTCTGGTTTTGAGCCTATACTCCTGGGATGCCTGCCAAACCTTGTTTGTTATCTTTGTTGTCGTTATTGTTAGGAACATTGGCAGTTTTCCCAGAATCTGAAGAAGGGGGTATAATAGATATCCCTATCTGGGAAGGAGGTGGTTGAGATGCTTTGTTTTGATTTCCACTGGTACACTGTTTCTGATACATTGAGCCATTTGCTTTTGAAACAGAGACTTTCCTAGTTTTTACAGGCACTGCATTTGAATTTTTCACACATAATGCCAGAATTAATATGAAAATTAAGACTATAAGAGCCAGGATCATACACACCAGACCTGCCACGGTTTGTTTTGTGTAAAAATCTTTGCAAGTGTCTGGCATCTCAGTTTGGGGGTAAATTACCCTCATGAGGGCTGTAGTTAAAGCAGTATTTTGGTTGCTTGTAATATTATTGACAAATATCCCTGTAATGTTACTGGTAAGATTTTCAGTGACATTACCAGCATAACCAAGAATGAGATCACCCCAGGACCAGAAAACGTTTGTAACTCTAGCTTTAGCCTTCGTATAAGCTAGATTAAGAAAGTAAGCAACAATTTGAGCTTTTATCCAACTGAATGCCAGAAAACTGAAGCCGGACCAGATCAGAGCTCCAACCAAGTACAATAGCTGCGTTATTAGCTTCATTCTGATTCCCAGATTTAATTAACAATCACTCAAATGAATTTGCCCCATGTTGGGGAAGCCAAATAAAATATGTGGTGGTTTGGATGTTATCCACCCCCCCACACTTTAGAAAGTACCCCAGCTAACTCAGTTGGACTCTGGGAATATAAATGAAGCTATTTATTTACAGCTAGCACAATATACAAGCAGTTATTTACAATATATACAGAAATATACAAAAATATACAAGGTAAAAATAATACAGAAGCACAACTCCCCTCCCAGAAACCTGAGTCGCCAGGAGGGGCTCTCAACCACCCCTGCACCTTCCCCCTGCCCCTCTCAACCTTACCCCAGTCCTAAGGAAGAAAAGAGGTTCAGCCAAGAGGTTAAGAAGCAAGGTTAGTGGCAGTGAGGTTAGGGAGCTGCAGCTGAGTCTGAAGCCAGCCAGAAAAGTGAAGACAAAATGGCGAAAGAGATATCTAATGTTTACATTCTTCTTCAGTGAGACTCTGAGGGAAGGAGACATCACCAATGTTTTCCTTTCACAGCCAATTATCTACTTTCTCTCACCAAAACATTCTAGCCTGCTTCAAGTTAGCACAGAGGAACTACACAATGAGGTTCAGAGAACATAGCTTAACAATATCTCTGTCCAGAGGAGCAAGACCTATTCTTACAGATTTCCATGTTGTGAAATTATGGTGCAAGTGAGACTAGATATGACCACAAAACTATTTATTAAAGGATAAAGTTGAACAAAACAGAGGGAGAGAGAGGGAACAACAGAGAAAAAGAGAAGCAGGGAAGGAAAAGAGCTCTAGTGGAGGTGTTCAGGTGGAGGTGCACACCTTGGCAGGCACCAGTGTCTAGGTGCAGCTCTCCAGGAAATCTTCCTGTGTATTCTCTTCGGGGTAGCTATGGTGGACGGGCAGCAGCCCCAAAACTGAGGCTTCACCATGCCTCCACATGCCTGGACATGTTCTTCTGCCAGGACCCACGGGGCAGTAAACAGATTGTGTAACCCACACAGTATCATCATCATCAGGGTTGGAAGAGACCTCACAGATCATCAAGTCCAACCCTTTACCACAGAGCTCAAGGCTAGACCATGGAACCAAGTGCCACATCCAATCTTGCCTTGAACTGCCCCAGGGACGGCAACTCCACCACCTCCCCAGGCAGCCCATTCCAGTGTCCAATGACTCTCTCAGTGAAGAACTTTCTCCTCACCTCAAGCCTAAATCTCCCCTGGCACAGCCTTAGGCTGTGTCCTCTTGTCCTGGCGCTGGCCACCTGATAGAAGAGAGCAACCTCCTCCTGGCCACAACCACCCCTCAGGTAGTTGTAGACAGCAATAAGGTCTCCCTTGAGCCTCCTCTTCTCCAGGCTAAACAATTCCAGCTCCCTCAGCCTCTCCTCATAGGGATTGTGCTCAAGGCCTCTCACCAGCCTCGTCGCCCTTCTCTGGACACGTTCAAGCATCTCAACATCCCTTCTAAACTGGGGGGCCCAGAACTGAACACAGTACTCAAGGTGTGGTCTAACCAGTGCAGAGTACAGGGGCAGAATGACCTCTCTGCTCCTGCTGACCACACCATTCCTGATGCAGGCCAGGATGCCACTGGCCCAGCCCGTGTACCGCTGAGGTCCGGGCAGGTAATCCCCTACTGGGAGGATCCAGGCATGTCTCTACTGGCTATTGGGGTAAGGTTTCGCTTACAGCCAATCTGATCGGTCATTCTATATGTCCAGATGAGCCACGAATCTTGGTCCAGAGTCTATAAAGAGGGGTGCACAGGAGCACCATGTGGTCAGACAGTCCAGACTGTTCAAACCGTTCAGAAGCTTGGAGCATGCAGACTGAGCTCTGATCCACAGCAGCACCCTGCTGCCCTGACCTGCTTGCATGGCCTAGACATAGGATCAGGCCTTACTCACTTGCAAGTATTACAGAGGCTCAGACCTCATGCATTGACCTCAAGGCACAGTCAAGCTATCTGCGAGCCCTTTGAGAAGCAGAGCACATGCACGCCTGCACTTCATACATATATGGGGAGCTGAGAGGCCCCTGCCTAAGCCTAGAGCTATCTTGATTTATCTACAGAGCTTGTCTCCCTGCAGCACAGCATAGACCCTGCTTGCCCGGCATAAATACTGCTTGCCAGTTATCCTGTAACTCTGGAAAGGTCCAGGGCCAGCAGACCCTCAGACAGTCTGCTAACCTGCAAACACAGCCTGCTAGCTGTGAGACCATGTCAGAAGCTATACGGATGAATCCTTCTCCTGCACCTGGGAATCCTGCAGAGACCACACCAGGAGAGAAGGTTAGAGAAATTCTGTTACCCAGAGACTGGGAACCCTTATCATTCCCTGCAAGCCGGGACAGACTCCAGCTTATGAATGACCAAGATGTCAACAACTTGAAAATTTTATTGCACTTACTTTCAATCAAATTCAACTTTTTAACCCAGCCACATAGATCCTGTCAGAACAGAATTGCAGCAGTGTCTTTGAAGAGTAGAAATACATCTAGCTGCCCAAGGAAGGAAATTATCAATAATGCAGGAAAAAAAAACCCATATTTTCATTGGGAATAAAAAAGTTCCCTCATTATTTCCATTTGAGCCTGTCCCTAGGTCAGGGCTAGATCCACAGCATGAGTTGTAATATTTAAACTCTGACCTTTGTAATATTGCTCAGATGACAGATAACATTCTGTGAAAGGTATGGATTGCCATACATACATGGATTTGCTAAAAGAAAATGCAAAGCATGGTCAAGTGCAAAAGCAGAAAATAAAGGAAGAAGTCTCTGTTGGAGCAATGAATTACAGAAGGTTTAAGAAACAACTCTTGATAATTCTCTAGGCAGTTCTTCAGCAATGGATTCATGACGTTTGCTTGCAAATGTAAAAGATATCCAAAAGATTGTATCACTATGTGACATTAATTTAATACATTTAACTAATTTAAAAAAATTAGTACAATATTTATGAATTAGAGGTATAAGACTAGATAAAGAAAGCTCTTTCAAAGGAGCTGCTCTTTAGGCCTTCCTAGAAAAACCTAATTAATTTGAAACACTTAATTTAATTTTGAGTATTGTTATTTCTCTGTGACTTTACATTGAAACAGTTCAGCCTAAATTTTCTGAAAATTAAACAAAGTTCTATCTGAAGTAGGAGTGGCCAGCCAGTTATTGTAGCCATTAGGATTACAATCTTGTAGACAAATCTGAAGAGAATTAATGGTCAAATAAGAAACAATAAGAGAAACTTAGGATCTCTTCAGGTGCCAGTAAAGCTATAGACTCCACAGAACCTCTTTTCCACAAGTTGACCTCTACATAACCTTGATCATCTCCTTCATTTTCCAAGTTAGTCTTGAAGACACATGAACAATCTATCTTGATATTCAGTATATTTTTTATTATTATTTCTCTTCAGGTCTCATTCTCTGTAAGGCATAGATTTTGAGAAATTCAAAGCATGAAGAACAAGGTAAAACCCAGTGGTTGATCTTTATACACATTTTAAAAATTCTGATGTAGAAACTGTTGATCCTTGTTAAATTTTTAATTTTCTTAACTTTAGATAAGATTTTGATCAGAAAACTGCTTGCTTAAATGCCACTATATCTGAAAGATTAATCCTAATATCAAATAGCGTAACATTTTTATGTGCTCAGGGACAGCATATGTATTATTTGTAACCAGTTATCCATCTTGACAAGTTTTTCTGAATGATGCATGACTATGCATATTTGCATATCTGCATGTGATAAATTTTTCATAGGGCACATCTTAGGGTGATAAAGAATTATCAGCAAGATTTTGGTTTTGTTATTATTTCCATGTTTTCCCATATTAGCAAACTTAAGTAATGCCAGTCTAAACTGATAAATCCACATTTTACAGGATGTTTTAATTTGTATTCAAATAAACATATTGTGGCAGAAGGGATATTCTGCTACCTACACCGGATTTGGCGAAGGGGAGAAATTAACTGAGATGAGATAATATTATATAAAAACATACATTTATTAAACTCAATATTCTGGACTCTCGCCACCCCCAACCACTGCATATTAATATTCATTACACGGTTATGAAAACATTCTAGGATAAATTATGTACAGGAACTTATTAATTAACTAGCAAACATTCAAACTGTATGCTATTTGCCCAGCAGAGTAGGCTGAAACTGATTCTGCCCTATGGCAGAGGCAACTTATATTACAGAGTGTGAGAGTCTAAATCCTCTCTCTTGTTCATCAACAGAGATAAAGATTGCATCGTCTCTCCTTAATCTTGTTACTTCTGGGACTCAGACTCTGTGCTTGGCCCAAAGCTCAGGGATGCAAATCAACAGACAACAGTTTCAAAACTCATGGACCTCAGCCTGGCTGGAATGCCCAGGAGGCCTACATCTTATCTCAGCTACCCCCAAGGGAAAAGGTTTATGTGTATTCAGGGTGTGGACAGGTGCAGCCAGGGAGGGGGTGGAGGCCCTCTCCCTGGTGGCGCCAGACCCCGGCGAATGCATGAGAATACACAGGAAGATGCCCTGGGGAGCTGCAGCCGGACATTGAGCAGAAAACTGTATAAAAAGGCAGGAGAAATGCCTGCCAAAGTGTGGCATCTCCATCGGACCACCAGTGGCATCCCCATCAGACCACCAGTGCATTCCCACTGGACCACCAGTGGCACCTCTACCGGACCACCAGAGCTGCACACCACCCGAAGAAACTCTGACAGACTCCACAGAAGATCATCCCTGGGCCACGCACCCGTCTCTCTCTCTGCCCTCCATCTGTGGTTGAGGGTAATATGATCACAGCTCTTTTCCTTCCCTGCTCCTTCTTCTCTTCTCCGTCACTCTCTTTATCTCTCTCTCTCCCCCTTCTCCCCTCTCTCCTTCTGTTTTGCCCAACCTTGTCCTTTAATAAATAGTTTCGTGCTGATATATGGTCTCGTTTGCACCTTAATTTCACAACACAGAATCCATAAGAACTGGTCTTGCTCCTCTGGACAGAGATACTGTTAATCTCTGCTCCTCTGGACCTTGACACAGGGGTATTAAAGTTTTTACTCATAACTCTTTATTAGTCAATAAACACCTTCCGATGCTATGTCACAGCCTATGCCAGTGTCCAGGCTTCAGGGGATCTCTGCTCGTGGACTCTCTGAGGCTGGAATCCTCCCGGCTTGAGGGGAAAGGATGAATCTTCCCAGCTTCTGGGGAAATGATGGTCAGGACCTGATGCTCAGGTCCCCACTCAAAGTTATTTCTCTTTCGTGTGATGTCAAAGAGGGGTTTCACAATTTGACTGTACCCGGGAATGTGCATCTTCCAAAAGCCCACAAACCCCAGGCAGGATTGTGTCTCCTTCTGGTTAGTGGGTACCACCATAGTGGCCACTTTATTCACCACATCCATAGGGGTGTGGCATCAGCCATCCTGCCATCAAATTCCCAGAAAATGGATCTCTCTGGCAAGCCCCTTCACTTTGCTCCTCTTGATGGCAAAACCAGCATCCAAAAGGATATTTATGATCTTCTCACCCTTCTTGAACACCTCCTCTGCTGTCTCACCCCATACAATGATGTCATCAATGAATTTCAGGTGTTCAGGAGCTCCACCCTTCTTCAGTGCAGTCTCGACGATGCCGTGGCAGATTGTAGGGCTGTGCTTCCACCCTTGAGGCAGTCTGTTCCAGTGGTACTGGACTCCTTTCCAAGTGAAAGCAAACTGTGGCCTACATTCCTCTGTAATGGGGATGGAGAAAAAGGCATTAGCAATGTCAACTGTGGCATACCATTTGGCCTCCTTCGTTTCCAGTTCATACTGCAGCTCCAGCATATCAGGCACGGCTGCGCTGATTGGAGGAGTCACTTCATTCAGGCCTCTGAAGTCCACAGTCAGTCTCCATTCCCCATTCTCCTTCTGCACTGGCCATATTGGGCTGTTGAAGGGTGAGTGGCTCTTGCTGATGACAAGCTGCTGCTCCAGGCAGTGAATCAGCTGCTGTATGGGCAGTAGGGAGTCTCTGATTGGTGTGGTATTGTCTACGGTGAACCACATGAGAAGCAATGGGTAACTTGACATCCTCAACCTTGTGGGTACCAACTACAGAAGGGTCATCTGACAAGCCAGGCATGATAGACAGCTGCTCTTTGTCTGCACTCTCTACAGCTGCTATGCCAAATGCCCACTTGTTCTCTTTCAGGTCCTTAAAATGCCCTTCCCGGAGAAAGTCGATCCCCAGGATGCAAGGTGCATCAGGGCCAGTTACTATGGTGTGCTTCTCCCACACATTCCCAGTGAGGCTTATCTCAGCCTGCAGCACAGTCAATTCCTGAGACCCCCCTGTGACTCCTGAAATCATAATAGTTTCTATCCCCCTATGGCTGGAGGGTATCAGAGTGCATTGTGCACCGGCATCTACCAAAGCTTGATACTTCTGGGCTTCAGAAGTGCCAGGCCATTTCACAAACACGTCCCAATGTACTCTGTTATCCCTAGCGTCTGCTTGGCTGGAGACAGGGCACCTGTAATGCTGGGCATTGTGACCACAGGAGGCACACAGACCTGAGTTACTGGCCTGACCACCCCTTGGGTGAGAGGGCTGCCTTATGGGACACTGGAGCAACCCCTCTCCTAGAGGAGTCATTCCCTGTGTTTGTCCCCTGCAGTTCCCTTACTCTGGCCCATAGAGCTGAGGTGGGCTGGCCATTCCATTTGTCCATGTTTTCCCCGTGTTCACACAGTGTTCTCCAAAGTGAACCCCTGGGCATCCCCTGTCTGCTTTGGACTGGTCTCCTGCGGGGAGGAGGAGTAGTATGGCGGTGTGTGTTCCTAACAGCTGAGACCTGAACCCATTCAGAAGGTGAAGAGCAGTCGTCCTCTGCCTTCTGCAGTTCAGAGACAGAGGCTTTCAGCTCATTCATCTCCTGGGTAAGGGTTTCCACAGCTGAGATTAAGGCCTTCCTAGACACACTGTCTTCATACTGCCTCAGGTCATTTACAAATTCTTCAATCACGGGAAGGTTGTTGGAGTCTCTGCCCAACAGCAGTGTGTGTGCGTATGTGGAAGGAGCACACTGGGTCAGTTTCTTCAAGAGGGATGGCTTCATGCAGACATCATCAGGGTCCTGAGGCATCTGGCCATCTCCATAGATTATCTCCTGTATAGCCATTTGTCTCAGATATGTGATACCCTATTCCATATTTGTCCACTTAAGGGGATGGAAGATCATGTCATCCTTGGAGGGATATCTGTATCTCACAGCTGTGAGGAGTCTGGCCCAAAGAGTGTGGGTGCCATCCAGCCTCCCCAGCTCTGTATCTACACCCCCATCCCTCGACAAGGACCCCAACTGTTTAGCCTCTCTCTGATCTAAGTCCACAGTTTCTGCTCTTGCATCCCAGCAGCTCAAAAGCCAGGATAAAGGGACTGTCCATTTGCCTTTGCATATTCCTGCTTTGTCCGCTGTATTTCCTTTCTGGGCATAGAGCTGATAACTATGACTCCGTTATCAGATCCATTGCCAGCTGGTGCATGTCGCTGGGGGGTACTCGTTCCTGATGAGGCTCCTTGGCCTGGATCTGTGTCTGTGGAAGGGCTTGGGGTTGTTCTAGCTTGCTGCATGGTGACAGGGGCCAGCCAGACCGAGCTGTGCTCTGGGGGCAGGATCCGGAGAGCTGCTCTGGGCGGGACCAGAGTGGAGTTCAGGGCGGAGTTTGGGGTGGAGCCTGGGGCGGTGCTGCGCTCAGGCAGGGGCTGCCTGGCCTGTCAGACTGGTCTGGCCGGTCGGCGAGCCAGGCGAAGTCTGCGAGCGTCTGCAGCGACAGCCCCCACAGCAGCAAGTACCGGGTGGGCCACCCCTCCCCCTAAGCATTTTAATGGCTGCAGAAACACACATTTTCCACGTGTTCCACTTCAGAATTGCAATTATACCCTCCCAAAACTACATTTAAACACAGTGAAATAACTGCTATCCAGTACTATTTTCCCCCCAAAATATCTGAAGCTTTGGTGTCCCAGCACACATTCTCAGATTGGTTCCATGTTTGAGACAAATTTCCCAAAACAGTTAGATTTCCAACAGAATTCAGGAAACAGGCATACATCCGCACAGGCAAGTTCTTAGAATATTCCCAGACCACATCAATCACCATCCAGAAGACATGGTAACTTACAAACTTCAGCATCCGAGACCAAAACAGCCATCCAAATGCCTGGATTACTAAACCCCTTAGAACATCCATTTTTAACTTCCAAATCTTGTCTGAAATAATTCTTTCTACCTAGCCCCATGCTGAGACACCAAATAAATTGTCTTGGTTCTAATTTAAATTCCCAGAGACTCTAATAAATTTGATAGAACCAATAACAATTTGTAGAGTGCCCTCCCCTCTACTCCCTCCCTTCCCAAAAGAAAGGAGTTAGAAGCAGAGAGGGAGAGGTAAGCACACCCAAATAAATCAATCTCACTCGATTTGGAAGTTAAAAGGAAAAGTTTAACAATAACTTAGAAAGGTATCTGAGGTAGGGAAGTTTACAAAATGTAAAGGGAAAATAGCAAAATTACAACATGTATAAATGCAACCTGAGTTTATGATGGTGGCTTTGTCTGCCTTGTGGGTGATGGCCACATGGTATAGTGTTATGCAGGGAGTGGGGAGATGCAGAGACATGCAGAGAGCGGTGCAGAGAGCAATGCAGAGAGAGAGAAACAGGAAGTACCCCTGCTTTTATGGGACAGGAAGGGGGGGAGCGGGATAACCATCACCTGGTGGTGTTCAGACTCACCCCTGGGGAGGGGTCAAGACCTCTAGGGTCAGGTTCAGGGTTACTCCCCCTGGAGTGTTAACCCTATACAACAGCTTTGTACAGAAGTAGTGTGCTTGAGAGCTGTACCAGAAACATATTGTCATACAGGAAAATATTCTTTTCTCCAACATCTGAAAAGGAGCTGTAACATCAAAGGCCTTGACTCTACTGCAAATAGTCAAAAGGATATGGAACAGCAGACAAAATAGCTTTAAAGTAAGATGGAGGATGGAAATCAGGTTATGACCCCTCAATGGCTTCTGTTTCTGACTATCAGACCTGCAGAGTGTCTCACTTAAGAATGTAAAGATTATTCCATGCTTCCTCCTCTGAAATTTTTATGATTTAATCATTTTAAAAACAAACACTGCTGAGCAAGTACTTTAGGAGGACTCTAGGAGGATGATAATTAACAATCTGAATATGGGAAGTCAAGACTTCTGTGTATTCAGAGAGCAGAAAGACTTGGGAATCCTACTATAGGCCAGAAGGGAACTATAAGAAGGACATTCTTAAGCTACAGATGAACTAAAAATGCAGAAATGGTGACATACACAGCCAGATTTGTCATTTTTCTTTAACTTTTCTCTTCTTCCACTGAAGATAAAAACAAATTGCTAACCATAAAATGCAGATCAGATAATTCCTGCCTACTGACTTTACTGCATGCTCTCTCCTGGAAAGTTCATTGATAATGCCAAAGGCATCTTCTAAATGTCATTTGAAAGAATCAAAATGATCAAAGGTGGAATTTAATTTGTTGTACCAAAAGGCTACAAGTATTTATTTTGTTTTGGTTTACAGTAAAATTTAGATCTCTTGCTTAGAAGTAGAAGGGAAATAAAATGTAAGGTGATTGTTAAATTTAGTTTAAAAACATTTTTTTTCTTTCAGCATATTCTAACATCCTCTTATGTGGCATACATCAAACATTGATTTCAGCTACTGTCTAGACACTTGGCATACTGTTCACTTAGTAGAACTATTGGAAAGGAACCTGGCATTCTTTCTGTCTTAGTCTGCAGTCTTCTGAAATACTCTCTAGAGTCACCTTTCTCTTTTCCATGAAGAGGAACTTAAAGCAAGAGTGTTCATGGCTCATTGTTTAGATAGCTAAGAATAATTTGCTAAAATTAAGGCTTTAGTTTTAAAATCTTCAGAAGCTACTAATGAGTTGAAATATTTCTATTTCTCTGTATATACCTTAAAACCCCTAATAAGAGGTCTGATTGTTATAGGTGAAATGTCGACATGTTTTTTAGAAATTATTACTCTACAAATATGTTAGAAGTAGAACATGGTTCCAGAAGCCAGGCATAGAAAGTTTCATTTTGTTGCGGAGGCAGGAGTTTATATGTGGCCGAGTCGGGAAATTATACAAAAATAGTTAATTTTATTTCCCAAAAACCTGCCTCCAAAACTATATATACAAAGATTAATTTAGTTTAATTAGCAGATTCAGTCGCATGAGAATTACCTACAGGGATACTATCAATAATCTGACTATTTTGGAAGTCAGAAGCTGGAAAAGGCTTTAGCTATTAATTAATAGCTGTTTCTTATTAAAGTTAAGCTGAGCCAAATAACTCATGGTCGGGCTGGCTTGCTCGCAGTCTGTCTTTCTCCACCTTTCAGCGGCTGCAGGTGAACTATTAAGAGTCATTAAGAGGTATTCAAGTCTTACAAAGGTATCAATGGGAAAGCAAATCCTTTGAAGGTCTTTCTGCAGTCAAGCCAAGGAGAGTGTGGGAGCTCAGGCAGGCATGTACGTCCAGTCACAGGCAAAATCCAAACTGGGAACCCCCAAAGGTGGGAAGACCCTGTTGTGGAACGCAGTTTTACGGGAGATTTATGGGGAAAACATGCAAGGCTGACTTGAAAAGATCAAGTGATTTATTGCTAAATGCGGAGATCCCCTTCCCGAAACTAAATTACCCATGTAAATTCTTTATGAGGTTGCAGAATAACATTTCAGAAAATGGCCAAGAGTCTATGTTTTAAGAGTTCGTTGAGTCTTCAGAAGTTACTCAGTCTTTAAACAAAAGAGGTCGTTGGTTACTCACTGTTCCAAGCAGTTCAGTTCAACAGGGCTTGGGAGTTGTCCCTTCCCCTGGTCAGGATCGGGCCGACGCAGGCCTCTGGCCTTTGAGATTCAGATGCTGCATGGGAGCTGGAGTAGCAGGAGTAGGCTAAAGCAGGCAGGCGTTCTGAAGCAGGTTAGAGCAAGCGAGTGAGCTATTTCCCGATCAAGGCAGGCACACTATTTTATAATGTTCAAAAGAGGTGTACCCCACCAGTTCAGGCTAATTTTACGTTATTCTTACAGATTGGTATAAAATTATAATCAACCTGCACAATTGGACAATTCTTACCACAAACAACTTCTAAGACCACCCTGAGTTCGGCCCACCAACAGGTGGTCAGCGTACATGAGAACCAAAGCCTGTAGCTCAAAACATTGGCCATTGTTTACCTTTTATCTTCACTAGGGAGGAATATTCTCATGGCCCGTAGCTGCTGGGACAGCAGATAGAAATATTATTTTGGCTTCTTTGCGATGGTTGGCCTTCATGTGAGACACTGCGACTTGCACAACATGGGGACCTGCGAGGGGAGCTTTGCTACCCTCCATGACAGACCCCAATATTTATAACCTTTGCTAGACAAAGGGCAGAGTTACCACACCTTAGATGCGAAAGCGCACGGCCAATCCCAGCCTGGTTCCAGTGCGCTCCCTGCACGGGGCAGTCCTCACCCCCTTTATGGCTGCAGGGCAGGCGAGGGGGGAGGGAAACCAGGTGGCTTTCCCCCTTCCCCCCGAAGTCCAGACAGGAGAGGAATTTAGGGGTACAGGACTCCAGGACACCCCACCCCGGTGGTAATGAGCATCTTTGTCTATAAATTGAGTGATAGGTGATCCCCCTTACATTTTAGTAGCCTATTAATATATATATATAGCTTAGCCTTTTCCAACATTAACCATATATAACACATGAATAGCCCCAACAATATTTAACAATACTTAACAAGGCTCAACAATAGCCCAAACAGTATTACATAAAGCTACACAGTCAGTTTGAAAATTGCTCTGTTCCTGGTAGAGCAACAAAGTTCATGGCAGAGCCTTAGATGCTCTGAGTCCATGGCTGGAGGTCACAGTCTGTGGGTCCTGATGCCATCATCCACTGGTCACCCCGGTGATATGACTCCATCTCTGGTGTAGCTGGCTCTCCCTTTCCCAGGTGCTGGTCAGGAACTGGTCCTTGACTGTCTTTAACCTGTAAGGAGACAAAACCTGCCTTGACCTATAAAGGCCAGGCTTGACAATTAATAATTTGGGATGATCCACCGTGTGCTGATCTGGTGGCCTTTTCCATTTGTATCTAGGGCTTCCCAGGCATATAAGCCTCTGGGTTTACCCCATGCCATTGGCACTACCCCTATAGGTTGGCCTTTTGTACCAGGCATGTGGTCAGTGACCACTGGTGGCTCACCTAGGCAGCAGGTCTTTATTCTGGGGGCTTCTGTAGCTCTCCCTGTGATTGCTGACCATTAAAAGCTGCCGAGCCACTATTACAGTAATTCAGTGTTTTGCTTCCCGTGTGGGAGATGAGAAAGGGTTAACCTTTCTGCCTGAGGATGAGCTGCAGTTCCCAGCGGAGGGGCTGCCGCTTCTGGGCGAGCCACTGTTTCCAGAGCCGCAGCTGGCCCTGGGCTTCTCGCAGCTGCCTCTGGGCTTTGCAGCTAATTTCTGAAGGCACCACACTAAATCCTTCAGCTGACAATCTGCCAGCTGCTTTAAGACAGTTTTAGGTACCCCTAAAGACAGGGCTTGTCGCTACCAACTGTTTTTCTCTCTGGATCTTCAGTCACTGTGTTGGTCTCTGCCCCTTCCCCTCAGGGAGAAACCTGCAGGACCCGTCCCCCTGGCGGGGCAGTCCTGCACTGACCAGACCTGCCTGCGCGGAGCCCTGGAATTTTCTGGGGGAGAAGCACAAGACTGTGTCTCCCCAGCCCCTTTTCCTTCAGGAGACCCAAACCCAAACTGCAGCCTGTGGGCATTCAAGTCGGCTAACAGTTCAGCCCAAGTCATTACATGCTCTTTGGCATCGTCCTCTGCATTTTTTGCAATCACCCGTTGAATCTTCTCTATATTCCTCATTGCTCGAATTTGCAGAGTTGCTGGTAAACCCTTCATAATAGGGTGCAGTCTCTCCGGGTCCACAGGGGCATAAAATGGGCAATCATAATTTCCCTTATCGTATATAGCCTGGACACAGGCAAGTCTGCGGAGAGCAGTGATGAGCTCAGAGGGGCAGGTGACCCTTAGTTCCGCCGGCTCCCCCTGGTAGGCTGGACGGACATTGCTGGCCAGTAAGCTATCCGGGCGGTGAGGCTGTGTGTCCCCTCGGGTTCACGTGTCAGGAACACATCATCCCTCCAGTCTCCAGCCGCTTCCTGTGAGTCTAGAAGGACCCGGTCCTCACCGGCTCGGGACACTCTGTACACGTACTCAGCTATCGAGTCGCCAGGATCTCTCGCATATTTGACTTGCAAATCACTGAGCTGTGTGTCTGTAAACTGCTTTTTGATAACGGTAGTCCCTGCACTGCCTTTTCTGCCTTTCATGGTCTGAGTATTTATTACAGGCAGCACGTGCTTTTGCACCATGGCGCCCTCCTCTCCGAAGCTCTCTTCTCCGCTAGCCACGGGGGAGTCCGGTCGGGACCTGCACTTTCTGCGTGGCTTTGAGTTCTTCCACTGCACAGAGGCACATGCAGAGGAATTCTATGAGTCACTAGCAGAGTCCTTCCTGCCTGGTTTCGGGGATCTCCTTTCCCCCAAAGAGCCCCTTGGGACATTCTCTGCTTTTCTCCCCGATTCCCGCGAATCACTCAATTCACATGCCAAGAGGGAGGCTGAAGAGCTAATGTCTGAAGATGTTATCAGTCTTTCTTTCATCTGGGCAGTCAGTGCCACGGTAAAGCTCTTTGTCTGTGCCAGCATGTTTTCCCAGATATTTTGGCTCTTTGATTTTTCCTCTAATAAATCCTTTTCCAAGGCCTGAATTATTTTTCATAATTTTCAAATTCAGCCAGAGTCTGAGTCACGACGGACCCCAGAACAACAGAGAAATACTCCGTTGGAGGCTCAGTAATCACAGGGTCTGAGCGCTCAGCTAATTTCTGCAGAATTTTCTCTGGGTTTTTACAATTTTGCTGAGCCCAAATTAAATCAACTCCTGTGATTAGGCATCCCTTTTCATGTAGAAATTCTACAATTGAACTACCTTGCATACGCCACGCCATACTGTTGCAGAGGCAGGAGTTTATATGTGGCCGAGTCAGGAAATTATACAAAAATAGTTAATTTTATTTCCCAAAAACCTGCCTCCAAAACTATATATACAAAGATTAATTTAGTTTAATTAGCAGATTCAGTCGCATGAGAATTACCTACAGGGATACTATCAATAATCTGACTATTTTGGAAGTCAGAAGCTGGAAAAGGCTTTAGCTATTAATTAATAGCTGTTTCTTATTAAAGTTAAGCTGAGCCAAATAACTCATGGTCGGGCTGGCTTGCTCGCAGTCTGTCTTTCTCCACCTTTCAGCGGCTGCAGGTGAACTATTAAGAGTCATTAAGAGGTATTCAAGTCTTACAAAGGTATCAATGGGAAAGCAAATCCTTTGAAGGTCTTTCTGCAGTCAAGCCAAGGAGAGTGTGGGAGCTCAGGCAGGCATGTACATCCAGGCACAGGCAAAATCCAAAGCAGGAACCCCCAAAGGTGGGAAGACCCCAATATTTATTACCTTTGCTAGACAAAGGGCAGAGTTACCAAAACTTAGGCGCAAAAGCGCATGGCCAATCCCAGCCTGGTTCCAGTGCGGGAACTCACGGGGCAGTCCTCACCCCCTTCACGGCTGCAGGGCAGGCAAGGGGGGAGGGAAACCAAGCAGCTTTCCCCCTTCCCCCTGAAGTCTGGACAGGAGAGGAATTTAGGGGTACAGGACTCCAGGACACATTTAAACACGAGGAGGAATTTTTTCACTGTGAGGGTAAGAGAACACTGGAACAGGCTGCCCAGGGGAGTTGTGGAGTCTCCCTCTCTGGACATATTCAAAACTGCCTGGATGTGTTCCTGTGTGATCTAGTATAGGTGATCCTGCTCTGGCAGGGTGTCCTGGTTTAGGGTGGATCCCTCTCCTGTTAAAATAAACTCACTACAATTTTTTTTTTTTTTAAGAGTCAGGGAAAAATTGTGTTGTATTACTTACAGTTTAAATATAACAGTATGAGAATAAACTACTACAGAAATATAATAACCTTAACAAAGATGGGGACGGGGTCAAGGGATGGTGAAGCAGCAAAAGCAGCAGTAGCCAAAACAGTGGTGGGGGAAGATAGCAGTGGGTGCAGCAGAAGCAGCAGAAGCAGCAAGGGAAGGTACAAGCTGTGCTTCCAGGCATAAAGCTCTTGACGCTCCAATGAAATCACATTAACTTATTCCATGTGGCCATTATATGGCCTATCCCTAGAATGTTCACCTCTCCACTCAGAGCTTCTACTTCTAAATTTCCCTGTTCTGAATATTTTTATGTCTGAGCTAGAAATCTAGCTCAAACAGCCACACAGGGGGTTGGACTAGATGATCTTTCCAGGTCCCTTCCATCCCCTGACACTCTGTGATGCTGTGAATTTATCTTCTGCTTTAAGGACTATCAACACTAGAAGATGAGTTGCTTCATCATTTTGTCTGTTACTTTATCATTATGATGCACAAGTGTGGATAGAAGTTCAGACATGGATGACCCTTATCAGGGTTTACTATGAAGTAAAAGTGTCTTGAAAAGATTTAAGCTGTGTTCTTTGTTGAATACAAACTACTACCCTAAGAAAGGCTGTTTGTGGCTGAAATGTTGGGTTTGCCCTCTAGCACAAGCCTTCTCTGGAGGTGAGAAATCAAGTTATACCTAAATTATTACTTTTTAAAGAGTTTTATTACTTGTCTGTTGTGGTCTAGGATTCCCTCTCCATAAATTATATACCCTTTTTTCACTAGAATAGATGATCAAGTGTTACATGTACAAAGACTAAATGTCAGAATACTGTGAATTTCTCGGTGGGCTAATTTCTTTAATATAGATCTTATTTCTCTTTTATAGACAATGTATCTATTATAGACAATCCACATAACTGAAACCAACAGCATGTTATTAGTCCACATGCACATGTATATGGGACAGACATCTTTGAAGTGCATGTAACACAGGTGAATAATACCATATTTACAGTTTATTGAAAAGCAAGTAAACAAACAAATACAACCAAAACCCACAAGCAAAATCTCAAATCACTGTAAAAAATACTAGGGGAAATGACAGTGCTTTAAAGTAATATAAAAATAACTCCATTTTAGTCTCCAGCCACTGTAAATGCTTTGAAATTGTAGACTGACTACATGTTGATATCTTTCTTCCTCTTTTAAGCCTCATATTGTTTTTCAATGTGCACAGAATCATACAGATTCATAATTAATCAGGTTAAAGAAAAGACCTTCAAGATCATCAAGTCCAACTTATCCTGCAGCATTATCTAATCAGCTAAATCAGGACACTAAGAGCCACATCCAGTGTTTTTTTAAATACTTCCAGCGAGGGTGGATCCACTATGTCCCTGGCTAGCCCATTCCAATGGCTAATCCCTCTTTCTGTGAAGAACTTCTTCCTAACATCCAGTTAATTTCCTATGGTTAAAAACCATATGGCAATTATCTTGAATTATTTGACAATACTAAAGACAGCTCCCTAGAAGGCAGATTGAACAGTTTCAATGATCACCTCTGATGTAGCGACTGATCTAAATCAGTAAAATCCACTGACTTTTCATGCATTTCTGAGATACATGATTGGTGCATGTGGTCTGTTGAATAAGTGATGTTGGTGTGCAGTCTGACACAGATCAGGTGAGTGAATGGTTTTTGTGAAGTCTACGCATATGTCATAATCAAAATGTATTTTTGTAGTACTCAGAGTGCTATGTTCTTCCTGAAAGCACTTCAACTGTGAACACATTCTACAAAATGAAAAAAAAAAGAGATGTTCTAGAGAGAGAAAAGGGTTAAATCTTCCCCCTCCTTTTTTTTTCTTCAAGGGAAGTGAAATATACCCTTTTATCTTTCCCTGCACCATAGTTACAAAAATATTATCTTCTTGGAAAAAAAAAACCACCAAAAAAGCTCAGCTTAAAAGAATTCTGTAATAAATTTAAAGTAAGTAAATGTGAAATATGTGCAAGACAACAAAGTCTGGAGAAATATCTTTCATAATTATATTTATTCACTTCTAAAGCAGCAATTTTATTGGAATCTTTTAGTTTGAGGGGAAATTATTTGTTAACTCTTGCAGAGGAGAAAATTAATTAATGTGAGATGACATTTTTCCAAAATTAATATTGTTTATTAATTTTGATATCCACAGCTCTCACCACCCCCAACCACTAATTTTAGTAATATTTCAGTTCTTATTCTATGGATAATATCTAGATCTAGCATTAACCAGCAAAATATAAAAACATTAATTAAACTGAGAGAGAAGATTCCTGCTGTCAAATGCCGCTTGCAGTCAATATGCCACTTGCCCAGTAGATGGGCTCAAGGAGCAATTTGTGCTATGGCAGAATGCAATGGAGAATTACAAAGAGGCTCATAAGCATTTACTCACAAATTATTATTACCCGACTTGCAAGGCTTAGCCACAGTCCACACAGTGTCCAAATGCTTTCAGGGGACTCTATCTTGTTGGATGTGATACTTTATTCTTCTCAGGATATTTTCTGGGGAAAGGATGCAGGCAATCTCTGACCTTGTCTCTTAGCTTCCTCTGGATGATCTCTTATGTCCAGGATTTCTGAGCAGGATTTTCAGGTGTAGAGGCTGGATGTTGTGCAGCCTCAGCACAATGTCATACTGACCACACAGGCTGATCATGTACAGGCATCCAGAGTCTGCTCCTGGTAACTCAAGTCAGTGGAGTTTACCAGCAAACAATGAGGCAGTGTGGCCGTTTGAGCTGATCCTCTAGCTCAGACATAGGGGAGAGATGAACATTCCAGGGATAGGCCACATAAATGGCAACAATAGATAAATTAATATAATTTCATTGGAGCATCAAGAACTTAATGTCTAGAAGCACAGTTTGTTCTCCCCCTTCACCCGCTGGCTTCTGCTGCTGCAGCTTCGCCTATCTTCCCCGGCTGCTGTTTTGGCTACTGCTGCTTCTGCTGCTTCGCTGCCGCTTGACCCCTCCCCCATCTCCCTTAAGGTTATTGTATTGTTTTCTTTTTTCCCCTTCCTTCCTTCTCTAGTTATTATTTCTCTTTACATTGTTATACTTATACTATAAGAAAATACAATTTCATCTTTCCCTGACTTTCAAGAAGTAGGGGGGTTTGTGTTGTGAATTTCTTCCCGGGGGAGGGATCAGCCCAAACCCGGGACAGGCAGTAGGCAATTGCAAGAGGCAACAGCAGAGCACAGCAGAAAAGCAGGGGAACAAAGCACATTGTTTACCTGCATGTCTCCTTTTATCAATGTGGGCTGAGATTAATTGCCCTTTGGACATGGAATAGTCAATCAGGATGGCAGTTAGCCAAACCTTACCATATTAGGCAAAGTCAGAGGCTCACTTTTCCCTAATCTGGGAAAAGCACAGACCTTGCACAAGGCAGGCACAAGCTTAGAGTGTGTACCTTAGCACAGAACCCTGGGCAGGCCAGACTCAGTGGCTCCAGGTTCTTTTGTGTCCGTTTACCATGCTTGTCTCTCTGGTGGAGCAGAAAAACATGTCTAGGCAAGGCAGGACATGTATAAGCCTATTTTGGGCCTATCAGACCTACCACAATATTAACATAGTGAGAACTTTTAGATGTTGATCTGTTGGAGGGTAGGAGAGCCCTGCAGAGGGACCTAGACAGGTGGATAGGTGGACAGAGGCCAATGGGATGAGATTTAACAAGGCCAAGTGCAGGGTTCTGCGCTTTGGTCACAACAACCCCAAGCAGTACTACAGGCTGGGGACGGAGTGGCTGGAAAGAAGCCAGGAGGAAAGGCACCTGGGCTACTGATCATAGTAGGCTGAAGATGAGGCAGCAGTGTGCCCAGGTGGCCAAGAGAGCCAATGGCATCTTGGCCTGTATCAGGAAGAGTGTGGCCAGTAGGACAAGGGAGGTTATTCTTCCCCTGTACTCAACACTGGTCAGGCCACACCTTGAGTACTGTGTCCAGTTCTGGGCTCCTCAATTCAACAGTCCTGGCTCACTGGAGAGGTCCCAGGAGACTGGAAACTGACCGTGATCCCCATCCACAAGAAGGGTCGGATGGAGGAACCCGAGAACTACGGACCTGTCAGCCTGACCTCAGTGCCAAGGAAACTGATGGAGCAGGTTATCTTGGGGGCAATAACTGCTCACCTGACAAATGGCAAAGGGCTCAGGTCCAGCCAACATGGATTTAGGAAGGGCAGATCCTGCCTCCAACTTGATCTCCTTCTATGATCAGGTGACCCACTTGGTGGATGTGGGGAGGCCTGTGGATGTGTTCTATCTGGACTTCAGCAAGGCCTTTGACACTGTCCTCCACAGTAAACTGCTAAGTTGTCAGCCCATGGCTTGGATGGCAACATTCTGTGCTGGGTTAGGAACTGGCTGGAGGGATGAGCCCAGAGAGTGGTGGGGAGTGGTGCCACATCCAGCTGGCAGCCGATCACTAGCGGTGTCCCTCAGGGATCAGTGCTGGGTTCTATCCTCTTTAACATCTTCACAGATGATCTGGACGAGGGCATCGAGTCAATCATCAGAAAGTTTACAGATGACACTAAGCTGGGGGAAGATGTGGCTGGGTCGGAGGGCAGAAGGGCTCTGCAGTGGGACCTTGACCACCTGGACAGATGGGCAGAGTCCAATAGGATGGCGTTCAATAACTCCAAGTGCAGAGTGCTGCACTTTGGCCACAACAACCCCATGCAGAGATACAGGCTGAGGTCGGAGTGGCTGGAGAACAGCCAAACAGAAAGGGATCTGGGGGGTGCTGATTGATACCTGCCTGAACATGAGCCAGCAGTGTGCCCAGGTGGCCAAGAGAGCCAGTGGCAATCCTGGCCCGCATGAGGAATAGTGTGGTCAGCAGGAGCAGGGAGGTCATTCTGCCCCTGTACTCTGCACTGGTTAGACCACACCTTGAGTACTGTGTTCAGTTCTGGGCCCCCCAGTTTAGGAGGGACATTGAGATGCTTGAGCGTGTCCAGAGAAGGGCGATGAGGCTGGTGAGAGGCCTTGAGCACAGGCCCTACGAGGAGAGGCTGAGGGAGCTGGGATTGTTTAGCCTAGAGAAGAGGAGGCTCAAAGGAGACCTTATTGCTGTCTACAACTACCTGAAGGGTGGTTGTGGCCAGGAGGAGGTTGCTTTCTTCTCTCAGGTGGCCAGCACCAGAACAAGAGGACACAGCCTCAAACTGCGCCAGGGGAAATTCAGGCTCGAGGTGAGGAGGAAGTTCTTCACTGAGAGAGTGACTGGACACTGGAATGGGCTGCCCGGGGAGGTGGTGGAGTCGCCGTCCCTGGAGGTGTTCAAGAAAAGACTGGATGAGGCACTTAGTGCCATGGTCCAGTTGACTGGATAGAGCTGGGTGCTAGGTTGGACTGGATGATCTTGGAGGTCTCTTCCAACCTTGTTGTTTCTATGATTCTATGATTTTTGCCACTGCAGTATTATAGTTCAACTTTGTTGCGGAGGCAGGGAATTAATGTGGTCGAGTCAGGAATTGTTATACAAAAATAGAGTTGTTTTATTTTCCCAAAAGCCCACCGCCAAAAACTATATACAAAAAATAATTTAGTTTTAATTACCAGATTCAGTTGCCTTGAGAATATCTACAGAGATGCCATCGATAATCTAACTATTTTGGAAGTCAGAAGTTGGAAAAGGCTTTAGCTATTAAATTACAGCGTTTTTCTTACTAATAAAGCTGAGCCAAAATAACTCACTATCAGGCTGACTTAATTGTGGGGCCTGTCCCTCTCATTCCCTTTCAGCAGCTGCAGGAGGGTCGTTAAGAGTCGTTAGGATTTGCACAAAAGGACCTTAATGGCTGTAGCAGTCCTTTGGAGCTCTTTCTGTATCCAGGCCAGGTGAGCCGGGTGGGGGGGGGGATCTCTCAGGCAGGCAGGAACACCCAGGCAGGAATGAACTCCAAGGCGGGAACCCCAAAGGCAGGAAGTCCCCCCAATATCTATACCCTCTCTAGACAAAGAGCAGAGTTACCACTTCCTTAGGTGCAAAGGGCACAGCCAATCCTAGCCTGATTCCAGTGCGGGCACTGCACGGTGCCGGAAGGGCCTCTGTTCACCCCCTTCATGCCTGCAGGGCAAGGTGGGGGAGGAAAACAGGTGGCTTTTCCTCTCCCATTCAAGCCACAGAGGGAGAGGAATTTAGGGGTATACAGGACTCCAGGACAAACTTAAGCGTATTTACTGCAAATTACCTCATCTAAGTAACTAGTTTAACAGTAAAAATCACTCTATTCATGGTCAGGCATGTGAAGTGAAATAGATAGGCACATGCAGGCAGACATGATTCCACTAGAATATTGACATTTATTCTGGTCTTTCACTGATTAATGTTATTGTCATATATATACACAAAAGTGGTATAACACTAGTACTAATATTTATAAATGACTAAAGGATTGTCAGGGGAAATCAAGAAGTCAAGACAGTCTACAAACATGTCAAGTACAGCTAACTGCAAGCTCTGCATGAAGATTGAAGAATATAGTCCTTTCTTTTAAAGGCGGGGATCGCAGCTTGGGAAGCAGTAACTTTTAAAGCTTAGGAGGCAAATAAATAAAAGCTGACCACAGATGCTCACAGTGTGGTAAAAACTGTTGTAAACTTTGTTTCTATAATCATAGAATCAACCAGGTTGGAAGAGACCTCCAAGATCATCCAGTCCAACCTATCCCCCAGCCCTAGCCAGTCAACTAGACCATGGCACTGAGTCTTTTCTTGAACACCTCCAGGAACGGTGCCTCCACCACCTCCCGGGGCAGCCCATTCAAGGAAGACTCTTGATAGACATATTTGGATTCTCTTAACTTTCCATTTTGAAACAATTGGTCTTGAATATACCAGTTTCAGGTGTGATGGCCATAATTATTGGAAAAAATTCATAGGAACAGAAGAAAATTTGAGGGGCAAAAAAACCAGAGATCAATAAAATCACTGAATGTGATTCTATTGATTCAAGAAAGCATATACGATGACAACATGGAGGTAAATCCTGTAATTACTTACATAAATAGTAATGTGATACTACAGAATGATTCAACCTAGTAAATTGAATGAGCATCAGATAAATACAAATGTACTCCATCAGTAAAACACATTTTAACTAGTGTTGGTAACCAAAAGTATAACTTGGGTGATTTGCAATGACTTCTCCACATAAGTTACTTTCAAGCCAAGACAAAATACTTATCTAAAAGTAAACCTCCAGTTTAAAAAAAAAATTATGTTAAATGCACCTAAAGCATTTGTTATGCAAAACACCAAACTAGATTAAATCACTCTTTTGACCTCATAACCTGTGCAATAATGAGTTGCTTCAGAAAACTTGTATCTGAAAATATATTTTTTATCTGTGCACCAAAGGAAGTATACTATACTTGAGTATGGGACATTGACAGCTTGAGAGGAACCTTGTCCTGATTAAGAAGTGAGATCATGTGTATGTTATGAAGTTCAGCAGCTGTCAGGAAAATCACAGAATTAGAGAATGGCTTGGGAAAGGACCTTTAGAAGTTATTCAGTCCAATCCTCCCGATACGAACAGCGACATTTTCTGCTAGATTAGATTGCTCAAAACACCATACAATCAAGGCTTTTGATGCTGACTCCCACATCCTCACAAATAAGCTCAGGAGATGTGGCATAGATGGCTGGTCTGTGAGGTGGATTAAAAACTAGCTCCACAACAGAGTTTAGAGAGTTGCTATCAACGGCACAGAATCAAGCTGGAGGCCTGTAGCCAGGGGTGTTCCCCAGGGATCAGTACTGAGTCCAGTTTTGTTCAATATCTTTATCAACAACCCAGATGAGGGCATTGAGTGCACTCTCAGCAAGTTCACTGATGATACAAAATTGGGGGGTGGCCGAGAGCCTGTTAGGCTGTGATGCCATCCAATGAGATATGGGAAGGCTGGAGAGTTGGGTGAACGCAAATCCTATGAAGTTCAACAAAAAAAAAAAAAGTTCTGGGGAGGAATAACAGCAGGCACCAGTAAAGGATGGGGGCTGCCCTGATGGAAAGCAGTTTTGTGGTGAAAGACCTTGGAGTCCTGGTGGACAGTAAGTTCTGCATGGGACAGTAATGTGCCCTTGTGGCCAAGAGAGCCAATGGTATCCTGGGGTGCATCAGGAAAAGTGTGTACAGCATGTCTAGGGAGGTTCTTCTCCCCCTCTACTCTGCCCTGGAATAGTGTATCCACTTTTGGGCTCCCCATTTCAAGAGAGACAGGGACCTGATGGAGAGAGTCCAGTGGAGAGCCACAAGAATGACTGAGGGACTTGAGCATCTCCTCTACAAAGAGAGACTGAGAAACCTGGGGCTGTTGAATCTGGAGAAGAGAAGACTTAGAGAGGATCTGATGAATGTGTACAAATATCTGAGACATGGGTGTCAAGTGGATGGCGCCAATCTCTTTTTGCTGGTCATCAGCAATAAGACAAGGAGCAATCACAGTATCACAGTATCACCAAGGTTGGAAGAGACCTCATAGATCATCAAGTCCAACCTGTTACCACAGAGCTCAAGGCTAGACCATGGCATCAAGTGCCACGTCCAATCCTGCCTTGAACAGCCCCAGGGACGGCGACTCCACCACCTCCCCGGGCAGCCCATTCCAGTATCCAATGACTCTCTCAGTGAAGAACTTTCTCCTCACCTCCAGCCTAAATTTCCCCTGGCGCAGCCTTAGGCTGTGTCCTCTTGTTCTGGTGCTGGCTACCTGAGAGAAGAGAGCAACCTCCTCCTGGCCACAACCACCCTTCAGGTAGTTGTAGACAGCAATAAGGTCACCCCTGAGCCTCCTCTTCTCTAGGCTAAACAACCTCAGCTCCCTCAGCCTCTCCTCGTAGGGCCTGTGCTCA
The DNA here is from genome assembly GCF_015220805.1 of Pogoniulus pusillus. Taxonomy (NCBI): domain Eukaryota; kingdom Metazoa; phylum Chordata; class Aves; order Piciformes; family Lybiidae; genus Pogoniulus; species Pogoniulus pusillus. The sequence goes on along the minus strand of NC_087309.1, from coordinate 61,212,220 downwards.
AGGCCTCTCACCAGCCTCATCGCCCTTCTCTGGACACACTCAAGCATCTCAATGTCCCTCCTAAACTGGGGGGCCCAGAACTGAACACAGTACTCAAGGTGTGGTCTAACCAGTGCAGAGTACAGGGGCAGAATGACCTCCCTGCTCCTGCTGACCACACCATTCCTGATGCAGGCCAGGATGCCACTGGCTCTCTTGGCCACCTGGGCACACTGTTGTCTCATGTTCAGGCGGGTACAAACTGGAACATAGATGGTTTGAGCTCAAGATGAGGAGAATCTTCTTTACAGAGAAGGTGACAGAGCTCCAGAACAGGCTGCCCAGGGAAGTTGTGGAGTCTCCTTCTCTGGAGACTTTCAAAACCTGCTTGGATGTGTTCTTGTGCGAGCTACTCTAGGTGATCCTGCCTTGGTGCGAGGTTGGACTTGATTATCTCTGGAAGTCCCTTCCAACCTCTAAAGTTCTGTGATTCTGCGAATCTGTCCTTCAACACTTCAAGAGCTGAAGCACCTAGAACTTTGCTGGGTAACCTGTTGGGCATTCCCTAATATCAGTTGAGAGTTAATAGTGAATCATTTGAAAGCAGACCTGCAGACAATGGTGATGGATGAAAAATTGGATATGATCTAGTAATCTGTGCTTACAGCCCAGAAAGCTATCCACGTCTTGAACTGCATAAAAAGAAGTGTGGCCAACAGGCTGGGGGAGGTGATTCACCCCTCTAACCCATTTTAGTGAAAGTCCACCTGGGGTACTGCATCCAGTACCCAGATCCCAGTTCTGGGATCTACAGTGCAAGACAAGAATCTTACAGAACAAGTCCAGAGATGTAACACAAAAATCATGTCAGTGCTGAAACACATCTTCTGCGAAGAAAGGCTGAGAAAGGTGAAATTATTCAGCCTGGAGAAGGGAAGCCTCTGGGTAGATCTTACTGTGGCCTGTCAATATATAAATGGAACTTAAAATAAGGGGGGGGGAATTTTTTTTTTCACCAAGGCTTATAGTAATATAACACACAAAAATTAATTTTAGCTGAAAAAAAAAAAAAAAAACAAACCACAGACTTAGTTTAGATATAAGGAAAATATTTTTTCTTTTTAATACGAGTGGTAAAATATTGTGGCAGATTATCCAGAGTTGCTGTGGACTTCCTACCACTGAACATGTTATATCATGGTGGATGGGACTTTGAGCAGCCTGTTAAAGATATCCCTTCCTATGGCAGGCGGCTTGGAGTAGATGATTGTTGAAGATCCCTTCCAACCCAAATTATTCTGTGTTTCTAGTAATGCCATGGGATGTGATCTGTACATCATTGGAGCACCTCTTTTGTACAGGTGAACAACCTTCTTATATTATTTACTAGCTATTACTGAAAGTATAACCTTAATAAAAATAATACAAATAAAACAAATAGGATTTTCTTCAGAAAAATTCCATGACTTCATGGACAAGTCCTGTTCAGCGTGATGGAGAGGACATTATACTAGAAAGAAAAGAAGAATGGCTTGATGCTATAATCACTCTAGTCTTGCTAGATTATTGGTAGATCTTTACTAAATGAAATAACAGGGATAAATAAAGTCTTAACTTGAAATCAATACTATTGATCTGATGGCTTATAGAGAGATTAATCTTCACAGGCATTTTAAACTGAGCCTTGTTTTTTTCAGCATTAGTATGCTTAAAGGCTCTCGAAACACTTCCTGAGTTTGATAACATGAATCATACTGAGAAGTAAAAAGTAAAACAAATAAGAGAGAGAGAAGAGAGTTCTACTATATAATATATTACTTGTTAAGGAAAACAAACAAGAACTAGACAATATTTTGGTACTGTTAATCAAGTTACATGGTATTGTTTGGCCAGAGTATAGTTGTGCTGGTTTGAGGCTAATTGAAGTATTTTAAAGAGATAAATTAGTTCATTTGTTGCGAAAAGAAAATAATGAGGAAGTCATTTGTTTGCTGCAAGTGTAAAAAAGCCAAAATGTAAATTTCATTCTGGGAGACTGTGTCATTTCGCTTCTTCTTCACTCTGGTCTAATCTCTCCACTAACAAATAACAACATAACCTTTGCTGGTTGCTTTTCTTGTCTCTCTGAGAAAACAGAGGGAGAAAGAAAGGGTAGCTTTGAGACTCTTCTGGGCAGTTTCTCTGGGAGAGAGTTTCAATTTCTGTATTACTTCTAATCTGTATTTAATTGTAAATACTTGTAAATAAATTGTGTATTTATGCCTGTACATTTTGCTTTGCTGTAAATATAGCTTTATATTACTTCCAAGCCATCTCAGCCTGTCTGGCAAATTTCAATAGTATGTGGGGGGGAAAGTTCCTATCTCATCACAATAGTCAAAACTGTAATAAAACTAAAAATATTTTCTTGACAGTTATAAACAACTAATGAAACAACCATTGAAATTCTATGTATCATTCTGCACATTTTATGTATGTTTTATTCAGCCATTATTTAGTAGCTTGTGTCAAACTGTTCCTAGAACTGCTTACAATTTATGGTAAATTAATTAGAAGATAAAAATAATCTAGGCTTATGACACAATCATTTGAAAGTTAGGACAGAAATAGTGAAATATGGATATGGTGTTTTATTTTTGTAGTGGTTAATTTCACTGGCCTTAATTTTTCTCTCCAAAACGATTGGTTAACTATTTACCAGAAGACCAGCTCTGTAAGGTCATGGAGTAGATTTTTAAATGAGTGGATTTTGTTTCCTTGAGTTTTGAGTGAACAGTAGAAAGCAGAAGTGGGAGAAAGGTATTTTTTGCACTATCTGAAACAGGGTATCCAGATGACATGTTGTTCAAAACACTTTTCTTCCATCTATTAATTTGCATGGTATTGTGAATTCATGGTAAAAAACCAAACAGGTAACAAGTCAAACTTAATCTGGGCTAATATTTCTTTATGCTTATGAAGGCAATCACCACCATATATTAAGAACTCTGTGTAATTCTGGGACGAGACTAGGAAAGAAATAGAAGATAAGCACCTTTAGAAATGGAGTCATATGGTGCTAAAATATATATCCATTACACTTAGTTTCACCAAGAGTTCTGTATTTTAGTCAGTCCCAAACTTCAGTTTTCTCCACCAAAAATTTTTAAGGAACTTGTCCAGTTGCAAAATCGCTCTTAATCTAACACCCTTTCATTGGCTTCACTTTCATACCTATTACTGTTGCCCTCTTCTTGAAAGACTCACAGAACTTCTCTGCTTTCAGCAATCTCTAGGACACTGCAGGTACCTACACTGTCTGGAAACAACCTGCTTCAGTTTTCTTGTCTTTCTACCACAAAAAAATCATGCTGATCCAGTAGTACTTGATATACTGAAGTAAATAACACATATAAATATTATTATTTTCTCTAGGTAATTATACTGTGACATTTCATCATGTGGCATTTCGTCATCTGACTGTAGTCCTTCAGATCTCTTAACCATGCTATTTCTGCAAGATAAGAAATAGATAGGAAAATCTGAAGAAAAGGAACTGCCCTGTTCATTCCTACTTCCTATCTTTCCCAATTACCACAGATCTACAACTGTATTTGTAACTGTCAGAAGTATTATAAAAATTTATTAGCTATTTCAGAAAGAACAGAAAGAATTGTTAAATTTATAACAAACCCCTAATATCTCACATAGTATTTTTGAACAGACCTTATTTACTGTTTGCAGATACTAAACATCTTAAAGGAAAAGCATTTGTGGTCCTTATTATCTGATATTGTCAATGGGTCCCTTATAAATGCAGGCATAATTTCAGAGATGCTGGCTTTATAGATTTCTCTGTCTAATATTTCCAGACTTATATATCTTCAAGTGAAAAGGCAGCTGTACTGAAAACTAAACTACTCTTTTCCCTTCTGAATGGCTGCCCTTTCCTTTCATTCTTCTTCTTAATATCTGTGGCTTGCCAATCATAATTACTATATATAACAAGTGATTTGTTCTCCTGAACATAAGGACATCATGTTTTCTCTTCAACTTCAGCTCTCACTAAAAAGTTAAAAACCCTGAAGTGAGGGCAAAGGGTTTCACACAGATTACAGGTGTCAAGCCACTAGTATCTTAAGGCTTTTGCAGCCCATTGTTTCTGTTTGCATGTCCTTCCTATATCTTCCTGAGCACATTTAAAGTTCTCTTATATGTGATATTCACATGCTTCTGAGAAGTAAAAAAAAAAGGTTACCTCCAGCATGTGGTCTAAGTCAGGAAGGCAGTCTAAAGAGGATTAAAAGATAGATATAACTGGACCTCTGGACTGGTAATGGACAGGTTTTATGGGTGGCGAGGTGGTGAGAGGTGGTACTCTGGGATTGTGATGACAATAAACAAGGAAAGAAAAAAGGAAAATATGGTGATTAAAAGTGTGCATAATTTGTGGAGACATATGTGATGCACTGAGATTCGAAAATCATGCAGAACAGATGTTTTACGACTTGAGAGAACATAGGATTAAATGGTGTTTGTTTTCTGAAGCTAACTTATAGCACTACTACCAATTACCAATGCCCTGCTCATCACTCACATTTTTAGTGAAATTTTAAATCAGATCAGATTGCTGTTTATTTCACTTAGAAGAGTACTTAAGAAACACTTGTGCCAATTCTTTCTGGGTTCACAAATCTTCTTCCAAGGAATCTGCACATATAAAAAGCTATTTAGTTCCCAAAAGATCTGAAGCGGACTTTGATTTCTTGATTAAAAGATTAATAGAATCTATGAATCTATAGATTCACAGAACAGGACTTCAATTCAATTAGGAGTGGGTGAAAAATAAGCATGTAAATATTGAAAAAATATATATTTATTAAAACTTTGAAGCTGTTGCATTTCTTTTCTTCAAAGGCATATCACTGCTTTTAACTGGTACAGGGTGACTCTGCTGGTACTTGTAGCAGATAGATGGTACAGTTCCTGTTCAAGCTACCAATGTTCAAGCTATGAAAGACTCAGTAGTGAGAAAAAAGCCCACTTCATTCACATGAACTGTTTTTCTTTTATGGCTGTAACTTTGATTGTATGTGACTTTATTACTTCTTTAACTTTGAACATATTTGAGGCTTAATATATAAGCACTAGAAGTATATAATTGATGTATAAAATAAAAAAAAGTAAACTTGTATATTATTAATATCTTTTTGCATCCCACTTGAAAAATCCTCAAGTTTGGCAGCCCTCACCAAAATTCTTTATGTTCAATGTAATACACTTAAATTTGTTATCAGGCAGGCTACCATGAGGGATATATCTTTGTGCTCCTTAGGGAGTTGGCCATTTTATTATCTAGAAGAAAAGTGAAAAAGGAGAACCAAGCAGTTATGAAGGAAGATATTTCAAAATATTTTTTAAGGAATCATACAACTAAAGAATAGACATTTGCATCTTATTTCCAATACAGAGTGAACTATATTTGATGCTTACCTTAAATGTAGGTCTGAACAATCTTATATTAAGAGTCAAGTGTAATTTGATTAGTAATTTCTCTAAACTGTCAGAAAGCAACAAAGTCCTGAAAGGGTTAGTGATGGCTCTCATTTGCCTGTGCAAATCAAACAACACAAGGCCACTCAATTACACTATCCCAAAACCACAGTTTAGAGGTTGGAAGTAAGCTGTGGACATCATCTAGTACAATTGTCTTGCTAAAGCTGCTTTCACCATAGGGAGGAGCTTCTTCAGCATGGGTTATTTTCTCCTCTGGAGGTTTGGTACAGTCTGTGCCTTCTGGCCAGTTGATGATCACCTCCACCAGACCAGGTCGATCAAGATTATCCATTCGCATTCATTTGGTTATCAAAGCCATCCATTTAGACCAGGTTGCATCTGTGGCATGATGCGGTGATGAACCTTTGCCTTTGAACATCCAGTTTAGAACTGGCAGTCTAGGAGCTAAAAGCAATTGTGACTCAGTTCCAATCACTTCAGAAACTGCTCTCACTCCTTCATAGGCTGCTAGTATCTCTTTCTCTGTTGGGATGTAATTTGCCTCTGAACCTCTGTAGCTACGTCCGTTCCAGCGTTCCAGCAGGTCCCGATGCCGGCTCAAGCACAACCATCGGCAGCGCTGCTACAGCCGCCATCTTCCCAGCCATCTTCACAACAACCGCCATCTTCTCAACCGCCACGCCCCGAGCAGTCAGCGCTGAGCGGCACGCCTGTGCAGCGCCACGCCGCGTCGCAGCCTGCAGTTACGTCTATTGATAGCGACACGGAAGTGGAGGAGGTGCACCACAAAATGAAGACCTACTCCGTGAATCCTCTCTTTGCATCTGAAACTTCGCAAGGACCGAAAGGAGGCAAAACAACAACCACGAAAATCAAATCGTACACAGAAACGCAGATAGACGATCTTAGGGAAACTTATTCCCGCATGCCTAATGAATCTATAATTGAGTATGTGTATCGCGTGGTGCAAAGGGGGGCGGAAAGGATTATCTTATCTCGTGAAGAGGTGGGGAGAACTAACTGGGGACCTGAGGTATTTCTTGGGGATGGTCCTGAGGGAGACCTTGCATTGAGTGCTAGGATCTTTCACTGGGCTAGTGTTTATGAACCTTCAGATAGAGGTGAGCCTACAGAGTTTTGGATCAGATCCCCTGATGAGTTAAATGAAGCATTTACTATGGTTGCCTGTATCCAAGCTGTGAATCATAAGGGGTTATATGCACATGCAATGGATGCCCCAGTAGAGCCACAGAGGCTTGGACCTCTGATAAGGGGTATGCCTGGCTTCATAAAGGCTGAAGGTATTAGGATAAGGAGACAAATCGAGGATGCAATACAACAGAATGAAGGGCAAAGTTCACAAAGTGTAGTACATCATCCTACGTGGAGGGAAGTGCTTACAGAACTAGCCACTCTAGGAAGACAAATGGGTTATCATGATCCTTTATCTGTGCCAGAATCTGTCTTTCAGAAGGAAAAGCAGTCTGGAGGCAGGAGCAGCTCTGCATCACGAGGAAAACACCACACGGTACGACATGCCTGGACATTTGGTAACCCTAATGAGAGTCCAAGATTGAGCCCACAATCAAGTCCCAGGGGGAGCTCTGAGCTTAATCGTCGCTCTGAATCTGGAGTAATCTGGGTACCGAATTCTCAAGGTAGGAGTGTAATCCCACTGCAGGAGCAGAAATATGCAGTGAAACCTCGTGATGTGTTTCAGAGGAAACAGGCAGAGCGTGATCCTGCGAAGAATGAGCTCAGTACTGTAAGTAAAACCATGTTTGAGATGAAAAGACTGTTAGAACAGATACTGAAAGGAAATGGTGACGGAAAGGTGAAGCAGAACCGTAAGAAAGGCTCTGCAAACACGTCTCCTACCAAGTCAGGTTCTCCTGATCGGGGAGGGGATAAGAACAAATCAAAAAACTAGGTGGGGCGGTGAATGATTCAGGCCACACTCATCGCTCTGTTTCTGAATGTCGATGGTCTGAAAACCCTGAACCCTATGTCATGATTCCTACTGGACCAACTAGAGCTGCTGTCAAATACCTAATAGATACAGGTGCACAAATTACAGTACTAAATGCACAACTAGCAAAGCATCTGAGAATATTGCCATCCCGGAGAAAGGTAAACATAACAGGTGTTACAGGACAACCTGAAACATGCTATTTAGCCAAAGCACAGCTGTGGCTACCTGGGGAGAAAAGAGGTACCCTGATAGAGTTAGCATTGGGCTCGTGTAAACATAATATCCTTGGATTTGATGTTCTAGCAGGTAGAAGATGGCATCTTCCTGACGGAACATTATGGAGCTTTGGTGCTTATGAGGTGAGGAATAAGAGGCAAAGGTTAGTCCGTACTTATGTTCGCTTGTTGCAAACAGCTCCTCCATTGCCAAAGTCACACATTACTTGTGTTGCACAGTATCCATTGCCAGCTGCAGCTAAGCAAGGTATCACTGAAGTGATAGCTGATCTTGAGAAGAGACAGATTATCACTAGAACTCATTCTCCTTACAATTCACCTGTTTGGCCAGTCCGAAAATCGAATGGCCGATGGAGATTGATGGTAGATTTCCGGAAGCTAAATAGTAACACTCCTCCTCTTACTGCAGCAGTTCCTAGTCTTTCATCCACAGTGACAGCAATCCAAGCGGCTTCTCACACCTGGATGGCGACTCTAGACGTGAAGGACATGTTCTTCATGGTGCCATTGAGAGAAGAGGACAAACCGCAATTTGCTTTTACCTGGCAAGGTATTCAGTACACATTCAACAGTCTTCCACAAGGGTACAAACACAGCGCAACCATTGCACACAATGCATTGGCAGCTTTGCTTGACACTGTTCAACTTCCTAAGGATGTTAAGATGTACCATTACATTGATGATATCTTGGTGGGAGGGAATGACAAGGAGCAAGTTGGTGCAGTGGCTGAGAATATCCGAGAACTGTTGACTAACCAGGGTTTGACCATTCCAAAGGAAAAGTGTCAAGGTCCAAGTCAAGAGGTAAAATTCCTGGGATCATGGTGGATAGCAGGTGCAGTGTCTGTGCCAGACGACACTCTTCAGAGCATCGAAAAGGGCCAAATACCCCAAAATAGAAAAGAGTTACAACAGTTGTTGGGTACTCTGGGTTACTGGAGGAAACATATTCCAGGTTTCTCAGTAATTGCCCGTCCTCTGTATGATTTGCTTAAGAAGAACAAGCATTGGGATTGGACTCCAGAACATTCTGATAGCCTGAGGTTTCTCAAGGACGAACTAAAGGCATATCAGAAGTTGGGGCCATTGCACCCAAAAGATGCCCTGAGGGCTGAATGGGGTTTTTCCGCGAATGCCTCATACTGTGGAATTTTCCAGAGAGGACCCAATGGTCCTAGTAGAGCTCTCATGTTTTCATCAACAGCATTCAAAGAGGCCGAGATTCGGTACTCGGATTGGGAAAAGGGACTTCTTTCCCTAACTCGAGCTGTTAAGGAAGCAGAAAAACTTCGTACTGCACAAGATGTTGTGGTGCAAGGCCCATTTCCTCTGCTAAAAGCGATCCTTAAAGGAACTCCTCCACCGGAAGGAATTGCCCAAAAGGCTACTGTTAGAAAGTGGTATGCCTACTTAGAGGGAATTTCACAGATGATGCCGCTGAAAGAGGGACCTACAAAGGTATCCAAACTTCAGCAACCCATAAATCCTGATAAAGCTCTGCTTAGTCAGCCATATAAGCCTTCTCCTATTCAGGTAGCCCCTGAGATGACCGCAGACTCCGACAAATCGGGAGTGTGGTTCACAGATGCATCCTCTCGGAGGGTAGGGGCGAAGTGGCACTACAAAGCCGCTGCCTTGGAGATTGCTACAGGCCAGACCATCACTGAAGAAGGTGATGACAGTGCACAGGTAGGGGAGTTGCGTGCTCTCATGATAGCAGCCGAGAATGGAGCAACAACTATTTACACTGATTCTTATTCCACGTTTAAAGGCGCCACTGAGTGGATTTGCCAGTGGGAAGCGAATCAGTGGAAGGTGTCAGGTGCGGAAGTCTGGAGAGTCGAAGACTGGAAAAGGCTATTAGAGATTGGCCGATCCAGACCCCTCAAGGTTGGTTGGGTAGAAGGGCATTCCAAAAAGCAAACACCAGCTACCACCTGGAATAATCAAGCTGATTTCCTGGCAAAGATCAACATAGTGGATGTGGAGAAAAGAGAATGGTGGAGACTAGCTGAGTGGCTTCATATTAAAAGAGGTCATTCAGGAAAAGTAGACCTTTACTTCGAGTGTAGGTCTAGAGGATGGCCAGTTTCTATGAGTACCTGTAAGGAACTCATTTCATCTTGTCCACAGTGCAGAATCAGACTTAAAGCAAATCATCCCAATCTAGCTCCAGTACAGCATATCAGAGAGGACAAAAGGTTATGGAGCACATGGCAAGTTGACTATGTGGGTCCTTTAAAGCCCTCACATGGGAAGAAATACATACTGGTGGGGGTGGAGGTGGTTTCAGGATTAGTCATGGCTACAGCAACTAGTGCTGCCACAGGAGCTCAAACTATTGAGGTCTTAAAGCAGGTGGTTTAGTGTCTTACCAATGCCAGAGTACATCCAAAGTGATAATGGATCTCACTTTACAGCATCTTCTGTACAAGACTGGGCTAAGGGTGAGGGGATTACGTGGGTGTTCCATACTCCCTATTATCCTCAAGCTAATGGTATTGTAGAGAGAACAAATGCTCTGGTTAAGAAACATGCCATGGTATCCAAAGGTAACTGGGATAAACGCTTGCCATACGCAGTTTTCATTGTGAACAACAGATGGGGTAATTATGGTAGTCCTAAAATAAGAGCATTTTGTCCTGACAATCCAGTGGAGAATGTTAGTCATCCACCAGATAAATCTCAGCACTCTCAACAGTCATTACACAAATTACAGGTGGGACAACCAGTAATGGTAAACTTGCCTTCAATTGGAGTTGTGCCTATGACCCTGACAAAACCAAATGGGTTGTATGCTTGGGAAGCTACTGATGTAAGTGGGAAGACTCATCGTATCAGTGCACGATGGATTCTCCCAGACTTCTGAACTGCTTTTGCATATACCAGGTTTTCTGCTTTGTAAATATTCAATAAAGCTTTGTTTATTCAGGGGGGTGGGCATAAGTATTAAGTTCGTTTAAATTAGAGTTATGCTTATGTTTTAGTTATGTTAAGAGTTAAATATAAGTTGTATTTCATTTTTGCTTTTTCGATTCTTGGCTTAATGTGAGCCAGGGGGTGGAGTATGTCATGGAGAGTAGCAAAGGCTCTCTAAGCTTTTGCTATATTGTGTAGTTTCTAGTGCCTCACATTCAAGCCAGAAGCATCGAAAAACCAAAACAATCTTTCAGTCCCATGGGAAGATTTCTCCCTGGGGTAAGTGAAAGGTAAACACTGGCCATGTTTCCTTTTCACTTGGCCTTGCTTTCCAGACAACAAGGTATTGTTTTGGTTAAGTAGAAACGACTATCTTAGGCCTGGCCAGCACCTGCAGGTGGGCTGGCCTGAGGAGTGGTCTTTATATTGTTTGAGTAACATTATCCAATTATATAAATTGCTTACTGTCTTTTACCAATGTATGTGAACAACGTAAAAGTGGTCTGAATTGTGGGCTAGTCCTATTTTGGAACATTATAAAAATGGTGGACAGGCCAGGATCGAGGCCCTTGCACTCTTGCCCTTGCCTTGTCTTGTCCTTCTGGGTTTTTCCAGCCTTTCTGGTTTTTTTTTTTTTTTTTTCCGGACTTCTAACAACAACAAACTGCTCGCCGATATAGCCTCGCCTCGGGCGGACACGCCGAGACGCAGAGGCAGAAAGCCTGCATGCCTGGACCCTCATCGGGAGAAAGGGACTCCCTACCAAGCTACAGACTGTGAGTAGCTGACGAACTGTTAACTCAAATCTCAGAGACTCGAAAGAACTCTCTTTGAACATCATAGACTCTTTAATTTGCCATTTTCGGAAATGTTACTTTGATCTCAATCAAAAGAATTCACAGTGGTGGTGTAGTTTTGGGAAGAGGGAATTCGCATTCTTTGCAATAAATCACTGATAAAATAGTCAACGCCTCGTGTATTTCCCCCATAAATTCTGCCGCGAAACTGCATTCCACGACAGGGACACAGTACTCAAGGTGTAGTCTGACCAGTGCTGAGTACAGGGGAAGAATAACCTCCCTTGTCCTACTGGCCACACTGTTCCTGATGCAGGACAGGATGCCATTTGCTCTCTTGGCCACCTGGGCACACTGCTGGCTCATCTTCAGTTTACTATCTATCAGTACCCCCAGGTCCCTTTCCTCCTGGCTGCTCTCCAGCCACTCAGTCCCCAGCCTATAGCGCTGCTTGGGGTTGTTGTGTCCAAAGTGCAGAACCCTGCACTTGGCCTTGTAAAATCTCATCTCATTGGCCTCTGCCCACCCATCCAGCCTATCAGGAACAGTGTGGCCAGTAGGTCAAGGGAGGTTATTCTTCCCCTGTACTCAATACTGGTCAGGCCACACCTTGAGTACTGTGTCCAGTTCTGGGCTCCTCAATTCAAGAAAGATGTTGAGGTGCTGGAACATGTCCAGAGAAGGGCAACAAAGCTGGTGAAGGGCCTGGAACACAAACCCTATGAGGAGAGGCTGAGGGAGCTGGGGTTGTTTAGCCTGGAGAAGAGGAGGCTCAGGGGTGATCTTATTACTGTCTACAACTACCTGAAGGGGCATTGTTGCCAGGTGGGGGGTGGCCTCTTCTCCCAGGCAACCACCAATAGAACAAGGGGACACAGTCTCAAGTTGTGCCGGGGTAGGTCTAGGCTGGATGTTAGGAGGAAGTTCTTGCCAGAGAGAGTGATTTCCCATTGGAATGGGCTGCCCAGGGAGGTGGTGGAGGCACCGTCCCTGGAGGTGTTGAAGAAAAGACTGGATGAGGCACTTAGTGCCATGGTGTAGTTGACTGGATAGGGCTGGGTGCTAGGTTGGACTGGATGATCTTGGAGGTCTCTTCCAACCTGGTTGATTCTATGATTCTACAACATACAGGTCTTTGCAGTACCCTCTCAGCATTCTTGTAGGCACCATTTAAATACTGCAAGGCCACTACAAGGTCTTTGCAGAGCCTTCTCTTCTCCAGTCTGAGTTGACCCAATGTCCTCAGCCTGTCCTTGTAGGAGAGACGCTCCAGCCTTCTGATTATTTTGCGGTCTTCCAATGGACCTACAATTCCATGTTCTTCCTGTGTTGGGGTCTCCAGAGCTGTATATTGCTAGATCTGGATGTTGCTAGGTCTTGTAGTGTCTTGGGTTCTAATCCAAATTCCCAGAGACTCTAATAAATTTGATAGAACCAGTAACAATTTGTAGAGTGCCCTCCCCTCTTCCCCCTCCTATCCCAAATAAAGGGATTATATATATATATAGAGAGAGAGAGGTAAGCACACCGAATAAATCAATCTCACTCGATTTGGAAGTTAAAAGGAAAAGTCTAACAATAACTTAGAAAGGTATCTGAGGTAGGGAGGTTTACAAGGGATAGAGAAGGGGAAAATAGCCAAATACAAAAGGTATAAATACAACCCGAGTTTTGTGATGATGGCTTTGTCTGCCTTGTGTCCGCCACGTGGTATGGTGGTATGCAGGGAGAGATGTGCAGTGTGAGAGACAGGGAGAGAGATTGAGAGAGAGAACAGAAAGTCCCCCTCCTTTTATGGGACAGGAAGAGAGGAGTGGGCGAACCATCACCTGGTGTTGTTCAGACCCACATCTGGGGAGGGGTCAAGACCCCTAGGGTCAGGTTCAGGGTTACTCCCCCCGGAGTGTTAACCCTATACACGTAGGAAAAAAATCAGAGAGGCAAAAGCCCACTTAGAACTTAGGCTGGCCACGGCTGTTAAGGAAAACAAAAAATGTTTCTATAAATATATTAATGGCAAAGGAAGGGGCACGGGCAACCTCCAGTCCTTATTAGATAGAGAGGTGAATATAGTGACAAAGGATGAGAAAAAGGCAGAGGTGCTTAACACCTTCTTTGCTTCAATCTTCAATAGTGGGACAGGTTGTCTCCAGGACATGTAGACTCCTGAAGTGGCAGATGGAGTCAGGGACTAGTATAGTCCCCCTCTAATCCAGAAGGAAGAAGTAAGGGACCTGCTGAGACACATGGATCCTCACATGTCCATGGGACTGGATGGGATCCAGTCTAGGGTTCTGAGAGCTGGCAGTTGAGCTGGCCAAGCCACTCTCCATCATTTATCAACAGTCCTGACTCAATGGAGAGGTCCACGGAGACTGGAAGCTGGCCAATGTGATACTCATTCACAAGAAGGGTCATAAGGAGGAGCCAGAAAACTACAGACCTGTCAGCATCACCTCAGGGCCAGGCAAGGTGATGGAACAGGTCATCTTGGGTGCCATCATGAAGCACCTACAGCATGGCCAAGGGATCAGGCCCAGCCAGCATGGGTTTAGGAAGGGCAGGTCCTGCCTCACCTGATCTCCTTTTATGATCAGGTTACCCGCCTGGTGAATGTGGGGAAGGCTGTGGATGTAGTTTACCTGGACTTGAGCAAAGCCTTTGACACCGGCTGCCACATCAAGATCCTGGCCAAGTGGGAAGCTTGTGGCTTGGACAGATTCACTCTGTGCTGGGACAAGAACTGGCTGGATGGCAGAGCCCAGAGAGTGGTGGTGAATGGTGCCACATCCAGTTGGCAGCCAGTCACTAGTGGTGTTCCCCAGGGATCAGTGTCGGGCCCAGTTCTGTTCAACATCTTTACTGATGATCTGGATGAGGGGACTGAGTCCAGTATCAGTAAGTTTGCAGATGACACCACGCTAGGAGCAGGTGTTGATCTGTTGGAAGGTAGGAGAGCCCTGCAGAGGGACCTAGTCAGGCTGGATGGGTGGGCAGAGGCCAATGAGATGAGATTTTACAAGGCCAAGTGCAGGGTTCTGCACTTTGGCCACAATAACCCCAAGCAGTGCTACAGGCTGGGAACAGAGTGGCTGGAGAGCAGCCAGGAAGAAAGTGAGGTAGCGGTACTGGTAGATAGTAGGCTGAAGATGAGCCAGCAGTGTGCCCAGATAGCCAAGAGAGCAAATGGCATCCTGGCCTGTATCAGGAACAGTGTGGCCAGTAGGACAAGGGAGGTTATTCTTCCCCTGTACTCAACACTGGTCAGGCCACACCTTGAGTACTGTATCCAGTTCTGGGCTCCTCAGTTCAAGAGAGATGTTGAGGTGCTGGAACATGTCCAGAGAAGGGCAATGAAGCTGTTGAAAGGCCTGGAACACAAACTTTGTGAAGAGAGGCTGAAGAAGCTTGGGTTGTTTAGCCTGGAGGAGGCTCATTGCTGTCTACAACTACCTGAAGGCAGGTTGTAGCCAGGTGGGGGTTGGTCTCTTATTCCAGGCAACCACCAATAGAACAAGGGGACACAGTCTCAAGTTGTGCCAGGGTAGGTATAAGCTGGATGTTAGGAGGAAGCTTTTCCCAGAGAGAGTGATTTCCCATTGGAATGGGCTGCCCAGGGAGGTGGTGGAGTCACTGTCCCTGGAGGTGCTCTAGAAAAGACTGGATGAGGCATTTAGTGCCATGGTCTAGTTGATTGGATAGGGCTGGGTGCTAGGTTAGACTGGATGATCTTGGAGGTCTCTTCCAACCTGGTTGATTCTATGGTTCTATGATTCTATGATATGATAAACTAGGCGTCATTTTTCGTGAGAGCAGAGTAAAAATTAGTCAGTCTTAATCTGAGGCATAGCAATTCAGTTCTGTTTCTGATAATGCTTTTTGAGATTTAGAAGGCCAGGAATTTCTAATAAAGTAATTCTGTTATGACCAAAATATTAATAAAGCTCTGGCTTTCTAGAAGTAACTTACTCTATGCCTTAGCAATTGCCTTTCTTATATTTTCCTCCATTAACTAGGAAAAAAAAAAACAAAAACAGATTGCCTGAGATGAAATTTAGAAGGCTAATGTCTTCAGATCACAGTAGTCATTTGCTAGGGAACTCATCAACATTAACAAAGTGCAAGAAGGAATCTTGACTCAGTCAACCTTGTACACTGTACAACCTCACTATCACCTCAAAAATAAATTGTAAGGCCTGCTAATTATTATAGATTTAAAAGGGGAATAATATTGTCTGGAGAAAGGAATAAAAAAATCAATGAGTAAGATGAGTGGGGTTTTTTTCTGTATCCTCATAACTTATTTGAAAAATAATATAATTTGGGAAGTATACTGTTAGAAATAACACTTATGCAGCCTTAAAAATGACAGTAGGATTCTATTAGTCTTCCTACATCCTAAGATTTTTCAAGTTTTTCCAGAATTATTGATTAAAAATTGGCTTAAAACACATGGCTATCAAGTAACTGGAGACATCGAATGGAAAAAAAATGAAGCACTAAACTCAAGAAACTTAAAGCGTTAATGCATATTCAAAGCTACAGAAAAAGTTACATACACTTTATAGACAGAGTTAGGAATGAAGACATAAAGGTACTGTAAACTAATCCCTAAACTTCCTGCCTAGCACTACAGAAGTACAACAAATGATAAAGTACTTTTCATGGAAAGTCAAAATAAATGCTTTTCTATTTAGAGTAAAATCAGGAATGGTGTGGTCAGCAGGAGCAGGGAGGTCATTCTGCCCCTGTATTCTGCACTGGTTAGACCACACCTTGAGTATTGTGTTCAGTTCTGGGCCCCCCAGTTCAGGAAGGACACTGAGATGCTTGAGCGTGTCCAGAGAAGGGCGACGAGGCTGGTGAGAGGCCTTGAGCACAAGTCCTGTGAGGAGAGGCTGAGGGAGCTGGGATTGTTTAGCCTGGAGAAGAGGAGGCTCAGGGGTGACCTTATTGCTGTCTACAACTACCTGAAGGGTGGTTGTGGCCAGGAGGAGGTTGCTCTCTTCTCTCAGGTGGCCAGCACCAGAACAAGGGGACACAGCCTCAGGCTGCGCCAGGGGAAATTCAGGCTCGAGGTGAGGAGAAAGTTCTTCGCTGAGAGAGTCATTGGACACTGGAATGGGCTGCCTGGGGAGGTGGTGGAGTCGTTGTCCCTGGAGCAGCTCAAGGCAAGGTTGGATGTGGCACTTGGTGCCATGGTCTAGCCTTGAGCTCTGTGGTAAAGGGTTGGACTTGATGATCTGTGAGATCTCTTCCAACCTTGATGATACTGTGATACTGTGAAAATCTAACTCTTCCTAAAAATCTTCTGATAATTCTTCCCAGTTGTCCATGAAACCAAGACAGTTAATAGACACAGGAAAACAGTTTTACATATTTAAATCCAGCCACACACAAACTAGCCATCTGACTTTTCATAAGGGGTAACATAGTCCAGGGAAATGCAGTACACCAGGCTTAGTGTACTAAGCCAAAACTACTGTTAATACTACTCTGCATATATTCTGGCAGGTACTCCTCTTTTTAGCTGGACTTTGCTACACAACTATCAATAGTGGGATGGTACAGGTAAGACTGATTACCCAGAGCAAAAGACAATCAAAATATATATTAAACCCAGTATTTGTTAAGAAAAGAAATGTAGTTTTCCATTTTCACAAATCCAAGCTACATCATTATTCCACTAGTAAAAGCCCTACTGAAGACTTTATTTGCTAGCTTTTGTTATATTATTAATGCAAACACAAGTGCTCAAAGCACAAAAAACTGTGGTACACTGTTTTCTGTATCACAACTGGCTGCCACATAATATGTTCTTGCTGCGCCTGTATCAACTCAAATTATCCACAGTTAAAGTGGCTGGAAACTAAAGCCAAAAAGCAACTGATAGTCAGTTTTACTTACTGGGGTACAAAGAGAGAGGAAGTGATTTGAGGGTTTGTCGCGGAGGGGTATTCTGCCACCTATGACGATTTTGGCGGAGGGGAGAAATTAAATGGTGTGAGATAATACTCTAGAACAATATATATTTATTAAACTCAATATTCTGAACTCTTGCCACCCTCAACCACTGTATTTAATATTAAAATGGTTCTACATGGTTATGAAAACATTCTAGGATAAAATATCTACAGTAACTTATTAATAACTAGCAAACATTCAAACTATAAACAGAAAGAGGTGTTTTCCCTGTGGCTTAATGCCACTTGGGGTCTATATGCTATTTGCCCAGCAGAGTGGGCTGAAACTGATTCTGCTCTATGGCAGAGGTAACATATTATAGAGGCATTAAAGCATTTACTCACAACTCTTACTAATCAATAATCACCCTCCAGGACTATGTCACAGCCTATGCCTAGTGTCCAAACTTCAGGGGAGTCTTTGCCCATGGACTTTGAGGCTGGAATCCTCCCGGCTTCAGAGGAAAGGAGATTCTTCCCGGCTTCTGGGGAAATGACAGTCTCTGACCTTGTTCTCCCAGTGAAGGATGCAATCTCTGCCTTGGTGCTGCTGGCTTCTTCTGGATGGTCTGTCCAGGACTTCTTAGCAGGCAGGATCTCAGGTGCAGGTGGATGATATCGTGCAGTCTGAGCACAGTTCTCACATGGCTAGCAGGCCAATCGTGTGTGCAGCTTCCTGGTAACTCAGCTGCAGTGGCGCTTACCACATAGTGATAGGCAGCGGGCGTGCACGGCTGCCCAGGAGTCTGTGCTCCGTAGGTAAGGGCAGGCAATACAGGATCTGGTCCTGATAACACAGTGGTGTGCAAGCGGGCACAGCTGGCTGGCTGGACTATGAGCTCCACATATATATAGGTAGGCTTAAGTGAGCTCTGCAACCAAGTACACAAGCAGGCAAGCAATATACAGAGTCTGAGCTGTGCAGGGGGAGCCCATGCATGTTGTTTACCTGTGTACCCCTATTTGTTGAATGTGGGCCAAGATCAATGGCCCCTTGGTCACTAGAATGACCAATCAGGTTGACAATCAGCCAAACCTTACCATAGTAGGCAAAAGCCACTTGCCTGGACTTTCCCCAAATATGGGAATCACATGGGCCTACACCAGGGAAGCATGAGCTGGGTGTGGGGGAGCTTACACAACATGTTTACAAACAGGGATCCTGGCAGACCAGACTTTGTGGCACCAGGTCTGTTGTGCCCCTTTTATTCATTTAATGTGTTTACCTCTGGTTTGGGCAGAAAACCATGTCGAGGCAGAGCAAGGCATAAATAAGCCTATTTTTGGGCCTACAGGCCCTCCACATCAGTGTTGTCAACTCCTGGATTATTAGCACTTCCCAGAAACAAACCAAAACAAAATCAAAACCAAAAACTGAAAATTGACAAGCTCTATCTAAGTAAAGGAAATATCACTCACAATTTCAAAAGCGAATGGGCTTGTCACTCACTGCTTTCATTTTGGAATTGTAATGGTTTACATACTTTATCTTTCCCTAAGATAAACCACAATATATCCAATATTCTCTACCCCACCCTAGTTTACACAGTAATGTGGTCTTGAATTAAACTGAGACAAAGACACTCCCTTCCTAGAATTCTAAATTAATCTAATTCCTAAGACTCTTCTAAGAGATAATTTTTTTCTTCTCCTCTCTCCTGACCATAAGTGACTTTGAGGAATTTATGAATTGTTCATAGAAACCCTAAAAAGGTAAGTCAATCCTCATGGTGTACATTCCAAGGCAGGAGACAGAATTAATTTATCATAGTATTATTTGTTTTAGTAGTAGTCTGTGTACGGTGTCACTTCAACGGGTTAAGAATAAGCCTTAGTGTTGTATATAGCTTTTACAGAACGTTTTATTTTCTAGTGTTTACAGTGACTCATGTAATTACTCATTAAACTTCTTAAATAAGCTTTAGATTTTTTTTTTCTCTCTCTTCTGATGAGGGAAAGGCATGGGAATACCACTGCAGTGAAAGGCAAATGAAATGTATAGAGGAAGAGCTGAAAATCTTTCAAGTTCCACCAATATCATGCCATTCTCTCAGTGCCATGGGACTATAAATTCAAGCGTACTGACAAGTGTGCAGTGTATTTTTCTGAGGTATTTAGCAATATCTGTGTTCTGTTTCAAGTAACTGTTAGAAGATATCCCAAGTTAAATAAAAAATGTAATATTCTGCTTATATGTAAAGATAATGTTTCTGAAGTAGGAAAATGTGAACAAATTCCCATTGTCTTTTGAGAAATATATTCAAGAAAGAAACAAGTAATTAGAAAAATAGTTCAGGCATTATAATGGAATTGTGAAGACAATGCAATGATGTGGTTTGGAGATACAAAACTAAGTAGAATGATAGTAGATAGAGAGAGCAGTACTACATGGGAACAAGTAGGAGGAAATACTGTACTGTACTGAGACCATCTGAGTGGCATATACTGTTTCATTTTTTCAAATATTGCTTGCTCTGGAATATTACACACATGTTGTAATGAGTTCCACTTAGTATTTCCTTCTCTTACTCCATGGATCTGAGGTGGATGGGAAGAATGAAGACTGAAAGAGAGATGGTGCCATTAAGACACTGCTAAACCATGAGTTGGGAGACAGAAAGACTTTTTTAATATTATGTTTTGGTGACTACTTTTAAGGGCAAATTCACTGCCCATGTCTGTGAATGTAGTCAGTGTTTACTTCTGGAAAACATTCAACGCTGTTCTATAGCTTTGTGTACTTGCTTTGTCTCCAAATCAATCCAATGTCTGAGGGCAGGTTCCCTGCAGAGTATATTCTCAAGCACAGACTGTGCTTGAGCATGTGAGCTGCATATAGACATGGTCTTTTTTTTCACAAAACACACGCATAGTTAGCAAATACTGTAGAACATAAACCATTTTTTATGGGTTTGAGGTAATAATTTTGATGATCTAGGACAGTATGAACAGCAAGAGCGACCATACAAACTTCAAAATGCAAGTAAAGTTAGTATACATTGTATCAAATATAGCCTTTTATTTGTGTCTGAGAAACAAAACCAAGTAAAAGTCCCAGGAGTGATCTGGCATGTATTAAGAAGACAGTATGGTCTCCTAGAGTATTTTAACCACAGCACTTCAGAACATAATTGTAACATCTTACATTTATAGGTAGATCTTGATTGTTGATTGTAAAGGATTAACCATCTGGGGAAGTGGATCTGAACTTGACCACAGGTCCTCCTGACTCCTCCCTAGGGGCATGTTCTGAACCTGACCCCAGGTGTAGTGGTAAGGTCTCCACTCCCTCTTCCTGTCTAGCCTCCTTATAAAAACAGAGGAACTTCCTGTTTCTTTTTCTCTCTTTCACCTTCCTGCCTGGTAGCACCCGCTGGCCAAGTATTAAAAGTTCACCTCCTCTGTGTCCAGGAGCAATGCATACTAACAAAGAGGAACACAGGGAAGAAAGTTAGGAGGTCTGCCTGACTAAGCAAGTTGCTCCTGGACACACTGTCACACAAAAAGAAATTCTACAAGGAGTGGAAGAAAGGACAGCTGGAATGGGGGGTATACAAGGAAGCCGCCCGAGCAGCTAGAGATCTGCTTAGGAAGGCCAAGGCACAATTTGAATTTAATCTAGCCAGGGAACACCAAGAATTTAATCTAGCCAGAGAACACCAAGAATTTCTACAGGTATATTAACAGTAAAAAGAAGACTAGGGAAGGTGTGGGCCCCCCCAGAATGGAAACAGGTGAAATGGTCACAAGTGACATGGAAAAGGCTGAGGTTCTCAACAACTTCTAAACAACAGTCTTCACTGCAAAGGCATCCAGCCACACTCCTGGAGACATGGAAGATAATGACAGGGACTGGAAGAGCTGCCCATCATAAGTGAAGATCAGGCTCGTGATCACCTGAAGAACCTGAAAGAGTTCAAGTCCATGGGACCTGATGGGATGCACACATGGGTGCTGAGGGAACTGGCAGATGAGGCTGCTAAACACCTATTACATTCCAGGAGTGACCTAATTGCTGTCTACAACTACCTGAAGGCAGGTCGTAGCCAGGTGGGGGTTGGTCTCTTCTCCCAGGCAACCACCAATAGAACAAGGGGACACAGTCTCAAGTTGTGCCAGGGGAGGTATAGGCTGGATGAAGTTCTTGACAGAGAGAGTGATTTCCCATTGGAATGGGCTGCCCAGGGAGGTGGTGGAGTCACCATCCCTGGAGGTCTTCAAGAAAAGACGCAAAGACTTGGTGAGGCACTTAGTGTCATGGTCTAGTTGACTGGATAGGGCTGGGGGATATGTTTGACTGGATGATCTTGAAGGTCTCTTCCAACCTGGTTGATTCTATGACTATGATTCTATGATTCTAAAAGTTGTGGCAGTCTGGTGAAGTCCCCACTGACTTGAAAGTGGGAAACATAACTCCCATTTTCAAAAAGGGCAGGAAGGAGGAGCCAGGGAACTACAGGCCAGTCAATCTCGCCTCTTTGCCCAGTAGGATCATGGAGCAGGTCCTCCTGCAGGCACTACTGAGACAGAAGAACAGTGAAGAGGTGATTAGGTACAATCAGCATGGCTTCTCCAAGGGCAAATCCTGCCTGACAAACCTGGTGGCCTTCTATGAATAGGTCACAACATTAATAGATGAGGGGCAAGCAACTCATGCCATCTACCTGTACCTCAGCAAGGTGTCTGACACTGTCCCACATCACATCCTTTTCTCCAAGCTGGTGATACACAGGTTTGATGGGTGGACTACTAGATGCATAAAAAACTGGTTTGATGGCCACACCCAAAGATTGTTTGTCAATGGGTCCATGTCCAAAAGGATGTCAGTGACAAGTGGAGTCCCTCAGAGATCAGTCCTGGGACCAGTCTTGTTCAACACCTTTATCAGTGATATGGAGAGTAGCATTGGGTACACCCTCAGCAAATTTGCTGATGACACCAAGCTGTGCGGTGCAGCAGACACGCTAGAGGGAAGGGATGCCATCCAGAGGCAAATGGACAGGCTGCAGAGGTGGGCACAAGGCAACCTCAGGAGGTTCAATAAGACCAAGTGCAAGGTCCTGCATCTGGATCAAGGCAATGCCAAGCACAAATCCAGGCTGGGCAGTGACTGGCTGGAGAGCACCCCTGAGGAGAGGGACGTGGGGGTGCTGGTGGACAAGAAGCTCAACATGAGCCAGCAGTGTGCAGCTGCAGTGCAGAGGGCCAATCAGATCCTGGGCTGCATCATGAGAAGTGTGGCCAGCAGGTCAAGGGAGGTGATTCTCTCCCTCTACTCTGCTTTGGTGAGACCCCATCTGGAGTACTGCATCCAGTTCTGGAACCCCCATTACAAGAGGATGTGGATGTGCTGGAGCATGTCCAGAGAAGAGCCATGGGGATGATCAGAGGGCTGGAGCACCTCTCCTATGAGGAAAGACTGAAAGAGTTGGGGCTTTTCAGTCTGGAGAAGAGGGAACTCTGAGGTGACTTTCTTGTGGCCTTCCAATATCTGAAGGGGACCTACAAAAAAGCTGGGGAGAGACTTTTAGGATATCAAGGAGTAACAGGACTAGGGCGAGTGGAGCGAATGGACCATTCAGACTGGGTGTGAGGAGGATATTCTTCAGCATGAGTGTGGTGAGAGCCTGGAATGGGTTGCCCAGGGAGGTGGTTGAGTCCCCATCTCTGGAGGTATTTAAGGCCAGGCTGGATGAGGCTGTGGCCAGCCTGATCTAGGGTAGGGTGTCCCTGCCCATGGCAGGGGGTGGAACTAGATGGTCCTTGTGGTCCCTTCCAACCCTGACTGATTCCATGGTTTCTGCTGCTTCTGATGAACCACATGTTTATCCCACCACATGGTGGACACTTCCCCCTCCTGAAAATTTACCTCCACCCATTGCCATCAATTTGGTCTTCTATATATATTTTTTGTATCTTGTTTTCCCTTCTCTATACCTCTTTTTGTAACTCACTTACTTTATATATCTTTTATTGTTAAAGATTTTTTTTCTTTTCACTTCCAAATCAAAGTAAGACTGTTTTATTTGGGTGTTTTACCATTTTTCTTCCCTACATTTAATTCCTTTCTTTCCAAAGGGTGGGAGGAGAGGGGAAGGCATTCTATTATTGTATTGGTTCTCTTAGCCATATTTTGATTCTCTGTGAAATTTAAATATAACCAAGACATCAATCAAGCCAGAGAAGCAACTGAATTTTTGGTTAACAGGTATATCTGTCAATTGAAAATCCTCCCTTTGCAGGTGTAATTACTGGAGTAATTAATCCTTGTGTGTAAAACAAAGTAGATTGAAAGCAGTGGCACTGAATTATAAATAATGGGAAAAGAAAGACATTTTTCTTTTTCCTTGAGGTTATGTAGCAGTTTTGTTAATGAATTATCTTCAAAAGTGTCATAGCAGGAAGCAAGTCTCAAAATGAAAATGAAAGGAAAGGTAATCAATGGGATGTTGCTTTTTTTTTTTTTTTTTTTAATTAAACAGTGAGTCATATAAGTGCATTTTTTCCCCATGCTTAGAAAATTTGTAAGCAGTGATGTAAGCAGTTGTTGGAATTCATAGACTGAATTTCTGATGTCAGACAAACCTTACAGAGTAGAACCATGGAATTCAGATTTTTTAGTTCTGCAAATACTGAGACTTAGGAGAGGGGAGGAAGATGGATTTCTCTGATAACCACTTTAGCTCAAGTTACTACTACATTGAAAACAAAAAGCCTTCCTATCTGAATTAACATGGTCTCCAACAAGAATCCAGTTTTGGTTCCAACAAAGTGATAATGGTTTTAAGCAGCCCAAAGAACTTGTGCAAAATTAGATAGTAATCAACAGATTAATAGGTATAGATGTTTCAGAAAATAACAATAAAGTCCTTTAACATTAATTACAATTTTATAATAAGTCGATGTCATATTTTGTGCTACTATTGTTCTTATTTTCTTTCAGGAATCTCTCTGATAACAGAACTTCTTCAGAGCTTATTTTGTGTGTTTGTTTGTTTCTTTTTAATTGGCATAGAGAAAAACTGGGAGTTGTAAGAACAGAACATTGGTCCCACAATGATTTCATCACAGTTGTCCAAACTCTCTGATCTTGCAATTGTGATATTTTAGAATTGGCCTCACTGACTGTACTTCAGGAAGATCATAGTTTTTTTGGGTTTTTTTTTTTTTTTTTTTTTTTTTTTTTTTTTTGTTTTTTTTAATTGCAGCAGCTTTATGTGAATCCTGGGAACATATACTCACTATTTTGCTTGGTGTGTACTACCATTTAGAAATAGGATCGGTATAAATGTTGGCCCTAAAGATCTACACATTCGTTTTACAAATAGGGTATAGAATTTAGAAGATCAGCATGAGTATTATCTTAATTCTTCATTTCATCTGAAAACATATGATACTCTATAAAAATCAAACCTTTATACTTTACAACTAATTCAAGAAGATGATCTCTGTAATCAAAGGGAAATAATTATGTAATTTTTGAGTGATTTTATGGCTTACATTAGTTTGTTGGTTTTTTTTCCTTGCAGCAGTGAATAGGCTTCTGTCAGATTAAAAATAATATATTTATTGGCTATATATTCCACCTGACTATTAAAGGTCTGAGATTTAAGATTCACTTAGATACACACTCTGAGTGAAAATGTTCTTAAACTATATTTTTACCATAGCATGCATCCTCAACAATGGACTATAAATAGGTCAAGTAACCATTTTCATCCAGAAGGCATTAAAAAAAAATGAGGGGCAGGAGTGGGGGAGGAAGTGGGGAGGATACAAAATTAACTGTATTTGAAGAGACGTTTTGTCTGAATTTTATGTGGGAAAACAACAAAGTTTCTTTATCTTCACCTCCCCAGTGGATTTCATGATATATAAAAGGCCAGCAGTAGAAAATGCTTTTCATTATGTTAGGCTGTGTGAAAACATACCGAAAGTGGGCCAAGAAAAATGACTAGGATATTTTGGGACTAGCTGAGCAGGGAGGTGAGAACCTATCATGAAGTCACACTACAGGGGATGATTGTGCCTTGTGGCTGTGCCTAAGGCTATAGTGCTCAGAACAGAGTTTAAAGGGTCAGTGTGCAAATTAAGCTGAAAAAAAAAAAAAAAAAAGGATGCTCAAATCTATATTTTCCTTGTCTCAGTTTTATTTTTAAACTCTGTCAAAATTCATAGTGTAGGATATTTTACTGAGCTAGAGGTTTATTTCTCCCTCTCTTCCTCTTTGTACTGCATTTTTAGAAAACAGCCAGTCTGCAGCTAAGTTGCTGGAACAGCAAATGATATTACCTTAGATCAGACAATTGTTTTTGTGGATGACACTTCTCTCTCTTCCTCTTTAATTTTTGTGAATACAATAGGTTAAGATTTTATTGGTGTGAGTGCACTGTATTTATTTCACAGTATTTTTTTTGGCTGTTGTTAATCAGACATTCAAACAATGCTCTGATGAGAACTAAAAACTTTAAATTAGTATTTTTACTATGCTCAGTTCACAAAACAGGATCTGCAGATGTTCTGCTTAGGATAACTGTGGTGCTATAAACCACCAGGAAGTACAGGTGAGTGTTGGCCAGTCAAGGATGCTCACTGCACAGTATCAAATAAAAGTAAAGCCAAATTCCTGTTCTCTACCTTACGCAGCACAGTGTGGATAGGAATTAATTAACGATATCAGCATTCTTTCTATCTACATATATATTGAAGGAGTTTTAAGTGCTTGAAAGGAAGTAAAATATGACAAAATGTAAACTGTAATTCAGTTAGTGGCTTTCCTCAATTCTTTAGCCAACACATAAAGCACAGGATTATGAAATGCTCCTTGCCCCCAGGATGACCAGTATTTCCTGTAAACCTGCTCAAGTGACAACTGCCACTATTACCAATCCATACGGATTCAAGGAGACAAATAACACAATATGCAGAAGCTATACTGAGCAATGCACACATCTAACCACAGTGGCAGCTAATGCCAGCTTGATCTATATTTGGAAGAAACTCTGATCTGTACTTGGCATCCAAATATGACTGTAAGGATATTATCTTACTCCACAAGTAGTGGACAGCCCAGTACTCTGTGGATGACATCTCATCTCTCTAGTCTATTGACCACGACACTCACTTTGGTATCTTCTGAAAACTTGATGTGGGTGCACTTTCTCCCATTCTCTGTACTGTTGATAAAGGTTTTTCACAGTGTTAATCCAAGTTGCATATACAGAGACACCTGTTCAACCTTGACCACTACCTTTTGGATGCAGCCATCCAAACCATTCCTTATCCACCAGACAGTCTATTCAGCAAAATCCTACCTTTCCAATTTAGAGAGAAGGATGTTGTGAGGAACTTGCAGAAGCCCTTCCGATATTCACTGATGTCACTCTATTGTAGAAAGCCACAAGATTGCTCAGGCAGGAACTGTCCTTAGCAAAGCAAATCTCAAATCACCTCACTGTCCTTCATATACCTGGTCAGAGCTTTTAGCAGCATCTGTTCCATGATATTCCCAGTCACAGAGGTGAGGTCACAGTATCACAGTATCACAGTATCACCAAGGTTGGAAGAGACCTCATAGATCATCAAGTCCAACTGTTTATCACAGAGCTCAAGGCTAGACCATGGCACCAAGTGCCACGTCCAATCCTGCCCTGAACAGCTCCAGGGACGGCGACTCCATTACCCCCCCAGGCAGCCCATTCCAGTAGCCAATGACTCTCTCAGTGAAGAACTTCCTCCTTGCCTCAAGCCTAAATTTCCCCTGGTGCAGCCTTAGGCTGTGTCCTCTCGTTCTGGTGCTGGCCACCTGAGAGAAGAGAGCAACCTCCCCCTGGCCACAACCACCCCTCAGGTAGTTGTAGACAGCAATAAGGTCTCCCTTGAGCCTCCTCTTCTCCAGGCTAAACAATCCCAGCTCCCTCAGCCTCTCCTCGTAGGGCCTGTGCTCAAGGCCTCTCACCAGTCTCATCGCCCTTCTCTGGACACGCTCAAGCATCTCAATGTCCCTCCTAAACTGGGGGGCCCAGAACTGAACACAGTACTCAAGGTGTGGTCTAACCAGTGCAGAGTACAGGGGCAGAATGACCTCCCTGCTTCTGTTGGCCACACCATTCCTGATGCAGGCCAGGATGCCACTGGCTCTCTTGGCCACCTGGGCACACTGCTGGCTCATGTTCAGATGGGTATCAACCAGCACCCCCAGATCCCTTTCTGTTTGGCTGCTCTCCAGCCACTCCGACCCCAGCCTGTATCTCTGCATGGGGTTGTTGTGGCCAAAGTGCAGCACCCGGCACTTGGAGCTATTGAACGCCATCCCACTGGACTCTGCCTGTCTGTCCAGGTGGTCAAGGTCCCACTGCAGAGCCCTTCTGCCCTCCAACCCAGCCACATCTGCCCCCAGCTTGGTGTCATCTGCAAACTTTCTGATGACTGACTCCATGCCCTCATCCAGATCATCTATGAAGATGTTAAAGAGGATGGGGCCCAGCACTGATCTCTGTAGTTCCCAAAGCCTCCTTTCTAGCCCTTTTATAAATGGGTGTAATATTTCCCTTCTTGCAGTCACCAGAAATCTCACCTGATTGCCAGGACTTTGGAATATCATGGAGAGTTGCTTGGCAACTGCATCAGCAAGTCACTCTGGACTCTGGGATGCATGTTTTCGGGTCTCATTGAATTGTGCATGTCCAGGTTCCTCAAGTCTTGTCTTCACTCACAGTGGGAAGGATTTTGTCTTTTGATCTAGTGGCCATGCTTCTTTTGATGTAGCTGTTGCAGAGGGGATTCTCTATGCCTACGCCTATTTGGTGGAGGTGAGAAATTAACTTGAGGTGGTATTAATTTCTTATAAAAATATAATTTATTAAAAATAATATTTACAAAATCTTGCCACCCCCTACCACTGTGTATTAAAACTTAGTTCTGTGCAAAGTTATGAAAACAACTAGAAATATAATATATACAGGGATTTGGTCAATAACTGGCAAAACTATTTCAACTATTCACAGAGAGAGATTTCCCTTTGGCTTAATGCTGCCTGGGAGCTTATTGCTCATAGCCTAGCAGGGTGGGCTCAAACTCTACCTGCTCTAAGGCAGAGGTAACTTATATTACAGAGGAATTGAAGCTTACTTAGAAGTCTTGCTAGTAATTATTAATCACCCTCCTGGGGTTGTGTCACAGCCTGTGCCCAGTGTCCAGACTTCCAGGGGCTCTGCCTGTGGACTCTGTGGGGCTGGAATCTTCCCGGCTTGAGAGGGAAATGATAAATCTTCCCGGTCTCTGGGGTAAACAGGTTTTCTCTAACCTTTGTTCTCCTGGTGTGGGATGGTCTTTGCCTCGATGCTGCTGTTTCTTTTGGAAGCCGTGTCCAGGGATTATTAGCTGGCAGAATTCCAGGAACAGGAGGAGAATATCCGTGCTGACTCTGGCACGGTCCCTTCACAGCTAGCAGGCCGTGTGTGTGGGTGCAGATAATCTAGAAGGTCTGCTTTCCTGGTTCTCTTACCAGGCTTCTGGGAGACTGAACTCCGTAGATAAATCAAGATCAGGATCAGGTCCTGATAATAATATAGCTTGCAGATATGCACAGCTGGTTCTTAGAAGGTTCTATCGGCTCCTTATATATATGAATGGGTGCAGGCATGGATGAGCTTCTGCATCTGAAGTACGCAACCAGGTTAGCTCCGAATTGAATCAAAGCATGAGGTCTGAGCCTCAGTGAGCATCGGGGCAATGCAAGGGCTTTAGTGGATTCTGTCTTGTTGGACGTTGAGGCTTGAATCTTCCCGGCTTCTGGGGAAAGGACGCAGACAATCTCTGACCTTGTTCTCCTGCCTTCTTCTGGATGATCTGTATATATGTCCAGGGATTCTAGGCAGGACCTTAAGGTGCAGAAGGCAGATGTTGTGCAGTCTCAGCACGATGTCACGCTGGCCACACAGGCCGATTGCGTGCAGACATCCAGGGTCTGCTCCTGGTAACTCGTGGCAGTGGAGTTTACCAGGCAAGCAATAAGGTGGTGTGCAATAGCAGCACAGCTGGGCACAGCAGAGTGAGCATGGCAAAGGGCAGGGAAGCAAAGCAGTGAAGCAAAAGCAGGTTGTTCACCTGCGTATCACCTTTTATCAACATGGTCCGAGATTAGTTGCCCTTTGGACACAAGAATAGCCAATCAGGATGGCAGTTAGCCAAACCATACCATATTAGGCAGGGTCCACAGGCCCGGCTCCCCCAAATATGGGAAAAGCACAGGCCTTGCACCTGGTAGGCCACAAGCTAGGCACGTGGGCTTACATAACTGCATTACACAACCTGGGCCCTGGGCAGGCTAGACTTTATGGTGTCAGGCCCTTTGTGTCCCTTTGTGTCTGTTTGATAGGTAAATATGTATAGGCCTATTTTGGGTCTGTGGGCCCACCACGACAACAGTTCATCCATCTAATCCATACATCTCCATTTCAGAGAGAAGGCTGTGGTGGGGGATTGTGTGGAAGGCTTTACAAAAGTCCAGATAGATGACATTTGTTGATCTTCCCTAGTTCACTGATGTAGTTACACCACCATAGAAAACCTCTAGGTTGTTTAGGCAGAATTTGCCCTTGCTGAAACCATGTTGTTGTTTTGAATCAATTCCTTGTTCTCTTGCCCAGTATCCTTTCTACCCTTTAAGTGTTCCCCATCCATTCTCATCAAGCCTGGTGTCTTGTAAAGCAGTCTGTAATTTAAAAAAAAAAAAAAATTCCTCTGGTGGCATCAGCTTCTGAGCCACATGTTAACTGAGTGGCTTTTCCTGTTTATTTTAGTAGTCTTCTTTCCACTGCCACAAGAGTGACTGAGGAAAGCCTGCTCATGGCTGTTCATTAGGGGCATCTATTCATACTCATCTATTTCTTAACATAGAGAACATCATCTTCTTCCCTCATTACTCTCAGAGGAGTCAGTTTATGCCATGATGGTGGATAAAAAGTAGTAACATAAATGAAAATGGAACTTCAATGATAATTCCACTGAGGACAGATGCAATAAATGACATCATAGAGATTATGAGTCCCAGATTGGAAATTACAGGGTTAAAAATCCTTTAGGGACTAGGGGATTGTTATTCAATCCCATAATTCTGCTATCTCTTTATAAACTTACGTCGAAACCAGTTTGCTTTCCTTTCCTCCTCCTCCAGCCCTGTGTCAGGCAGGAGCCACTTTTATCAGGACAAACATGTGAGGAGTAGGACTGGTTTTGGGGCCTCTAGAAGCTTATGTTTAGGCCTACGGGTGGCAGAGGCATTGTCGGAGAGGGAGCACTGGGGATTACAGATTTAGTTTTGGGTTGGGGGAAAATTCAGGGGGGTCGCCATGGATGTGGTATCTGCTTTTGTGATTTCTTTTCTGTATCTCTCCAAATAGAATTCTGTTTTTTTTTTCCAATTAATTTCAAAGCTTCATTCTGTCATGTCTCTTTATAAATCATGACATTATATTATAACTATTACTGGTCACAAATTCAGTAGCTGTGTGGAGATTTTTTAAATGACAAAGAAATAACAGTACTGGGTACTGTATGATTATGGAACACTCTACTTTCTCAAAGACTGGCATAATAAATAAATTCTGATAGAATTTAGGTTCTGCTTTCTCACTGTGTGATTTCTACAGTCTTTTGTGCTATATACTTATAGAAGACATAGCCCTAGAGCTTTTGTTCCTTGGTGTTGAAAATTATTTGTGGCTTCAATACTTATGCATGTGTGTGTATCATTCTGTAGATGTGTTCCCTAGCTATTAGGGGCTGTAAAATTCTCAAATCAGTGACCTAACTGTCTGTTTCAAAGCTTATGTAGAAATCAAAACTATATAGAAAATTCCCATTTGTTCAGATTGATGAAGAATATCCATATTGGAAAAGATAGGTATAATCTGGTGAAACAAGAAAAGTAAACTGTCCTGAAAAAAATGAATTTGTCAGTATGTCTCAGAGATAAAGGATACAGTCATTTAAAAGAGTTCAGGATGCATAAAAAATTGTTGAGTATTTTGCACTTGGAAAATACTCCAGTATTTGAATACCTTCAGAGGTGTTCCTGTGCTTCTTGGAAGTTAGAGACTGGTGTTAAGGTCTAAGACTCAGGAATGTTTTCCAAAAAAATCTGTTTTCTCAGTAAGTCAGATTCTGAAAAACAGCGAAGTAATTTAAAAAACTGAGTTCCCACTGGGCTAAATGTAATAACAGGATGTTAGAAATTCTGTAATGATATCCATCTTCTCTTTTTCTCTCCTTCCCACTGAGCTCCATAGTAGCACTGTTTGTACTTTCACTGTCAATCTGAGCAATATGAAGTGAAAACAACCCATTTGCTTCCAAAATAACAAGACATATTATTAGCTAATCCGTACAAGAGAAGGCTTCAGTGATGGTTTCTGCACTAAAACTGTTTCATCTTTTACAATATGTTATACTTTGCAGGAGATATTTTATTTTATTAAAAAAAAAATGTGCTTCTGTGTGTTTTCTCTTGGCATAGTCTTGCTGATTCACACTAGATTGTGTCTAAGGAATCTGCAGAGGAGTGACTAAGAAAAAGAAGCTTTTCATACTACTGTCCATTAATGCAAAAAGTGAAATGCAATTGACAATGACATGAGAAAAAAAGGTCTCCACTCTAAGTGCCACTTTGAGCATAAACCTCATTACCATGGAACTATTCATTTGGCTTTGCTAATCTCTGAATGAATAATTAAGTTATGACAGCTGTATACAAAAAACAGAATTAAAAAAAAAACACAAAAAACATCTATTTCATATTTCAAGGAACTGCTTTTGTATACAAACTTTGAAACTTCTGAGTACAGACCAGTAAGAGATAACACTTGAAGTAGTGGCCATGCTTCAGCAATAATCTGTGAAATACTCAGGGCTCACTGATTGTAAGAAGTGACAACATCATTTTTAGAGAAAAATACTGATATAATAATAATTATGTATTGCTACTTCAGTTTTAGGTGACTTCTTGTATTGTACTTGAAAAAGCGTACTATATATATGCAACATGTTGCTGCAGCATATCCATTGCAGAAACAATTAAATTGCTAATCAGCACAAATAAAAACATTTTTAAACACATGTACCAGCAACTAGTTTGGCTTTCATTCAGGAAAGCCAGGTACTCTTGCACTAGTATGCAAAACTTACTTGGAATGAGAATCTCGTGGTTTCTCAATTCAGTTCGTAGAATAGAATTAACCAGGTTGGAAGAGACCTCCAAGATCATCCAGTCCAACCTAGCACCCAGCCCTATCCAGTCAACTAGACCATGACACTAAGTGCCTCATCCAGTCTTTTCTTGAAGACCCCCAGGGACGGTGCCTCCACCACCTCCCTGGGCAGCCCATTCCAATGGCAAATCACTCTCTCTGGGAAAAGCTTCCTCCTAACATCCAGCCTATACCACCCTTGGCACAACTTGAGACTGTGTCCTCTTGTTCTATTGGTGGTTGCCTGAGAGAAGAGGCCACCCCCCACCTGGCTACAACCTGCCTTCTGGTAGTTGTAGACAGCAATGAGCCTCCTCCAGGGTAAACAACTCCAGCTTCCTCAGCCTCTCCTCATAGGGCTTGTGTTCCAGGCCTTTCACCAGCTTCGTTGCCCTTCTCTGGACATGTTCCAGCACCTCAACATCTCTCTTGAATTGAGGATGTGGTTGGAGGCTGCCTGGGGTCCAGTGACCATGAAATTATAGAGTTTTCAATACATGGAGAAACCAGGAGGGGCATCAACAGAACCTCCACACCGGACTTCCGAAGGGCAGACTTCAGCCTATTTAAGGAACTAATTCAGAAAGTTCCTTGGGAAATAGCCCTTAGAAACAAAGGGGTCCAGGAAGGTTGGACCTACTTCAAGAAAGAACTCCTGAAGGCACAGGAGCAGGCAGTGCCACTGAGCCGGAAGATGAGCCGACGAGGGAGGCAGCCAGGCTGGATGGGCAGGGAGCTGCTGAAGGAATTAAAGATTAAAAAGAGAGTGTATCACCTTTGGAAAAGAGGGGAGGTGTCCCAGGAGAAGTTCAAGGAAGTTGCTAGGTCTTGTAGAGGAAAAATTAGAGAGCAAAAGCCCACTTGGAGCTCAGGCTGGCCACGGCTGTAAAGGAAAATAAAAAGTGTTTCTTTAAATATATGAATGGCAAGAGAAGGGCCAAGGACAACCTCCAGTCCTTGTTAGATAGAGAGCGGAACATAGTGACAAAGGATGAGGAAAAGGCAGAGGTGCTTAATGCCTTCTTTGCTTCAATCTTCACTAGTGGGACAGGTTGTCTCCAGGACAGCTGGACTCCTGAAGTGGTGGATGGAGGCAGGGACCAGTACAGTCCCCCTGTAATCTATGAGGAAGCAGTAAGGGACCTGCTGAGACACTTGGATCCTCACAAGTCCATGGGACCAGATGGGATCCAGTCTAGGGTGCTGAGAGAGCTGGCAGCTGAGCTGGCCAAGCCACTCTCCATCATTTATCAGCAGTCCTGGCTCACTGGAGAGGTCCCTGAAGACTGGAAGCTGGCCAATGTGATACCCATTCACAAGAAGGGTCGTAAGGAGGAGCCAGAAAACTACAGACCTGTGAGCCTGACCTCAGTGCCAGGCAAGGTCATGGAACAGGTCATCTTGGGTGCCATCACAAAGCACCTACAGGATGGCCAAGGAATCAGGCCCAGCCAGCATGGGTTTAGGAAGGGCAGGTCCTGCCTCACCAACCTGATCTCCTTTTATGATCAGGTTACCCGCCTGGTGAATGTGGGGAAGGCTGTGGATGTAGTCTACTTGGACTTGAGCAAAGCCTTTGACACTGTCTGCACAAGAAGCTCCTAGCCAAGCTGGCAGCTCATGGTTTGGACAGATTCACTCTGTGCTGGATCAAGAACTGGCTGAATGGCAGAGCTCAGAGAGTGGTGGTGAATGGTGCCACATCCAGTTGGCAGCCAGTCACTAGTGGTGTTCCCCAGGGATCAGTGCTGGGCCCAGTCCTGTTCAATATCTTTATTGATGATCTGGACGAGGGGATTGAGTCCATCACCAGTAAGTTTGCAGATGACACCACGCTAGGAGCAGGTGTTGATCTGTTGGAAGGTAGGAGAGCCCTGCAGAGGGACCTGGACAGGCTGGATAGGTGGGCAGAGGCCAATGGGATGAGATTTAACAAGGCCAAGTGCAGGGTTCTGCACTTTGGCCACAACAACCCCAAGCAGTGCTACAGGCTGGGGACAGAGTGGCTGGAGAGCAGCCAGGAGGAAAGGGACCTGGGGGTACTGATAGATAGTAAGCTGAAGATGAGCCAGCAGTGTGCCCAGGTAGCCAAGAGAGCCAATGGCATCCTGTCCTGCATCAGGAACAGTGTGGCCAGTAGGTCAAGGGAGGTTATTCTTCCCCTGTACTCAATACTGGTCAGGCCACACCTTGAGTACTGTGTCCAGTTCTGGGCCCCTCAATTCAAGAAAGATGTTGAGGTGCTGGAACATGTCCAGAGAAGGGCAACGAGGCTGGTGAGGGGCCTGGAGCACAAATCCTATGAGGAGAGGTTGAGGGAGCTGGGCCTGTTTAGCCTGGAGGAGGCTCAGGGGTGATCTTATTACTGTCTACAACTACCTGAAGGGACATTGTAGCCAGGTGAGGGGTAGCCTGTTCTCCCAGGCAACCAGCAACAGAACAAGGGGACACAGTCTCAAGTTGTGCCAGGGTAGGTATAGGCTGGATATTAGGAAGAAGTTCTTCACAGAGAGTGATTTGCCATTGGAATGGGCTGCCCAGGGAGGTGGTGGAGGCACCGTCCCTGGGGGTCTTCAAGAAAAGACTGGATGAGGCACTTAGTGTCATGGTCTAGTTGACTGGATAGAGCTGGGTGCTAGGTTGGACTGGATGATCATGGAGGTCTCTTCCAACCTGGTTGATTCTATGATTCTATTCTAACTGGACACAGTACTCAAGGTGTGGCCTGACCAGTGTTGAGTACAGGGAAAGAATAACCTCCCTTGTCCTACTGGCCACACTGTTCCTGATGCATGCCAGGATGCCATTGGCTTTCTTGGCCACCTAGGCACACTGCTGCCTCATCTTAATCCCAAGAGTCCAAATACCACATAACCAGTTATCCTGGCAAAGGCCTGAAATTTTCTGGCAAATTTTCAAATCCAAATGATGCTGATTTCAAATGAAATATTACACAGAATCAACATAAAATACTTCAACTGTATTTTCAAAATTTTCCAGAAAACTCAATATGGGAAAAATGCTATTTATATGTACATATATTTATCTTAGTCTTGTTGCAGAATGAAATCAATTTTGAGGTAGTTGAACATCACATGCTGGCAAGACCAGGCTATCAGAAATCAGTAAAATTATGTATATAGGAACCACACTGTGGAAAGTTATCAGACAGAGAGGGATCTGGGGGTACTGATTGATACCCGCCTGAACATGAGCCAGCAGTGTGCCCAGGTGGCCAAGAGAGCCAGTGGCATCCTGGTCTGCATCAGGAATGGTGTGGTCAGCAGGAGCAGGGAGGTCATTCTGCCCCTGTACTCTGCACTGGTCAGACCGCACCTCGAGTACTGTGTTCAGTTCTGGGCCCCCCAGTTTAGGAAGGACATTGAGATGCTCGAGCGTGTCCAGAGAAGGGCGATGAGGCTGGTGAGAGGCCTCGAGCACAAGCCCTACGAGGAGAGGCTGAGGGAGCTGGGATTGTTTAGCCTGGAGAAGAGGAGGCTCAGGGGTGACCTTATTGCTGTCTACAACTACCTGAGGGGTGGTTGTGGCCAGGGGGAGGTTGCTCTCTTCTCTCAGGTGGCCAGCTCCAGAACAAGAGGACACAGCCTCAGGCTGCGCCAGGGGAAATTTCGGCTCGAGGTGAGGAGAAAGTTCTTCACTGAGAGAGTCATTGGGCACTGGAATGGGCTGCCTGGGGGGGTGGTGGAGTCGTCGTCCCTGGGGCAGTTCAAGGCAAGGTTAGATGTGGCACTTGGTGCCATGGTCTAACCTTGGGCACTGTGGTAAAGGGTTGGACTTGATGATCTGTGAGGTCTCTTCCAACCTTGGTGATACTGTGATACTGTGATACTGTGAAAGGGTACAGTCTATTTTTAGAAGCTTGGAGTATTACAGTACATTAGTACTTCTGACATCGTTGCTCTCATTCCTAATTTATTTCCTGCATTGTAAACCACTGATTAGAGATTGTTGCTGTATGGTCAAAGAGAGATATTGTGTAGCATTAAAACTTAACAACCAGTAAATGTCCAATATACCCTGAAATTAATAAACACTGACTTAGCTGTATTATTATTTCATTCTGAAAGTGAAAAGAGTCAGAATGAAAGCTTAACATTAGATGTTAAGAAAGTAGTTGTGAAGGGTTAAGAAAATGGTGTGACATCTGATATCCACATATCTAAATATTCCACTGCCATTATTTCTAAGGAAAAAAATGAGATTGATCTGCTTTTTTAATTCTTGTTTTCCAGTAGCTGTTTGCACCAAATCCTTAAAAGAATGAAGCATTTAGTGCTCTGTTTATGTGCCCAGAGAGCTATGTGCCTCAAAAGAAGTAGTTTCCTAAAAAATCCATTGCTTTGCGTGTTTTGTATGTCACTCCTCTCCCAGGGCTCATGCTCTGTGCATCATGGTTCCTGTCTGCCTGTATCATGGAGACAATAACAGTAGAAACTTTGTTAAAGACATTTGACCAATTAACCAAATTTGATTCAGCCTGCAGCACTTATGTGTCAGAGAACTTAAGACAGTGCATGGCATAGTTCTTTTCTGAAGGAGAACCGACATTCACAATAGCAGTTTTTTTTTTTTCTCCTCCTCTATTAAAAAAAACTTTCTTTCACATCTCTCCCATTCTCTCCCGTACCTCTCCCATTTGGTAAATTTCAGCCTTATATAAAAGCAGAATATAGGGAAGAGAAATGAGGATTTTCAATCAGCACGGTGAGTCTTATTTAAATGCTACTCCAGTTGGCTTCCACGTGAAGAAAAAGGATGACGCAGTGGTACCATTAAACAAAAGAAAAAAGGAACAAGAAAAAATGCAATCGAGAAAACGTCAAACCTAAACAAAAACAAACATAAAAATCGAACAACAAAACTAACTAAACCTGCCGTGGGAAGCTCTGCTCACCATCGAGAGACGGTTGGCGACCTCCCTCTCCAGTGTCCGGCAGTCAGCGGCTGTAATGTCCGTGGGATCAGAGCTCGACGAACATAGCGGCCAGCAGGAGGCTCGGCCTGCGTTGCGCACATCCGCCACCAGGTGGCGCTCATGCACATGCTATCTCCCTGGGTGGGCCCCGCGGCAGTCCTGCCTTCCACCGTTGCCGCCGCGCGGCCCTCCCGGCCGTAGCTGTGTGCTGCTGGCGTTCCGGCTGCTCCCAGCCAAGTCTTGCCCTGCTTCTTCTCGAAGGCCATGAGTGAGATGAAGTTTAAATTTAAACGCACTGCTGCTTCTATAAATTCTCACAGTTTTTATGAATCTGAGTTTATAATCGCAGTGTATGCCCTCAAGGAATCATCTCTACACAGCTCTGTGAGAAATTTTATCCTGGTGGATCCATTGAGTTCTAGAGCAGCGCAGAAACTTGAACTGGCTGCTAGCGTGAGGGTAAGAAGAGGCAGTAGCATCAAAACAGCCAAAACAGCTACAAGTCTGCTTAACAGTTTCAAGTTAACTGAGAGAGTGATGTGACAGTTCATAACCAGCAGGGAGGCTGTTGTTCCCTTGTGAGACCTCACCTGCAGTACAGCTTTTGGAGTTCTGAGAACAGGAAAGATGAGGAGCTGTTGGAGTTACCAGAGGGATGGAAATAAAAGTTGAGAGATTTGAGGTTATTCAGACTGGAGAAGAGAAGGTTCTGGAGAGATGTTATTGAAGCCTTTCAATAACTAAAAGGGGACTTACAGGAAAGATTTTGGGACATCTTTTAGTAAACTTGTGATGGGTCAAGGAGTAATGGTTTTACGCTAGAAAAGAGTATATTCAGACTAGATAGAAGGAATGAGGGTGATGAAATACTGAAACAGCCTGCCCAGATAGGTGGTAGAAGCACTACCCATGGAAACATTCAAGGTCAGATTGGACGAGGCTCTGAGCAGGCTGATCTACTTAGTGCAGAAGTGTTGAACTAGATAACCTTTAAAGGTCCCTCCAGACCAAATTACGATCTTACGATTGTGTTGCTACCTGACATGAGCTTGACAAGTAGTGGACTCCAATGCCTTGAATGGAGCATTTTGTTGTATTACTTTCCAGAAGCTGTAGCTACCAGTTAAAGAATGCTGTTAAAAGTAGTTATAGCATTTCACTAGCACAAATCTAGTTCTGGATAACATGTCTAGGTCTGCCAGATTCTACATAATGCTATATAGTAAGTTGTAGTTTAGTACAACACAACTGTATTCGAAGACTTTTATGCCTGCAAGACCTTTCCATGATTCTGTCTTTACTGAGGAAGGATTAGCTACTAAATCCATGATTATTGTATTCAAACTGCATTTAAAAAATCTTACTCATTTTTTTTTTCATGGACTGACTAATCAAAATTTAGCAACAGAGTAACTGAAAAATCAGCCATGCACTCTTCTGAGCATTTTATACTATCAGGAGAAGAGAAACAATGCATTGATGCAGAATAAGCAGTGGAAATAAAGTCTGAGATAATCTGCTTGCTGTAAACACACCTTTCTGGCATATTTCACTCTCCAAAAATAGCTGGGTTGTTGACAATATATTTCATTCAGAGAGAGGAGAGACCTACTTTCATTCTCTCTTAGAAAAACATCAAAGAATCACTTCTGTGCAGGTATGCTGAATATAATGTCTGCACTATGAAGAGTTTTCCACTGTTCATACCTGGTTTATTTTGTTACATATGAGTGCATATGAATGAGGCATAGATATACCCAGAATGAGGACTGAACACCAAGAAAACGAAGAAAGATTAACTGTCAACTAGAAGAAACCACAATAACACAAAGTCAAGATTAAACTTTTCTAGTCTAATTAATAAAATATAAGTGCTAGATATAAATAGGTATAAAATAAGTAATAATTATGTGTAAGAGGAATATCTAGTGAGGATACTAAATGTCTTTAATGATAATATAATTTACAACTTTTGTTAGTGGTACAGAGGTGTGAACATGTTTTTCAAAGCTATGAACTCTAGGTTTTGTTAATGGATAGCTTCAGTAGAGTGTGTGTCTGATCCTAAGTTACAAAATTTTTCAGACTTGAGAATTCTATTACCTTCTTTCCATCCTTTACTGTTATTTAGAGTCTAGTTAACATGAAGAGTGTTAGGTGGTGTAACAATTGATTAAAAGGTGCTTGTGATGTAAAGAATTTAATAAACTGCTTGATCAATTTCCATTCATGCTTCTGCCTGCTACATCAGCTTGATTGAAATACTTCCCTACTGTGAAACATTTTTTAAGAATATTTTGTTCAACATTGATTTATATCACTAATCTTTCGTTCTTACTTGTATTTTTTTTTTTTTTTGCTGACTTTTTCTCTGGCTTCTTCCTTTTTTTTTTCTTTTTTTTTTTTTTCCACTCTTTTCTGCTTTTTTTCATGTTCACCCACATCATCTTCAGTTCTCTGACATTTCAGTCTGTTGATGCATGGAAACATTCTGCTGAAACAAGTTAGCTAGAAGTAGTGCCATCTTAAGTGACTGCTCCGTCTTCCACACAATATTGTACGAGCTGTGACTGACAGGGATTATGATGTCAAGCCTAATAGTTCCTAAGTATTGATTAGCTGGACTAGTGGTATCTGGATGAAGCTTGATGACATCTATCTTTCCACTGCACTAATCTCTCCTAGATACAGATCTTTTAGTCTTTCAAAAATACCATACTGGATGATTGACTCTGATTTACTAATTATTGTGATTCTTGAGCTGTTACTGTTTGGTTTGCTTCCAGTCACCTCACTTGTAAGCTCTTAGGAAACATAAAATGCAAGGCCTGCATGAAGGTAAGAAGAATGGAAGCAAACATCTGAATAACTTCTCCCAAAAGTCTAACGCATTGTCTTAGCTCTATGAAATTGCAGTTCAAGTTATGGAGCTCAGAAAATAAGTGCTAGACTTGTGTTCTGAGAACACTTGAGGATTTCTCAGAAATGTTATGTCCTAGACAATCTCTTTAAATATAATTTTATCTTTTCTCTTCTAATGTTTAACTGCTTCTGCCTACCATACTCTAATTATTCAGGCCATAATAATGCAAATTCTGCTACTATCTCTCATTGTCTACTTCTGCTTGCATATTCCAGAAAGTAAAATAATTTTTTAATATCTAATTAGCTTTTAGTCTCTGTCCATAAATAATTATAACATTTTTTGTTATTTACATTTGAGTATACTGTATCTATTTTGTCTGTGAATGCATTTGGCCACAAAAGTATTACTGGTTTAAACAGAACTGAGTATTCCTTTTTTTTTACACTGCTTGAGCAGGTCCATATCTTTCTTACACTGGAGACTCCAGAGGTGAATGCAGTGCTTCAGGTCAGATTTCACCAGTCTGCTCCCCATCAACCATGGGCATCATTCCCATGAGATCTGTTACCCGATCAGTACACAAAAATATTTTAACGTGGAGCAGAAGCAGAAAAGACTCTGAGGTAGAGGTTGCACTTAGCAGGACATCTAACAGAAAACTGGAACAAGAAGTGCAATAAAGGAAAAGCTAGAAACATCATGTGATCCTTGTTAGATAATATTGTCTTGCTCTGGCAGGCGGATTGGACTCAATGATCTCCTTGGGTCCCTTCCAATCCCTAACATCCTGTGAGTTTATCAGGGGTACAGTTCACCGGGCTTGCCTCAAAGCCCACAGAATTCAAGTGAGTTTGAAATTTGAAAATTGCAACAGCATCATTCCAAATAGTTTTCTTCATATAGCAGTGGTTCTAGGAATTTACTTAGTGTCAGTGTCAGATAGTCCTTACCAGGTCTTTTGGTACATAAACCTAACCAGCCCATGTTGTCCTACTTATAAATGTAGACAATTGTCACGATTCAGTTTCTCATCTGTAAATTAGGGACAGTATATCTCTGATAGGACAAGTTTTGTAGCTCAGTGTCGTTGACATTAATGACAAGCACAACAACTATGTGGGCAGTGCTTTTGAAGAGTGCATAAATAGAGTAGCCCATTATGCCTTTGGGAATACTACTTTTTTTTTTTTTTTTTTTTAAATTCTTCAAGTTTAGTAGTATTTTCTGTTATTGCCATTTGCATGCCATAGAATTTCAAGGGCAAAACAATTTATTCTGCTATTCTGTTTAGATGGGGATTACTGCAGTGAAATGGTATTTTTATATTTGAACCTCCCTACTTAATGCTTATTGGAAATTTACAGTATTGATCATCCAAGCTGTATCACTAAGAATGTTATATTGAGGATTTATTTTTGTCAGCAGAAATCCACAC
Organism: Pogoniulus pusillus; assembly: GCF_015220805.1. Taxonomy (NCBI): domain Eukaryota; kingdom Metazoa; phylum Chordata; class Aves; order Piciformes; family Lybiidae; genus Pogoniulus; species Pogoniulus pusillus. The sequence continues at coordinate 61,170,373 of NC_087309.1, read as the reverse complement.
AGAAAAGAAAATTTTAAAAAATCAAACAAAAACAAACAAACAAAAAAAAAAGAAGAAAAAAAAAGACAACTGTATTGTTCATGTCCAATGCATAATTACTGGAAAATACATAATCAGAAAATGCTGCAAATAAGAGAAGACAAAGAATATCTGTAAGATTAATCATCTGTTTACCAGTAACATAGGTAACAGATTTAAGGGAAGATACTTCTGTGAGCGAAATCAAGCCTTAATTTTGATTTCACCATGTCTTGGCTAAATACTAAATGGTTATCTTTTATTCTGATTAGGTCATAGAAGAGGCTCTTAGTAGTGGCCACACTAGTGTAAAAAATCATCTTCTGCACTTATTAAGTGACTTGTCAGCCTTCTAAGCTTGCCAAGAAGTGTTTCCCATCTTCTTTTGGCTGCCGAGCCAAGAGGGAGAGAGCACTGTGGGTAGTGCTGCTGGAATAATTTTTTCTGCTCCGTTCTGCTGCTCTCTGTGGTTCTGAGCCACAATAAGGTAAGCAGAGGGGGACGGCAGGGCTGTTGTCTTGCGAGAGAGAGCAAGGCTGTGACGGGGGCTGGTGACATCACCTGCAGGAGATTTAAAACCCCGCCATGTGCTGTGCCGGCCGCCATTTTGGCTGCCGAGCTGAGACGGAGAGAGCAGCCTGCCTGCAGCTGAGAGAGCAGCCAGCCTGCGGCTGGGAGCTTTTTTTTTTTTTTTTTTTTTTCTGACTGTCAATATCACTGTGCACTATGCCTGTCACTCGTGCTACGAAGGGCAGGAAAAGTGTTGTTGCGGAGAGCAGAAATTAATATGTGGCCGAGTTGGGAATTTATCAAAAATAGTTATTTTTTATTTTCCCAAAACCCCGCCCCCACAGCTATATATACAAAGATTAATTTAGTTTGATAAGCAGATTCAGTTGCATGAGGATTAGCCTACAAGGATACCATCAATAATCTGACTATATTTGAAGTCAGAAGTTGGAAAAGGCCTCAGCTATTAATTAATAGCGGTTTCTTACTAAATTAAGCTAAGCCAAATAACTCACTCAGGCTGACTCGTGCGGTCTGTCTTCCTCTTCTTTTCCAGCGGCTGCAGGTGAATTGTTAAGAGGTCGTTAAGGGTCTTTAGGCACACAAAGGTATCAATAGGAAAGCAAATGCTTTGAAGGTCTCTGCAGTCAAGATGAGGAGAGTGTGTGAGCTCAGGCAGACACATACGTCCAGGCACGGGCAAACTCCAAAGCGGGAACCCCAAAGGCGGGAAGACCCCCAATATTTATAACCTTCGCTAGACAAAGGGCAGAGATACCACACCTTAGGCATGAAAGCGCAGAGCCAATCCCAGCCTGGCTCCAGCGCGGGAACTCACGGGGCAGTCGTCCCCTGCTTCACAGCTGCAGGGCAGGCGAGAGGGGGAGGGAAACCAGGTGGCTTTTCCCCTTTCCCCCCGATGTCCGGGCAGGAGAGGAATTCAGGGGTACAGGACTCCAGGACAAGCATGTGCACACAGACTGACTTGACCCAGGAAAGCACAGGAGTCCAGGCTACAGGATGCAGGGAGTGCTGGAGCCTCTCACTTGCTACAGAAGGGGAAGGGGAGAACAATTGCACCAGGTGTGAGCAGGTGAACTTCCTTCTCGCCTTGGTGGCAGAATTGAAAGATAAAGTGGCTGAGCTGAAGGACGAAGTGTCCAGGCTCAGGTCAATAAGGGAGAACGAAAGGGAGCTGGATCTGGGGGTGCAGGCTGTGCAGATCCCCTCTGCTAAGGAAGCTGCCCCTGGAAACAGTGAGGGATGGGTACAGATCCCTGTCAGGGGTAGTAAGGGAAATCCACCCCAGCCCTCTCCTCCTCTTCCTCTGCCCTTGCACAACAAGTATGAGGCCCTGCATGCAGAGGGCACAGAGGATGAGAGCGCTCAGGAGCATCCAACTGTGATGATGCCTAGGATGGAGCAGTCGCCACCAATTGTGGTTACTAGCTCCACAAAAAACAAGAAAAATAGAAGGGTTATAGTTGTTGGAGATTCCGTCTTGAGGGGGACAGAGGGACCCATTTGTCGTCCCAACCCGCCTCACAGGGAGGTCTGCTTCCTTCCTGGTGCCCGGGTTAGGGACATCACCAGGAGAATCCCTAACCTAATCTAGCCCTCTGATTATTACCCCTTGCTGGTAATACAGGCTGGCAGGGACGAAATTGAAAAGAGGGGGACCAGGGCAATTAAAAAGGAATTTAATGCCCTGGGAAAATTGATAGATGGGGTGGGAGCGCAGATGGTGTTCTGCTCAGTTCCCTCTGTGGCAAGGGAGTTCACAGAGAGGAACAGCAGAACCTATGATATCAACAAATGGCTCAAGGGATGGTGCAAGCGGCAACACTTTGGGTTCTTTGACCACGGGGGAACTTTTACTGGGCCAGACCTGCTTGATTGCGATGGGGTGCAATTGTCTAGGAGGAGCAGGAGAGTCCTGGCACTGGAGTTGTCAGGGCTCATTAGGCGGGCTTTAAACTAGGTCTGAAGGGGGTGGGTGAGAAAATTACTCTCTCTGAGAAGGAGAGAGTGGGAAGGAAACTAGAGACAATTGAGGAATCAAGAGCCCAGCTGAAGTGCATCTACACCAATGCACGCAGCTTGGGTAACAAGCAGGAGGACTTGGAAGTCCTGGTCCACCAGGGTGACTATGATATAGTTGCCATTTCAGAAACTTGGTGGGATGACAGGCATGACTGGGCTGCTATACTGGGGGGATATAACCTCTTCAGGAGAGATAGGCAAGGGAGAAGAGGAGGAGGGGTGGTCCTGTATATTAGGGAGTCACTCCATGCCACAGAGCTTGAGGTGAGGGACGAAGGGGTTCAGAGCTTGTGGGTTAAAATCAGAGGGAGGACTAATAAATCTGACATCCTGGTTGGAGTCTGTTATAGACCACCCAACCAGGATGAGGAAACAGACAAGATATTTTACAAACAGCTGGAGGCTGTCTCAAGATCAGATCTTGTCCTTGTGGGTGACTTTAACCTGCCAGATATCTGCTGGGAACTAAATTCAGCAGAGAGGAGGCAGTCCAGGAGATTTCTAGAGTGCATGGAGGACAGCTTCATGACCCAGCTGTTAAGCGAGCCTACTAGGGGTCAAGCTCAGCTTGACCTGCTGCTCTCCAACAGAGAAGGGCTGGTAGGTGATGTGACAGTGGGAGGCTGCCTGGGGTGTAGTGATCACGAGTTAGTGGAGTTTTCAATATGCAGGGAGGTAGGGAGGCACAACAACAAAACCTACACCTTGGACTTTAGGAGGGCAAACTTCAATTTGCTTAAGAAATTTATTTCCAAAGTCCCCTGGGCAGCAGTCCTTGAGAACAAAGGGGTCCAGGATGGTTGGACCTACTTTAAACAGGAGCTCTTGAAGGCACAGGAACTGGCAGTTCACATGTGCCGAAAGATGAGCCAGCGGGGAAGGTGACCAGCCTGGATGAGTAAACAGCTCCTGAAGGAATTGGGGAAAAAAAAGAGGGTGTATCGCCTCTGGAAGGAGGGGAAGGCTTCTCCTGACGTGTTTAAGGATGTAGCCAGACTATTCAGGAGAAAAATTAGAGAGGCTAAGGCCCAGCTAGAACTTAAGCTGGCCACCTCTGTGAAAGATAATAAAAAGCACTTTTATAAATTTATCAATGCTAAAAAGAAGGGCAAGAAGAGCCTCCACTCCTTACTGGACCAGAAGGGGAACACTATAACTGATGATGAAGAAAAGGCTGAGGTCCTGAATGCCTTCTTCGCCTCAATTTTCAACAGTAAGGAGGGAGGAGGAGGCAAGTGGCCTCTTGAACTGGGGGATGGGTTCAGGGAGCGGTGTGTTCCCCTGGAAATTCATGAAGAATTAGTTCAGGACCTGCTGAGCCACCTGGACACCCACAAGTCCATGGGACCAGATGGGATCCATCCCAGGGTGCTGAGAGCTGGCAGCTGAGCTGGCCAAGTCACTCTCCATCATATTCCAGCAGTCTTGGCTCATTGGAGAGGTCCCAGGAGACTGGAAAATGGCCAAGGTGTTCCCCATCCACAAGAAGGGTCAGATGGAGGAACCTGGGAACTACAGACCTGTCAGCCTGACCTCAGTGCCAGGGAAACTGATGGAGCAGGTTATCTTGGGGCCAATAACTGCACACCTGAGGGATGGCAAAGATCTCAGGTCCAGCCAGCATGGGTTTAGGCAGGGCAGATCCTGCCTTTCTAACCTGATCTCCTTCTATGGTCAGGTGACCCACTTGGTGGATGTGAGGAGGCCTGTGGATGTGTTCTATCTGGACTTCAGCAAGGCCTTTGACACTGTCCCCCACAGCAAACTGCTGGCTAAGCTGTCAGCCCATGGCTTGGATGGCAACACTCTGCTGGGTTAGGAACTGGCTGGAGGGCCAAGCCCAGAGAGTGGTGGTGAATGGTGCCACATCCAGCTGGCAGCCTGTCACTAGTGGTGTCCCTCAGGGATCAGTGCTGGGTTCTATCCTCTTTAACATCTTCATAGATGATCTGGATGAGGGCATCGAGTCAGTCATCAGAAAGTTTGCAGATGACACCAAGCTGGGGGCAGATGTGACTGGGTTGGAGGGCAGAAGGGCTCTGCAGCAGAACCATGACCACCTGGACAGATGGGCAGAGTCCAATGGGATGGGGTTCAATAGCTCGAAGTGCAGGGTGCTGCACTTTGGCCACAACAACCCCATGCAGAGATACAGGCTGGGGTCGGAGTGGCTGGAGAGCAGCCAAACAGAGAGGGATCTGGAGGTGCTGATTGATACCTGCCTGAACATGAGCCAGCAGTGTGCCCAGGTGGCCAAGAGAGCCAGTGGCATCCTGGCCTGCATCAGGAATGGTGTGGTCAGCAGGAGCAGGGACGTCATTCTGCCCCTGTACTCTGCACTGGTTAGACCACACCTTGAGTACTGTGTTCAGTTAGAATCAGAATCATAGAATCAACCAGGTTGGAAGAGACCTCCAAGATCATCCAGTCCAACCTAGCACCCAGCCCTAGCCAGTCAACTAGACCATGGCACTGAGTGCCTCATCCAGTCTTTTCTTGAAGACCCCCAGGGACGGTGCCTCCACCACCTCCCTGGGCAGCCCATTCCAATGGGAAATCACTCTCTCTGGCAAGAACTTCTTCCTAACATCCAGCCTATACCTACCCTGGCACAACTTGAGACTGTGTCCCCTTGTTCTATTGCTGGTTACCTGGGAGAAGAGGCCAACCCCCACCCGGCTACAATGTCCCTTCAGGTAGTTGTAGACAGTAATAAGATCACCCCTGAGCCTCCTCTTCTCCAGGCTAAACAGGCCCAGTTCCCTCAACCTCTCCTCATAGGATTTGTGTTCCAGGCCCCTCACCAGCTTCGTTGCCCTTCTCTGGACATGTTCCAGTACCTCAACATCTTTCTTGAATTGAGGGGCCCAGAACTGGACACAGGACTCAAGGTGTGGCCTGACCAGTGCTGAGTACAGGGGAAGAATAACCTCCCTTGTCCTACTGGCCACACTGTTCCTGAGTTCTGGGCCCCCCAGTTTAGGAGGGACATTGAGATGCTTGAGCGTGTCCAGAGAAGGGCGACGAGGCTGGTGAGAGGCCTTGAGCACAGGCCCTACGAGGAGAGGCTGAGGGAGCTGGGGTTGTTTAGCCTGGAGAAGAGGAGGCTCAAGGGAGACCTTATTGCTGTCTACAACTACCTGAGGGGTGGTTGTGGCCAGGAGGAGGTTGCACTCTTCTCTCAGGTGGCCAACACCAGAACGAGAGGACACAGCCTCAGGCTGCACCAGGGGAAATTTAGGCTCGAGGTGAGGAGAAAGTTCTTCACTGAGAGAGTCATTGGACACTGGAATGGGCTGCCCGGGGAGGTGGTGGAGTCGCCGTCCCTGGAGCTGTTCAAGGCAGGATTGGACGTGGCACTTGGTGCCATGGTCTAGCCTTGAGCTCTGTGCTAAAGAGTTGGACTTGATGATCTGTGAGGTCTCTTCCAACCCTGATGATACTGTGATACTGTGATACTGTGAAGATGGTCTCAGGATTCTTTTCAGTAGAAAGATACTTATGTTCAGTTTTCAGTTGTTGGTGTATGTCAAAACTGTAATGTAAAAGATTCAGACTTGAAGAGTATTTAAAATAAAAAAAAAACCTGTGTGCTAAATGCATGTGTTCAAAATTTTAAAAATACAACAATGCCAGTAGTCCATGAAGATGGTGTGAAGTGTACAGTTTTATATCATTAAGATAATGACATACCTCAAAAGACACTGTCTTTTTTATTTTGTTCTCTTGTACTTAGAAATGTGAGATGCTTTTAAGGATTACCCCAATCAAAACAACATACCTACAAAATAATATTGGAGTCACATTGGCTGTTAATGCAAACTGCTGTAGTACACTTAAGAGGCATGCAACTGCTTCTTTGCACTACTGATGCTTATTGGCTAAGTCATGTTGATTTATCTCATAGGAATTTGTTTTTGTTTTTGTTTTGTTTTTTGTTTGTTTGGTTGGGGTTTTTTTTGTTCCATAGGATGTCTGTTGCTTTTTTTTAATAGCCAGATGAATTAGGAACTCTCTCGTTTTGTTGCTCCCACCGTTGCTGCTTTAAAATCCTTTGTCAGTTACTTAAAGGTCCAGTTAGAAAAAAATAGAAAACAGTAACATACAGACTATGAATGCAAAAATCACTGTGGGCAATCAGAGTTTCATAGTCATAGAATGCTTTGGCTTGGAAGGAACTGTAAAATCACAGAATATTAAAAACATAGAATAGAAGGGACCTCTGGAGATCCCTAGGCAGGATTGCCTAGGGCAGGTAATGCAGGAGTACATCCAGCCTGTTCCTGTGCTCTGTCACCCTCACTGTGAAGAAGTGTCTCATCATGTTTAGTTGGAACCTCCTGTGTTCTAGCTTGTACCTGTTCTTTCTCGTATTATCACTGAGCACCACCAAAAAGAAACCATCATCTTCATCTTAACACCCATTGACAAAAACCTATCTCAGCTTTCTCTTCTCAAGATTGAACAGCCCAAATTTCCTCGGTCTTTCTTCAAAATAGAGAATCCTTCAATAACCCTTATAGCTCTTTGTTGAATTCTTTCCAGAATATCCCTATCTCTCCTCAACTGGGGAGCCCCAACTCCACACATCTGGAGTCAGCAAGCCTAACTGGTCTCACCAGAACAGAGTAGTTTGGAAGGAGAACCTCCCTAGACCTTCTGGACACACTTTTCTTAATGCATCCCAGGATGCCACTGGCCCTTTTGGCCACTGGGTACGTTGCTGTCCTATGAAGAACTTGCTGTCCACTATGACACCCAGGCTTTTCTTCATGGAACTGCTTTCCAGCAGGACAATCCCTAGTCTGAATTGGTGCCTGGTGTTATTCTTCCCTTGATGCAGGATTCTGCACTTGTCCTTACTGAACTTCATGAGATTTGCCTTTGCCCAGATCTCCAGCCTGCCCATATATTGTTGAATGTCAGCACATCCACAGCAGTATCATGGCTAATCTTCATAACCTTCTTTCCTTTCATGTCATTAGAGATGGCATCCAGAATGGACTGCTCCATCACCTTTCCAAGGATGGAGGTGAGTCTGACTGGCCTGTAGTTTCCTGGGTCTTTTTTGCCCTCTTTGAAGACTGCAGTGACATTGGCTCTCTTGCAGTCTTCAGGCAACCTCCCCTGTTCTCCATGATCTTTGAAAAATGTTGGAGTAGAGCAACAGTATCAGCCAGCTCCCTCAGCACTCATGGATACAGGCCATTAGAGACAGATTTTGCATTTTCATTCAATCCCAGTTCTTACTGACCAGGGGAGTATTCCTCCCTTCATATTTGCTCTGACATCCAGTGTCTGAGATTCCTGAGAGCTGGTATTAGCAATAAAGACTGAGACAAAGATAGCATTCAGTAATTCCACCATCTCTACATCACCTGTCACCCACTCTCCCCCTATGCTTTCTTTTGCCATATGTTTAAGGAAGCCTTTCTTGTTATCTTTCACTTCCCTAGCCAGGTTTACTTCCAAGAGAGCTTTGGCCTTCCTCCTTGCAGCCTTACATGCTTTGAAAGTATTTGTATAATCTTCCCAACCACCCAATAATTTTTCCAGTTGTACATGTCCCTCTTCCATTGAATTTTTCTGTCAGCACCTTGATTATCAATGGGCGTCTCCTGCATACTTTCCTAGATTTTGTTTTCAAGAGTATATGAGAATGAAGTGCTCCATCATCTTTTCAGGGATGGAACTAAGACTGGCTGGTCTGTAGTTTCCTTTATCCTCCTTCTTGCCCCTCTTAAAGACTGGAGTGACATTGACTTTCCTCCAGACCTCTCCCATTCTCCATGATATTTAAAAAATGATGGAGAGTGACTCAGCAACATCAGCCACATCCATCAGCACTTGTGGATGCATCCATCAGGTCCCATGGATTTGTGGGTGTTCAGTTTGGCCAAATAATCAGTAATCCATTCCTTGATGACTAGTGGAGAGCTTTTCTTCCAGCAAGATTTCTATCTTACTTTCAGGATCTGATATTCCCAGTGACTGTTCTGAGTAGCAAAGACCAGACATTCAGTAACTCAGCCTACTCTGCATCAGGTGTTACCAGGGTTCTCTCCCCATACAGCACTGGGCCCACATTTGCCCTGTTCTTCCTTGACAAACAATGTATTTGAAGAAGTCTGTCTTTTTCTCTTTTACTTCCTTTTCTGGACTTAATTGTAAGATGACTTTGGCTTTTATTTTTGCATTCCTATATACCCTGGCAGTGTCCCTATAATTTTCCCAAGTGACCAGTCCCCTTTTCTTCATATAGTGAGCATCTTTCTTCTGCATGTCTTTTTTTAGCAGCTCCTTGCTACACCACACAGGTCTTCTTTTGCTACTTGATTTTTACTCGAAGAAATGCACATATCTTGAACTTTTAAGGTCATCTATCCAACACCTCTGCAGTATGCAGGGACATCCCCAAATAAATCAGGTTGATCAGAGCCCCCTCAAGACTTACACTGGATGTCTCCAGAGATGGAGACTCCTGGGTAATGTGTTCCTGTGTTCCACCACCTTCATATTATGTCCAGTCTAAATCTACCCTTCTCTAGCTTAAAATCATTGACCCTTATTCTATTGCTCGATGCCTTTATAAGCAGTCCTTCTCCAACTTTCTTCTGAGGCCCCTTCAGGTACAGGTCTCTCTGGAGCCTCCCCTTTTCCAGGCTGCAGAACCTAAACTCTCTCAGTCTTTCTTCACAAAAGAGGTGCTCCAGCCATCTTGATCATTTTCATGACCTTTCTTTGGACCCTTTGCATCAGGTTCATATCCTTCTTGTGTGGAAGACATGGTACTGCAGGTGAGATCTCACTAGAGCAGGGCAGAGTGACAGAATCACCTCTCAATTTGCTGGCTGTGCCTGCTTTGTTGCAGCCCAGGATGCAATTGTTCTGGGCTGCACATGCATATTGGTTTTTAGATTTTTGTCCACCAGTTTCCCCAGGCCCTTTACTGCATGGCTGTTCTCTACCTCATCATATCCCGCCTTGTATTGATAGTGGAGATTGTTCTGAAGAGGTGCAGAAGCTTGTACTTGGCCTTGTGGAACCTCATGAAGTTTACCTAGGCCCACTTCTCCAGCTTGACCAGTTCCCTCTGTCTGACATCCAGTCACTCTGGGATATTGACTAGAACACTCACATTGGTGTCATCTGTAAACAGTGTGTGTGCACTTGATACCACTCTCTGTGTCATTGATAAGGATATTGAATAGCACTAGTCTTGGAATAGACCCATGAGAGACTGTTGTCACCCATTCCAACTGGATGTGGAAACACTGACCCTTACCACCTGGATGTGAACGTCCAAACAAGTCCTTATCCACCAGACAGCCCACCTATCAAATCCGTATCTCTCCAGCTTAGAGAGAAGGTTGTTGTGAGGGCCTTGCAGCAGTCCATTGCCCTTCCTCTGTTCACTGGTGTAGTCACTCCATTGTAGAAAGCTACAAGATTGCTCAGGCAGGAATTGCCCTTAGTAGAGGAAATCATTACCCTATCCTTTATGGGTCTTGTCAGAGAAACCACATATGGTTTTGTCTACGTTTTGAGATTGCAGGGCTTGCACTGTGCCTAGTGTTTGTGTTAGAACTACTGCCAGTATATCTAGCAGCTTGTGATATTCTCTTACGATTTGCTGGTGTTGTTTTCTGTTTCATATGAAGCATTTCTACTTAATCACAGACTTCTGTTTTGTTTTCAAAGTGCTTACTTCTGGGCTGTGCAACCAAAAAATGGATGTTAGGTCATTGTAATGCTCTTGATTATCTTCTGGGCTTTTTATGCTTTAAGGGAAGAATTTAGGACATTTTTTGGCTTAACAGTTTAACTTCAGTTCTTGTCTCAAGATTTGACTGGTAAAACTATTCTTCCACCTCCTTAGTCACTCCTCCAGCCCACAGAGAAGTGAGCAAGTAAGTGTTCCTGAAAAAAAAGATGTTGTATGGCTGTTAATTATATTCTAATGTGAGCTGTATGCATATATCATTTGTCTCTGACATTTCACTTGTCTAAATAAAACCAGAAATGTAGGGCTTGCAGAAGTAGTCCTTCACAGAGTGCTGATTTTTTTTAAAGACTTCTGATGCAATCTGTATAGATGATATAGCCAAGATACAATCTTATCCTGTTTAATTACTACTGAAATAATGCAATTACTTCATCAACTTTTTATATGAAAATTAATTTGCTTTGTTCCCATAAGTTTCTTAGCAATATGGAATGCTTAGTTGTAGAACAATGTTAAAGAAATTTCAGTTACTTGCTGCTTGTTTTTAACTTACCAAGTGAATTCCTACATGTATAGTGAGTGATGTATTGTCTCACAGTGTACACTAGCAGTCACTCCATAGAATCCATTTTCAAGGAGAAGCTCTTTCAGGGAGGGATTGGAGAAGGTGGAAAAAAGGGTCTGCCCCCGTTTATCAACACTGGACATAATTCAAGCATATCTGTGCAAAGTTAAAGGGGCTTTCAGAATATTTTTTTAAATACTAATTTTTCACCTTATGAACATTATTTACTAGGAAAAAAAGGTAAAAAATTGTAATTCACCATCTCAAGATTTCAGTAAAAAAGCATCTTAATTTCACGCTGATGAAAATGCAGAAGTTTCTTCCATCTTTGCTCAAGGCTGAAATTTTCTGTCATGTTTGTGGTCTGCCATTTTGTCTTGTGACTAATTCCTGTTTATCCTGTTTTTCCAAGCTTGGAAATACTTTTAATTCTTAAGTAATTAATTCCAGTAGAAACACTGTCAGGTGTTCTGACTCAAATCTCAACTGAAATTAATTTAGAGATCTAGATTTGAGTCTTGATACCTTCTTTCAAAGCTACTGTGCAGAAAACTATGGCTTCTTTGTCAACATTCTCTTTCACTGTACTGAAATTTGTTCTTAATATGTACTCAACACTCCATGCTGCTACTGTTGTTACTAGCTGCTTGAAACATTGCTCTGGACTGTCAGCAGAGGCTTCAATAGAAAAGCAGCAAGACCTAAGGCATCCTAATGACACAGAACATGCCTAGAGTAAGAAAAATTAATACAATACCTTCCTATAGGATGCTATTTTGCTAAGAGTGTCAAGATATGGAATACTTTTATCAGAACACTGCAGTTAATTTGGTTTTGTTTGAGGCTGGATACCATTGTGTTATCCTGTTTGTGATGGTTTGGGTGTTACCTGCTCCCCCCTCCACTTAAGAAAATCACCCAGACTAGACTCAGCTGATCTGGAAATTGAATGAAGCTTTATATTTACAGCTTCGCACAATATACAGCCAGATATTTACAATATATGCAGCTATATACAGAAATATGCAAGTTAAAAAGTAATGTGAAAACACAACACCCCTCCCAGAAACCAGAGTGCTCAGGAGGGGCTCCCAACCACCTTTCCGCTTTCTTCTGACCTCTCTACCTATCCGCAGACTTTGCCTTATGTTCCAGGTGAGATTGGAGAGTCGGCTGTGATGGGTAGGAAGCAGACAGATTACTTAGCAAGTTCGGAAGAGAAGTGCATGCAGCCTCAGAGCCCAAGAGCAACTCTGTGTTACCTATGTTTATGTTCTTGTTCTTATACATCTCATCAAGCCTATGAGTGAAGTAGATATCACCATTGTTTTCTTTTCACAGCCTATAATCTAATTCTTCTCACCAAAACAGCTAGGCTCAAACTAGCGCACTGTTTCATTATAAAAAAATGCTAATTACATTCTGTGTTTTACAGATTACTGTGAGAAGAGTATTTAAAAAGGTGGTTCTAAACATGTATTATGCTATTAAAATGTAATAATATACCAGTGCATTTGAGACAAGTAGGTGATTGATTAATTGCTGGTAAATATTTTTTTAATAGTTTTCATGCTCCCATTATTGAACAAGACTTTTAAACTTGCAATTCATATTCATGCTTTAAACCTTCCTGATGTGATTTTTTTTTCAACTATAATCTTGAGATATGCTAGGCTTATTTATTATAAGCACTCAGCAAATTAGCAAAATTGTCACTTTAAATCTGTGCCCTGCCATGTGCAATCATAGCAAACTTGATGTTTTGGAAAAAGCAAATGAATTACATTCCTTCTGTATATATAGTCATTAAAAAAAAATCTGGAAGTCTAACATTTCTTCTTATATTATGTCACCATTCAAGTTTCCTAAGCTGTATTAAAGTCTGTTCACAAGAGATGAGGTTGGCTCTCAGCCTTGCAGTAGAGGAGAAACAGGATGAGTTGAGGCATACAGGATAATTTCTTGTATTTTGTGGATTGTTTTGTTTCCAATCACTGTGCACCATACAGAAGAATGTAACTCCATCTTATCTACTCACTCCTGCTCCTAATCAGATGCTTATAGATGTGAATAAGGTCTCAAGCCTCCTGTTCTTTAGACTAAATGCTCCCAAATCTCACAACTTCTCCTGATATGACTGGTGCTTCAGTCCCTTAATAATCTTTGTGACGTTTTGCCAGAGTCACTCCATGTCTCTCTTGCACTGGGAAAACCAGTCATACAGGAACACGTGGTTGACTCATGATCAGTTTGTCATCTTCCGGGACGCATGAGTCCATTTTTACAAAGCTGTTCTCCAGCCAGGTAGCATCCTCTGCATTAGCACATTGCGTTTTCCCTACCTGAAACCCTCTGGAGGAGAAATCAGCATTGCTCTTTGTTGCACTTCACACTTCATGATTCTTTTTTCCCAATCTATTTAACCAGTCTCTCCAGAACCCTCTGAATGGAAGCACAACTGTGGAGCATCAGTGTCATGGAGGTAGGGAATTAATGCTGTCGAGTCAGGAATTATAAAAAATAGAATTATTGTATTTTTCTGAAAACCCTACCCCCAGACTTTATACAAAACTAGTTTAGGTTTATTTACAAGTTATAGTTTGATTAGGAATTCTTCAAAAGGATGCTGTGGACAAATTTAGAGATTGAGGAAATCAGGAAATGGAAAAGGCTAAGCTATAGACACATCATTACCTCACTATCCATCAGGCTGAGCAGAAAACTAAGGGAACAGCAGGCTTTACTCACGGAGGTGAGATAGGTATTTGAAATCCTTTCTGGATTTCTCTATGACTCGACCGATTCTGAGGCTGCAAGCAGTATCCAATAGACAGGATCCACATGGCAGAAGCCCAGGGTGAGTGGCAAAGCCACCAAACTCAGAAATGTCTCAAGACACAGCTTCCACATGTCTCAAGACAGGGATTTGTGGAAGCGATGCTGCCTCAGCAGTGGCAGGGAAGAGCCAAACTATTAGGGTTCTCTAGTCCAGAAGGCAGCCAGGAAGTTGGCTGCTGATATGGTCTGAGAGTAGCCAGGTCTGGGTGCCACCAGCAACTCTCTCAGAAGGACCCCAGGACTTGCCAAGCTTGCAAGTTTGCACAGAATGGTGCAGAAGTAGGGACAACTGCCCAAAAGCAGGGATAGTGTAAAACTGAGAACCACGTATGAAGGTAGGAGCTGTCCAAAAGCAGAGACAGTCCAAAATGGAAATGCTGTCACAGCAGAAACCTGTCCTGTCAGGAACTCTGTCACAGCAGGAACTCTTCCAAGGCAGGAATCCCCTTGCCTTCTCCCTGGCTCTGTTTATGCTTTTCTAGATAAAGTGTCCATTTGACAATTTATACTGGGTGTGAAAACCCAGCCAACCACCAGCCTGACTCCAGCGTGGGCTTTTACAGAGGTCAGCACATGTACAGAAAGATGCCTCCTGTTGTTACTTGTTCAAGCCTGCAGGGTGGGGAAGGGGGAAAGCAGTTTTTCATGCTGCCTTCTCCCCCCCATTTAAAACCCTTGCGGCAGGGGGGGATGGGAGAGGAGCAGAAAGGAGTTTTGAGTACTATGGAACAGTCAGTCACTTCTTCTAGTTTTGTAACATATATAAACCTGCTAAAGATGCACTCTTTCCATTGTCCAGGTAATTTCAGACTCAGCATCAAACTCTGGGATACACCACTAGTGATTGGCTTCCAGATGGATTTTATGCCTCAGATCCCAGATATCTTTATAAACAGTTCCATTTTCAGTCCACCTTGTCATCCATTTATCTAGCATATTAGCTTGTCTGTGAGGAAGTTATGAACATGGTATTGAAAACCTTGTTATAATCAAGATAAAAAACACCCACTGTACTCCACCCAGCCAGGCATCACCTTAGGAGATGTTCATCCAGTATGGTACCAGCCAGTATGTTACTCCTAAATTGCTTTTGGTATAACAGCAAATACTTAGGCAAAGCTGTTTCTTTGATCTTAATTTAAAAAATATTTCACTGATTTTGCTTGGTGACAAATACATTGAAAATGTTATAGTACTTAGAGCTATGTGTTAGGTGCCACCACAGAAAGAACTATTATTCTAAATGGTAAAATAATTCCTGGTACCATGTTTTTAATAGCAGTGCTAAAGTTTCAAAGAAATGCAACATTAATCTTCAGTATGTTAATTTCAGAACTCTGGGATACCTGATATATGGGGAAAGTGAGAGAAAGAAGAACTGAATTCAAAATGCCAGTTATAAAGCAAAGTGATATGGTAGTGTCATCATCCTAAATCACCTTTAGCTTTTACTTTGGAATTATTAATCAGCTTGTATTGTCAAGATTAAAAATAAAGAGTAGGTGTTTATCACTACAGGTGCTAGCTGTTGCTTGGCAGCTTGAATCCATGAGTTTATTATCACTGAAATCAGCAGGAATTTTGCCAGTAGTTTTAATGGAATAAGGAGTTGGTCTTCATTTATAAAGAAAACCACAGAATGAAGTGTTAGCAGTGATGTAAGAATTGCAAGAAATGATAATTTGTAAGATAGTTCTTTAAAAAATAAGTTGAAATCCTGCAATCCTAGCATTAGCAAAATGATTAATAGAATAAGGAAGCCAATGGCTCATAAATAAGCAACATATAAAATACCAAAGAAATTATAAAAGAGATGTTAAACTTTACACAGAAGAAGTTTTATTTTAGAATATGGGCTGAATACATATCCATTAATGCCCAGATTTTAGTCACAATGAAAAAGTTATTGAGTAAATAGTGAAATTTGCAGTAAAACAAGAAGGCTGATTTATATTTAGAATAATAGTTTCTAGAGACACAGCTGAGCATCAGAAGGTGAGAGATTGATAAACCAAACCAGTTTCTTTTAAAAAATAATTCTATGTGTACAGTCATTACCTGATAGCTGTTAATTTACAAGTCTTACATGCCTGACACATTGTTTTCCAAATTAGCACAGTTATAATGCTGTTAACCACATATTTTCTCATACACTAATTATATAGCTTTTAAGAGGTCTTCGCACTACTAGGTGTCTCAGAATTTCAGAAGTATTTATCTAGGAACCAATGCACAAGGAATGAATTAATTCAGTCTTTGCTGTCTTGATGACAGTAGTGGTGCTTGTGACTAAATGAAAACACAAACCTGGACAGGTAGATCATCTATGACAGCACAGATGCCATTCTGAATAATAACACACAAAACAATACTATTAAAAAAAAATATAGCCTATTTGTTTCTCATTGCTACTATTATTTTTCCACATAACAGTCACTTGGAATTGCACAGTGATGATGGACTTGGAGTCCATCAAATGTATGCTTTAATCAACTAAATTTACCAATAAGCAACTAAGATCTGGCTTATATATTTGACAAGTTTTTTACTACAGGGCATCAGTAAATATATACTAGCCAAGGCTTTGTGAAAATCAGTAAATTAAAAAAAATACACAGATGGTAATAATATTGATCACTAAAAAAAAATGCAAGACTCAACTATACACTGTCAGAAGGCAAAAAAATGTCAAGAACCTTTAATGTGGAATGAGAAGTATGGACTAAGAAGAACATCTTATAGTAATATTGAAGGTTTTATTTTTCTCACTATCATTACATAAATGTCTGTAATTCAAGTGGTAAATATAGGCATATTTATATGTGTTAAAATCTGTCTACAAGGCTTCATAATTTGGGCTGAAGTTCTAATTTTGACTAAAAAAGATTAAGAAAAATATTTCCAGAAATCTATATTTATGTGTTTTGTTATCATGGGTTGCTTTTTTTCCACTTTTCTTCAGAAACAGGTAACATTGAGGTCTTAAATGATGTTCTAACTCAGCTTGGCAATTTGAGATCGAAGAGTTCACATTCTGTTTTCTGATTGAGGCAGTTTTTATATGTAATTCTTATTTTCAGTGGAAAATACTGAGTGGAGTCCTCACCAAGTCACTTTCCATCATTTGTCAATAGTCTTGGCTAACTGGGGAGATTCCCAGTTGATTGTAGATAAGGCCAAGGTAGGACTGTAGATAGATACAAGAAGGGCCAGAATGAAGATCCAGTGAATTACAGCTACGTCATTATGACCTTGGCAGTGGGGAAGTTGGTGGACCGATCATCTGGAGTGGCAATATTAATGATTCACAGAGTGAATGAACAAGTGATCAGGCTCAGTCAGCATGGGATCATGAAAGGCAGGTCCTGCTTGACAAACTTGATCTCCTTCTATGACTGTTATGATTTATTCAGAATTAATATTGATATTAATATTGATATGTAGGTAAAGATTATTAAAAACTATGAAAATTGTTTCTTATTATTAAATCTCCAGTGTGTCCAGCAAATCAAGGGAGGCTCTCCTTCCCCTCTGCTCTGCCCTGATGTCAAGGTCCGGAGGAGCAGAGATTAACAGTATCTCTGTCCAGCGGAGCTAGACCAGTTCTAATGGATTCCGTGTTGTGAAATTAAGGTGCAAACGAGACCATATATCACCATGAAACTGTTTATTAAAGGATAAGGTTGGGCAAAACGGAGGGAGAGAGGGGAGAAGGGGGAGAGAGAAAGATAAAGAGATCGATGGAGAAGGAAAGAAGGAGCAGGGAAGGGGAAAAGGCTGTGAGCATATTACCCTCAGTCGCAGATGAAGGAGTGAGAGAGAGAGACGGGTGCGTGGCCCAGGGATGATCTTCTGCGGAGTTTGTCAGAGGTTCTTCAGGCGGTGTGCAGTTCTGGTGGTCTGGTGATGGTCTGCCCTCGGTGGTCCGGTGGAGATGTCACTGGTGGTCCGATGGAGGTGCCACTCTCTGTCCGGTGGGAATGGTGGTGCGGTGGGAATACCACTGGTGGGGATACCACCCTTGGTCTGGTGGGGATGCCACTCTCTGTCTGCTGGTGATGCCACTGGTGGGGATACCACCCTTGGTCTGGTGGGGATGCCACACTTTGGCAGGCATTTCTCCTGCCTTTTTATACAGTTTTCTGCTCAGTGTCCAGCTGCAGCCCCCCCCAGGGCATCTTCCTGTGCATTCTCACACATTCGCAGGGGTCCAGCGTCGCCGGGGGGAGGGCCTCCGCCCTCTCTCGGCTACACCTGTCCACACCCTGCATACACAGCCCTTGGGGGCAGCTGAGATAAGGTGGAGGCTTCCTGGGCAGTCCAGCCAGGGTGAGGTCTAGGAGTTTCAAAGGTATTGTCTGTTGATTTGCATCTCTGAGCTTTTGGGCCAAGCACCGAGTCTGAGTCCCAGAAGTAACAAGATTAAGGAGGGACAATGCAATCTTTATCTTTGTTGATTAACAAGAGAGAGGATCAGACTCTCACATCACCCCGTCAACAAAGATAAAAGAGGGAAAAAGGATAGGGGGGGGGGGAAGAGAGAGAAAGGAAAAGGAAAGGTTTTGGGGAAAAATGGGGAAGTTTTATACAATTTTCACAATAGACATGGGTTTTGATCGGGTAATGGCCCGA
Organism: Pogoniulus pusillus; assembly: GCF_015220805.1. Classification (NCBI taxonomy): domain Eukaryota; kingdom Metazoa; phylum Chordata; class Aves; order Piciformes; family Lybiidae; genus Pogoniulus; species Pogoniulus pusillus. The sequence goes on along the minus strand of NC_087309.1, from coordinate 61,152,041 downwards.
ACGTGTCTCACACCATCAGTGGATACAAATTGCATATTGGATACTACATGTTGAATCAGTTGTATAAAACAGGGAATGATACATGGCAAGAAAAGTAACAATGCCAAAACACATAATAAAACCCAAGGTCCCCCTGGAAGCCAGGAGAGCCAGTCCATATTCCATCCTTCCCAGGTCTGGACAGGTACATGAGCTAATTTTCGAATCCCAGAAGATATTTGTCTCACTACTTTCCCATTGTCATCAATCTGTAGACAACAGTTGGAATCATTTAATTTTCCACAAACCCCTCCTTCTTCTGCTAACAGATAATCAAGAACCATTCACAGAGTTTCCAGGTAGCAGGACCATAGTATTTAAAAGTCTGTTGGGGAGGTCCAGTCACCTTTTTTGTGCCAAATGAGTGGAGATGGACCTTCTCTTTCTTCCCAAATTATCATATAACCTTTTTATAGAATTTGTCCCTGCCAATGTGTTAGGGAAAAGGACATTATTCCATCTCCCCTCAGGATGTGCACGACCCTTCATACTACAATACCAAGCGCCCAAATGATTTCTCACTAAGACAATACACCAAAGACATATTTTAGACAAAAGAACAATGCTGAATTGCTTAACAAACCAGGACAGAATACATTAATTCCATATCCCCCCACCCCGTCAATCCTTCAGGTGGGAGTCCATTGAAGCTCGTGTAAACCTTCCCCGTGTATCAGGCAAAAGAATAATGCTGTGTCATTTAACAAAACAGAACAGAATACATTAATTCCATATCCCCCCACTCCGTCAGTCCTTCAGGTGGGAGTCCATTGAAGCTTAGGTAAAGCTTCCCTGTGGGTCTGATGAAACTGCCAGACTGTGAGGAAAGGGCAGTCGGCAGTCCTCTGTTGTAGTGATGCTGCGGGGAGAACTTGTAGCCTGCAAAACTTGAGAAGTCATTAGTATGGCAACAAAACAAATCCTTCTGACAATATCTCAAGGAATCTTTAGTCAACTCCCTCAGATACTGATAAGGTATCAGGGCAAAGCACCCCCACCCAGAGAGAGGCTCCCTGAGCCTGCCCAGGTGAAGCTAATTGCTTTGAATGGGCCGGTAAGTGCCTTTGATTGTTTCAGCTTGAAGCCAAGCCAGGCACAAACCAAATCCACCTCCCAGACCCTGTACAATTTGCAATTGATTGGTGAGCTCACAGATCTCTAGGCTTCACCTCCCCCACTCACCACAGAGGGGTGAAGCTCTCAGCTCCTCTGAGGCTGAGAAGGGGGCACGCCTTTCCCCACATCAGATAAGTCTATCAAGGGGGGTGCAGTGGGCTCGGGTTTCTGGCTAGACTCTGGCCAGTTTTTTACAACGATTTCCAACTGCACTGAAGATAACCCATCAATCACTTCTTTTGGGATACCTTTCTTCCGGCCTAGCCCCCACCAATAGTGTCTAGTGTTCAGGTGCTCCCTCCCCCCAGTCGAGTGTCGTTTGGGGATTCGAAGCATCTGGCTCCGGGGATCTGCACTTGGCAGTGGGTGATTAATTTCCACATGCCTCAAGCCTCTAGTCTCAGGCTTATGAACTTCCTCAGGCACCCCATACTGCCTGGCATAATCTAATAGCTCTCTAGCCACCTCCTCCCACGTCCATTGTCTGCCATCGGGCTGGTTCCTCCCGGGTGTTAAGTTCTCCCTCAGAGTAGCTTGTATTCGGGAGGTAAGTGGGGTGTCAGCTATCTCCTTTTGGAGCTGAATGCCTTTCATCTTAAGGGAGTCAGGAAGTCCCCTCACCAGGGGGGTCATTCGCTTCGGGTCCACCAAGAGAGAAAGGGGCGATTCAAAATGATGTTTCAGTTCTCGATCATAGACCATTTGCAAACAAGCTGCCTTCTGCACATTTTCCATCATCTGATTCATGCCTCCCCTCAGAACTAGAGGCTCTCCTCTCTCCTTTGAATCAAAACCCCCAGCCCAGAAAGCTGCTCGCTGAGTAAGGCTCCAGGGACCACTCCTATTGCCCGTAGTTAGGAACACATTAGCACCCCAATAGCCTGTAGCTTCAGCCTCTGTCAACCTAATTTGATCACCTCCAGTTCTAGAGACACGCCATACATATTCCACCTCAGACTCTCCAGCCGAACGTGCAAACTCTTTACGCAGTTTGGCCAGCTCAGTGGAAGAAAAGGGTATCTCTTTGGTTGTGATGGCAGGGGTGCCATCCTCATCCTCGTACAGCATCTCAGTTTTAATGAGAGGACGCATGTGAGCAGCAGCTTCCTCTGCTGCTGCCAGTTCTGCCTGGGGGTATATGGAGGCAGGCTCTGTCTGCTTTAACTCTTCCTCCTTCAAAAACCACTTTTGCCACTTCTGTTCTGTTTTTAATCTATCCTTAAGATCTGCCACTTCGTCCTTTAAAGTTACAATATGCCCTTGCAGGGAATCTACCAGCTCCTGCAAGGAGGAAATGATTTTATTCTCTCGTCCGTTTTGGCTTTGCTTTTCATCTATTGAAGCAGCCAAACACGCACCCAAAACTGCACAGATGAAGGCTTTGCCCTTTCCCGACTTGGCCCGTGCCTCTTTCTGCAGGGCCACAATCCGATCCGCCACACTCTGGCAGTTACTCCAGTTCTCACGGGCCCAGCCCAGCCCTTCCACGGACGGGCGAGCTCCGTGAGCTTCCAACAAACAGAAAAGCCTCTCCACCGTGGCCATGGCCTTTAAGGTAAGAGCTCCACGGGGAGGTCACAACAACACAAAGACCTTATACCTCAAAAATCTTCCCTACAAAATCCGCTCAAAGAAAGCTCACACACACAATAAATTCCTTCAGGGAGATCACACCAAGATCTAGCTTCTCGGAGAGGACAGCCACAGTCACCCCGAGAGGACACACTTTACCAACAGAGAAACTGTTCCGTTTGGGTTCACTAGACTTCTCGGGGGAAATTCTTTCCCCCAGGACACACTTTACACAATCCTATTTACCGCAGGGTACTAAGAATTCTCGGGAAGGCCACACTATAAAATCAACACTTGTACCCTAAAATATTCTTTCCCGGGAACGCAGAGATCTAGCTTCTCGGAGAGGACAGCCACAGTCTCCCCGAGAGGACACACTTTGCCAACAGAGAGACTTCTCAGGGGAAATTCTTTCCCCCAGGACACACTTTACACAATATTTACAAGTTTCCTAGACTTCTTGGGAACCTTTCCCCAAGGGGACACACTTTACCAATATTCTCAATTTTACTAGACTTCTTGTGGAGGTAGCTCTCCCCAAGAGGACACACTTTACACAATATTTCCTATTTACCGCAGGGTACTAAGAATTCTCGGGAAGGCCACACTATAAAATCAACACTTGTACCCTAAAATATTCTTTCCCGAGAACGCAGACACATTTAGGCATTTGAAGAATCTCCACACTCTGCTCCACAAGCATTCACTTTGCTCTCAGAGTACATCTCAGACACACTCGTGCACACTTTGGGGTTCTCAGAAATGAAACGGTTTCCTGATGATACTTTCACTACACAGAATCCTGTCCGTGACGCCAAAAAATGTCAAGGTCCGGAGGAGCAGAGATTAACAGTATCTCTGTCCAGAGGAGCTAGACCAGTTCTTATGGATTCCGTGCTGTGAAATTAAGGTGCAAACGAGACCATATATCACCATGAAACTGTTTATTAAAGGATAAGGTTGGGCAAAACGGAGGGAGAGAGGGGAGAAGGGGGAGAGAGAAAGATAAAGAGATCGATGGAGAAGAAAAGAAGGTGCAGGGAAGGGGAAAAGGCTGTGAGCACATTACCCTCAGTCGCAGATGAAGGAGTGAGAGAGAAACGGGTGCGTGGCCCAGGGATGATCTGCAGAGTTTGTCAGAGGTTCCTCAGGCGGTGTGCAGTTCTCGTGGTCGGGTGGTCTGCCCTCGGTGGTCCGGTGGTCCGGTGGAGGTGCCACTCTCTGCCTGCTGGTGATGCCACTGGTGGTGCGGTGGGAATACCACTGGTGGGGATACCACCCTTGGTCTGGTGGGGATGCCACTCTTTGGCAGGCATTTCTCCTGCCTTTTTATACAGTTTTCTGCTCAGTGTCCAGCTGCAGCCCCCCCCAGGGCATCTTCCTGTGCATTCTCACACATTCGCAGGGGTCCAGCGTCGCCGGGGGGAGGGCCTCCGCCCTCTCTCGGCTACACCTGTCCACACCCTGCATACACAGCCCTTGGGGGCAGCTGAGATAAGGTGGAGGCTTCCTGGGCAGTCCAGCCAGGGTGAGGTCTAGGAGTTTCAAAGGTATTGTCTGTTGATTTGCATCTCTGAGCTTTTGGGCCAAGCACCGAGTCTGAGTCCCAGAAGTAACAAGATTAAGGAGGGACAATGCAATCTTTATCTTTGTTGATTAACAAGAGAGAGGATCAGACTCTCACACCTGATGAGACCCCCACCTTGAATACTGTGTTCAATTTTGGGCTCCCCAGTTTAAGAAGGACAGGGATCTGCTGGAGAGGATATGTGATCACAGCTGCTATATTGTGTATAACTATACTCAGAATTCTGAAGCCATACTTATATACAGAACTTGTTTACTGCCCTGAGGATGTGTCAGGATTTGATTGTTAACATATTCAGTTGTAAAGAAATTTGGAAAGCGAATCTTTGTTTTGTGGGATGATTCACTACATAGAAATAGTATTTTCCAGCAAATACAATACAAAGGAGGTAGTAACCATAGGTATATTTGTCTAATAATTGAATACCTGCAGCATGAAAAAATCTATAGGTTTCATTTGTAGATGTAGTCTAATTATGAAACTCAAATTTTTCTTTACTTTTAAGTGAAGGAAAGCTGTACATCAGGTCTATGCTTGTATTCATTGCTTCATCATTCTTTTATTTGGTGGTTGGGGAACTCCTCAGCCAGTCTACTGCATAGATACAATAGCAAGAAGCTGTGACTATCTAGTAATAAATCAATAAAGATTAGTGAAGAGATTCACAGGAAAAGAAAGTGGATGCACATCAAGTCAGGGGTTACTTAGGAGAACTTGATCCATGTGATATCCACAGTATGAGAGAGGTTGCGACAAAGACTGTTGAGAGAGCTAGCCAATATCCTTACAGGGATGCTTCAAAATCTTTCAAAAATAGTTAAAAATGAAGACCTGGGATGACTGCATGGAAGTGAGGATTATACTTTTTATCAAAACCAAACAAAATAACAATCTGGGGAAATACAGACTAATCAATCAAATTCCATATAAAAAAATAACAACATAAAGTATGTCTTACTGAAGCAAATTTCCATGCCTTTGAAGAAGATAACTGGAATAGTCAGCATACTTTTATCAAGGGTAAATAATATTTGACATGGTGGATTTCCTTCTGTGGTAAAATGAGTAGATGTTTCATTAGTGGGAGAGTTGTAGATGTCATTTACTTAAGCTTTAGCAAGACTACTGATGCTATCTTCCTCTTCCACAGCATTATTGCATTTGAGTTAGCATCACAGTCTGGATTGGAGAACAATCAAATGGGGAACAAGGCAGGCTACCGAGAGCAGCTACAAATGTTCGTTGGCTGCCATCCAAGATGTAAGCCAAAAGGCCAGTCACTTCAAGGTTGTATAGAATCATATAATCATGGAATCATAGAATCAACCAGGTTGGAAGAGACCTCCAAGATCATCCAGTCCAACCTATCACCCTGCCCTATCCAATCAACTAGACCATGGCACCAAGTGCCTCATCCAGTCTTTTCTTGAAGACCCCCAGGGACGGTGCCTCCACCACCTCCCTGGGCAGCCCATTCCAATGGGAAATCACTCTCTCTGTGAAGAACTTCTTCCTAATATCCAGCCTATACCTACCCTGGCACAACTTGAGACTGTGTCCCCTTGTTCTATTGCTGGTTGTGTTGGGTTCTCTTGGCACCCCTCTAGGTAAACTTGCATGCTCTATTACTTCTCTGAAATACCTCTGTACTGACAGATACAACATGGGGAATAAATAGAAAGAATGAGATATCTGAGTGCAGTTGCAGGGCCATGATCTCATTGCAATTACAGACACACAGTGGGTTAATTTACATGACTGGAATGCTGGATTTTTTAGGAAAGATACACTTGCAAGACAAGCTCAAATTCATATTTCAGATTTTGGCTTCATATTATTTGTTGGTTTCTTACATAGATGAAGTTGCTCTATGGGATGCATATTTCTTTATCAATTTGCTGTGGTCAGTAATCTTTAATACTGGCAGATTCAGAATAGAAATAAGAAAGGACTGTATTGAAAAAGCTAGTCAGAAATTGTTGTGAAAGCATGAATATTACAGGTTTTGGTTTTGTCATGGGAAAAAAGTGGTTCTAGCCCTTGTGATTGTGAAGATCAGTTACTAAGTGTCTAAGTCAAGTGGAGAAGGCTGTGTTTGTCTTTAAGTTGTCAAAGACCTGACACCTTACATCTGACACCTTTCTAAAAGTATGGAATATCATGGCAGAGCCGTAGGCAATGAATTTTAAAAATGTGAAACAAGCCCTCACTGAAGAAGTGGGAATGGAACTCTGTAGCTTCTGAGTCCCTATTTATCCTGTGATTCCAAAACTAAGGTACGTAGACAGGAACCACAGATGCTGCTTAAAATAAGGCTATGGACAATAACCATGTAGTAAATAATTGGACTATTCCAGCTTTTAAATATTGCAGTGGGGTAAGGCTTTTTATTGCCTTCTCTTACCTTGGATTGTCTCCTTCTTGTAACTCTTGTTAACATCTCTGTACACAGGCAAATTTAAGGCATTGTTCAGAAAATAGGTACTCTAAAACCTCTCCAAACAAAACTACTGACAATTTACAACTATAAAAAAATAAAATAATTAGGATAAACTTCCTTTTTTTTTTTTTTTTTTTTTCCTTAATCTGATATCTTTTCCTACCACCTTCATGCTTTTACTTACTTTAGTGGAGTACCTTATGTATCCTTTGACATATTAAAAATAACCTGATTAATTTTCCATTACAAAAGATAAAAGCAAATGTGTAGTTCCACTCTGTTTCAACTGTATGTAACTCACTTGCTTGAAATGTAATCTGTAAAGTGATTTCCTAAGTTGAAAAGCAGTCTGAACTATATGTGAAATCTGACAGTCTCATAACATGCCAGGTCTCATAGGAGTTGGGAGTTTTTGTAGGGGAAGTAACTAGTACCCAGTGTTGAAAACTGAAATTGTTTCCTCGTCTCTTTGCTTTCTAATATCTCCAGGAATGTAGTGAAGAAGCTGCTGGCTAAATGTGTGATAACAAAGGATGACATATAATGGGGTTTATCATTGTAATAGCTGAGTGAAATACAATGGAATTTTCCTTCAGTTTCATATTTGATTTCAGTCAGCCATTTGCCCTTGCACAAATATGCATGGCAGTCTGCCCTAACAGAGATACTATTTTGGCTGTAACATTACACAATAAATGTTTGAGTCTATTAGAAATCTATGTCTGAGCTGACTTTTTTTTTTTTTTTTTTTTGTTTGCCTCAGTGGTATTTGAAAACCTTTCCATTAATGGTGGATAATAATTAAATTCCTTGGCTTCTTCCATTCTGTGTGTCTGAGATCCTTCCTCTGGTGACTGTGACTTCTATCCTACTCTTACTGTTCTAGACTATAGCTCTCTCTCTATTTCTATAGAGGACTCACCTTCCAGACTTAAGTTCTGAGGAATAAATGACAATGTGCTGTGACCTTTCATACCAGCACTCGATAGTCTCATGTGAATTGTAATTACATTTTCTTTTTTTGTCACGTGCAGCTCCTAGAACTTTCACACTGCTGAAGATCTGTGGCAGCACTCTCCTGAGCATCAGAAACAAGACAGCTCAGATGAACAACAGCTGTGCATTCAGGTACAGAATTATTTCTTATGCAGAAATTTGTAAGAATCCTTTAAGTAAAAATCAAAATAACTACTCAGAAATGTGTGCTACATTTAGTTAGCAAAAAAAGTCATTATTTACACTGAAAAACTCTTCTGTTCTCATTTTTGCAGTATGCATTTGTAACTCAATAAAGGTTTTTGGAAGTTGGTAATTTGTAATTCAATGACATAAGAAAAAACATGGCCAATGACCTCTTTAATGAAAGTTGCTGATATTTATTTGTCTGTAATTGTTTAGTGCAAGGGCTAAACTCTCTGCTCCCCCAATACAAAAGTGAGGGAGAAAAGTAACACATGAAACTCAGGGTTCAGATAAACAGATAAAGAGTTAATATAACATGAGATATCATAATCACACTACATAATTACCTTAGGTAATAATCAAATTAATCTATTAATACAATGCATGATTACCTTATCTTAGCCTATTTATAGAAGGCAAGGAGTGAAATTGAGGGGAAAAATATTCAGCATAAGACAGAAAAACAAACCCAGCAGCTACCCAGCTCCTGCCCATTCCACCATCATGCCTGCAGGAAAAAGCTCACACACAAGAGCCCGGAACTCAGAAGCAAGAACCATGTTGGAACCATATTCCAACCTGAACTTAAAGCCCCATAATACTTTGCTCCAGTTAGTACTTTGACTTTTTGAAGCTGGCTTGACTGCAGCATGGTATGAGTAACAGCGGCAAGCTTGACTCAGTCCATGACAGCATGCCCCATGTTGAGAAAAGAATCAAAGTGAATTGACTTGTAGAATTATAAACAATATATCTGGGAGAAGATACTGAAATCCAGAGGCAAAGAATATGTTGAGCCACCTTGAGAATATCTAACAGCTCTGATCATATTTGTAGTCACTTTTGAACATATTTGTTAATAAGCCTTTCAGTCAATTTTGTAACAAGACTTGGATAAGAATATTGGTCTAGTGATTTTTCTTTTGATTTCCTGTTTTATCGACATGATTCTGAGATGTGGGGCAAAGAAAATGTGTTTGAGCAGACAAGCAAAGATTTTATTCTAAATATTTCAGAAGGTCAAAAAGATGCAGAAATCCTTTATGTCAGGAGAAGATTCCAAAGAAAGACTACCAGTTACACAGAAATTAAAACTTCTTCTCTTGTGCTTTAAGACAGAAGATCCTTTTGCCTCTGGTTATACAGATTTTCTGAGGGTAAAGATTTGCCTTGTCATTATTTACTCTTCCATTGTCTTTTAAGACCAGTCACCTTTTGTTATCAGACCAAACAATTTCTGAGTGTATTTTGTAAAGCACATTCTTTGAAAGTGTTTGAAAACTTTGAAACTGATGTCTTGCTGGAGGTATGTAAGGAAATTTGTAGAAGCCAGTAAATTGTAGAAGTCAGTAATACTTAGAATCATACAATTAGTCTGGGTTGGAAGGGACCACAAGGACCATCTAGTTCCAATTCCTTTGCCATGGGCAGGGACACCCTACCCTAGATCAGGCTGGCCACAGCCTCATCCAGCCTGGCCTTAAACACCTCCAGAGATGGGGACTCAACCACCGCCCTGGGCAACCCATTCCAGGCTCTCACCATGCTCACACATCCAGTCTGAATTTCCCCACATCCAGCTTTGCTCTGTTCCCTCTAGTCCTGTTACTACCTGACAGCCTAAAAAGTCTCTCCCCAGCTTCTTTGTAGGCCCCCTTCAGATATTGGAAGGCCACCAGAAGGTCACTTTGGAACCTCCTCTTCTCCAGACTGAAAAACCTCAACTCTTTCAGTCTGTCCTTATAGGAGAGGTGCTCCAGCCCTCCGATCATCCTCCTGGCCCTTCTCTGGACATGCTCCAGCACATCCACATCCTTTTGTAATAGAGGCTCCAGAACTGGATGCAGTACTCGAGGTGGGGTCTCACCAAAGCAGAGTAGAGGGAGAGAATCACCTCCCTCGATCTTCTGGCCACTCTTCTCATGATGCAGCCCAGGCTCTGGTTGGCCCTCTGGGCTGCAAGTGCACACTGCTGGCTCATGTTGAGCTTCTTGTCCACCAGCACCCCCACGTCCCTCTCCTCAGGGGTGCTCTCCAGCCAGTCACTGCCCAGCCTGGATTTGTGCTTGGCATTGCCTTGATCCAGATGCAGGACCTTGCACTTGGTCTTGTTGAACCTCCTGAGGTTGGCTTGTGCCCACCTCTGCAGCTTGTCCATTTGCCTCTGGATGGCATCCCTTCCCTCTAGCGTGTCTGCTGCACCACACAGCTTGGTGTCATCAGCAAATTTGCTGAGGGTGTACCCAATGCTACTCTCCATATCACCGATAAAGGTGTTGAACAAGACTGGTCCCAGGACTGATCTCTGAGGGACTCCACTTGTCGCTGACATCCACTTGGACATGGACCCGTTGACAACCACTCTTTGGGTGTGGCCATCAAACCAGTTCTTTATGCATCTAGTAGTCCACCCATCAAACCTGTGTGTCACCAGCTTGGAGACTAGGATATGCTGTGGGACAGTGTCAGAGGCCTTGTTCAGGTCCGGGTACCTGACATCAGTTGCTTGCCCCTCATCTATGAGCTGAAGGATGACATGGACAGGCTAAAGGCTAAAAGGGAATGTGAAACTCAGTTGGACTTATGGTACCCTGCTCTGCAGTCCCCCTTGGCAGAGGAGGTGAACCAGGAAATAAGGGAGAATGGACACAGGTGCCTGTCAGAAAGGACAAGTGAAAACCCTTCCAGTCCCCCTCACCTCCTCAGTTGCCCTTGCACAGCAGATATAGGCCACTAGAGGTTGAGGGTGAGGTGATTTTGGAGGCAGAAACATCACCATCTGTGGGGTTGAGTGAAGTGGATCAGTTGCCCTCTCACATCAGAACTAGTATCAAAAGAAAAAGAGGAGGGTAATTGTTATTGGTGATTCCCTTCCGGAAGGAACAGAGGGCCCCATATGCCGGCCAGATCTCTCCCACAGGGAAGTCTGCTGCCTCCCTGGGGTCCAGGTCAGGGATGTTACCAGAAGGCTGCCTACTGTAGTGCAGCCCTCTGATTACTATCCCTTGTTAGTTATACAGGCAGGAATTGATGAGGCTGATACCAGAGGTCTAAAAGCAATCAAAAGGGACTTCGAGGCACTGGGAAAAGTAGTTGAGGGAGCAGAGGCACAGGTAGTCTTTTCATCTATACCCTTAGTTGCAGGTTAGAATGCTGAGAGGAGTAGGAAATTGTACTTGATTAACAAGTGGCTCAGAGGCTGGTACCAACAACAAAACTTTGGATTCTTTGATCTTGGGGAACTTTATATGGGCCCAGGTCTGCAAGCAACAGATGGGGTACAACTGACTCAGAGGGGGAGAAAAATCCTGGCCCATGAGTTGGCTAGGTTTGTTGAAAGGGCTTTAAAGTAGACTGGAAGGAGGATGGTGTTAAACGCAACAGTACTTGAGACAAACTGAAGGAGGCTGAGGGTAGTAGGCCAGAGATAGAGGTAAAACCAGCAGCCAAGCCAAAGTGTATGTACACCAATGCACACAGTCTGGGTAGCAAACAAGAGGAGATGGAAGTCTTGGTGCAGGAGGAAAACTACAATGTTGTTGCCATCACAGAAACGTGGTGGGATGACTCATACAATTAGAGTGCTGTAATCAATGGCTACAGACTCTTCAGGAGAGACAGTCAAGGGAGAAGGGGTGGAAGAGTGGCCTTATACATTAGGGATGCTTTGGATATCATGGAGGTAGAGATTAAGGATGATCAGCTTGAGTCCCTATGGGTGAGAATTAAGGGGAAAACCAAAAGGCTTTCCTATCACCACAGACCTTTGTAAACAGTGTCTGTCTATCCTTCTTGTAGCTCCCCCTCAGGTACTGAAAGTCTACTATTACATCTCCTCTTTTCCAGACTGAACGACCCCAGACCCCTCAGTCTGTCTTTCTAACGGAGGTGCTCCAGCCTCCCATTTTTTTGGCCCTTCTCTGGACCTGCTCCATCAGGTCCATGTCCTTCCTGTATTGAGTGGTCCAGACCTGGATGCAGTACTCCAGATGAGGTCTCACCAGAGAAGAGCAATGTGGCAGAATCATCTCTGTGGATCTGCTAGCCACACAGGTTTTGATGCAGCCCAGGATGTGATTTGCCTTCTGGGCTGCAAATGTGCACTACCTGCTCATGTCCAGCTTCTCATCCATCACCACCCCCAAGTCTTTTTCCACAGGGCTGCTTTCTATCACTTCATCCCCCAGTCTATGTTGATAGTCAGAATTGTTCTGGCCCAGGTTGCAGAACCCTGCACTTAATCTTGTTGAACCTCATGAGGTTCACCTGGGTCTACCCCTCCATTTTGTCCAGGTCCCTCTGGGTGACATCCCATCTCTCTAGCATATTGACATCACCACTTGACTTGCTGTCACCTTCAAACTTCCTGATTGTGCACTCAATGAAAACATGAAACAGCACAGGTCCCAGTACAGCCCCCCAAGGGACACTACTTGTCACTGCTTTCCATCTGGACTTCAAGCCATTGAACACTACCCTCTGGATATGACTATTCACATCTCTGTCCTCCATGTGCCTTAGCATGGCATGTAGAAGGATCTGTTCCATGATCTTCCCAAGCACAGAGGTGAGGCTGATAGGTCATTAGTTCCCAGGGTCCTCCTTTCCACCCTTTACAAAAAAAAGATTTGTACTGTTTCCTTTCTTCCAGTCACCAGGGATTTCACCTGATTGACAGGACTTTTCAAATATAATGGATAGTGGCTCGGCAATTACATCAGCTAATTCCATCGAGGCTCTGGGATGGTCATGCATCTTGTCTTCACTTACAGTGGAAGGAATTTTGTGTCCCCGATTTCCAACTCATGGGCCTCAGCCTTCACCTCATCCAATACTAGTTCCCCACTGTTAATCATGAGGGGGTTTCACTTTCTTTAACCTTCCTTTTCTTGTTAACCTACCTGTAGAAGCCTTGGTTTCTTTACATCTCTTGCCAAGTTCAGTTCCCGCTATGCCTTGACCTTCCTGGCCTTGTCCCTACACAACTAGGCAACATCCCTACACTCTTCCCTGGCCCTTCTTCCATTTCTGGTGTAGCTCCAACTTGCCCTTTAGTTTGACCAGCAGATCACTGCTCAGTTGTGGTGGTCTCTTGCCTTCCTTGCTTAATTTCTTACATGTGGGGATTGAGATCTCTTGTGCTCTATAGAAAATATCCTTAAAGATCTGTCAGCTCTGCTCTGTTCCATTGTCCCTGCAGGCCATTTCCCATAGAGTCCTGTTTACTAACTCCATGTAGAACTGGAAATTCATTTTCCTAAAATTTGGAGTCCTATGTATGCTTTTCACAGGCTTCATACTCCTTAAGACAGGAAACTGCACTAGCACATGATTGCTGCAGCCCAGGTTGCCTTTGACTTTGACATCCCTAATGACTTCACTTGCATTTGTGACCAACAGGTCAAATAATGCATCTCATCTGTCATCTAGGCTCTCCTGGCTTCAAACTAGCACACTCCCAGAACATCCTTCTCGCCAAACTGAGGCAGTGTGGTCTGGATGATCAGATAGTGAGGTGGATTGAGCAGTGGTTGAAGGAAAGAAGCCAGAGAGTTGTGGTCAATGGGATGGAGTCTAGTTGGAGGCCTGTGACTAGTGGGGTCCCACAGGAGTCAGTACTGGGACGAGTTCTGTTCAATATATTCATCAGTGACCTGAATGAGGAGAGGACACAGAGTGCACTGTCAGCAAGTGTGCTGATGACACCAAACTGAGTGGAGTGGCTGACACACCAGTGAGGCTTTGACAGGCTGGAGGGTTGGGCAGGAAGAAATATAATGAAATTCAACAAGGGCAAGTATAGAGTCTTACACCTGGAAAAGGACAAATCCAGGTAGCAGTATAGGTTAGGGACTGAAGGGATCAAAGGGAAAAAGGATCTGGGGGTCCTAGTGGATGGGAGGTTGACCATGATCCAGCAATGTGCTCTCGTGGGCAGGAGGGAAAATTGTTGAGAACTGGCTGGCAAATGGGGGGCACAAGCCCCTAGAAGCATGTACAATCAAGCCTTGGATGTGAGGCCTGAGTATTGAAGCACAGTAAGCCACAGCGCTGTGTGTGAAGAAGCTCAGAGGAATCTGTCATAAACAGCTTCTGTGGGGCTGTGTGCACAGTAGGAGGGAATTAGGAGGAATATGCAAATTCCAATACTTAGGTGCACCAAAAATGCTTTTGCAGTAACTGCCAAGTAGGGAAGATTATGCATATTCAAATATTTAGATGCACCAAATCCTAAGAAAAAGCACTACACAGTATGCTGTATGTGTTTCACACTTCTCACCCTAACTGAAAAGTATGTGCTTTGTAACTTGGAGTCTGATGCTCTTAATAAACAAACGGACCCTTGGACAGCTAGCTCATATTGAATCGTCTCCATCCTTTCCCGTTCCCTTCTGCAGCCAATGTCATTCTGCGGTGTATTAGAAGGGATGTGGCTAGTAGGTTGAGAGAGGTTCTTCTCCTCCTCTACTCTGCCCTGGTGAAGCGACATCTGGAGTACTGTGTTCTGTTCTGGGTCCTCCAGTTCAAAAGTCCAGCTCAGAGCCACAAAGATGATTAAGGGATTAGAGCATCTGTCTTACAAGGAAAGACTGAGGGAGCTGGGGCTTTTCAGCTTGGAGAAGAGGAGACTGAGAGGTGACCTCATCAATGTTTATAAATATGTAAAGGTTGAGTGTGAGGAGGATGGAGCCAGTCTGCTTTTGGTGATGCTCAATGACAGGACAAGGGACAATGGGTGGAAGCTGAGGCATAGGAAGTTTGATTTAAACATGAGGAGGATTTATTTCACTGTGAGGATGGCAGTATTAATTTTGATATCCAGGTGATGATTGTTAATAACTATGAAATCTGTTTATTAACATTGAAACTCACCAGAAAACTTACTGACAAGGTTCAAAAATGCACAGTTTGGAAGTTTATACACCCAGGTAACAGGTAAAACTAGGTCACTTATTTCTTAAAGTGACAAATGCAAACATTATTCTGGAAGAGAAGATTCTTGTGGTTGATTATACTCTAAGCGGTTAATTATACCACTTATCCAGTAGAGGACACAGGAAGCTCCTTTCTGCTTATGGCAAAAGGCAATTAATGAATTAAAATAAGCTTTTAAATATTTACTCACAAAATATTAGCAGACACTACCCAAAGCATGTGGAGAGGTTGCTGTGCAAGTTTCCCAGACTCTCTACTTAGTAAACTGGAAGTCACATAGTGTCTGACCTGGTTCCTCTTGATTCCCAATTCAGAAAAAGCCTTGCAGAGGGACAAGCAGGATGCAATGCAATGTACAGTCTTACCACAATGTCACGCTGGCTATACAGGCTGATCACGTGCAGGCATTTAGAGCCTGTTTCTGGTAAGCTCTCCACGGCATGGAGTTTCCAGACAAATTCAGGTTACAAATGAGGCAGCAGTAGCACACCATGCTACCTGCTCACCCCTTTTATCCATATCCACCTGAGACTAATTGGGAATTGGACATAGATTAGCCAATCAGAATGGCACTTTGCGAAGCTTTACCATTAGACGAAGCCGGGGCTTTTGCCCTCCCCTCTTGTGGTTGCTTCCCTCAGCACAGAAGGAGTGGAGGCAAGGGAACATGTCTGAAGAAGCCAGATTCCTCCTTTCCCATGATTGCTTCTCCCACAGCCGAAGTGGGGGAGAGTAGAAAAACATGGCCTGGGCAAGCCAGGGCATGGATAAGCCCATTTTTGGCCTGTCAGGCCTACCACAACAAAACCCCTTTGTTGTGGTGACAGGGAATTAATGTGGCCAAGTGACGAATTTATGTAAAAATAGAGTTATTTTATTTTCCAAAAAACCCATCCCCAAAACTGTATACAGAAATTAATTTTGTTTTAATTATCAGATTCAGCTTGTTTGAGAAAATCTACAAGTATACCATAGATAATTTGACTATTTTGGAAGTCAGAAGTTGGAAAAGGCTTTAGCTATTAAATTATAGTGTTTCCACTTAATAATGAAGCTGAACCAAAATAACTCAGGCTGGCTGAAAAGGGTAGTCCAGCTGCTTGTCCTCTTGGGTTCTCTTTCAGAAGCTATAGGAGAGTCATTAAGGCCTGTTGAGTCTGCTTAATGGGCGCTAACGGGTGGAAGCCATCTTTCGGAGCAGAGCGCCGGGGGCCTCCTTCTTCAGAATCTATCCAGGCAGCAGGGGGAGAACTCTCAGGCAGGCATGAATGCTTAGGTGGGGGCGAACTCTAAGGCGGGAACCCTAAGAGCGGGAAGTCCCCCACTATACCCTTCGTAGACAAAGAGCAGAGTTACCACTTCCTAGGTGTGAAGACCACAGCCAATCCCAGCCTGATTCCAGCGCGGACACTGCATGGGGCACGCCTCATGCCGGAAGGGCCCCTTGCTCACCCCTTTCACGCCTGCAGGGCAGTGGGGTGGAGGCAGGTTGTCACGGAAGGTAGTTTGGGAAGTCGTGGGGAAAATACGTGGAGACTCACTTGTGGATTTCAAGTGATTTATTGCTCAAACACGGAGATCCCCCTCCCGAACTAAATTCCCCACATGAGTTCTTTTAGGATTGAAGTTGTAGAATAACATTTCAGAAAATAGCAGGTAAAGGAGAGTCTGTAATTTCTTTAGAGTTCTTTTGAGTCTTTAAAGTTACTCAGTCTTTAGGTAAAGAGTCTTTCTCCAATTTACTCACTGTTCCGTAGTTCAATTCAGCAAAGTTCGAGGTTTTGGGCGGTGTCCCTTTGTTCGTCAGGATCGGGCCCAAGCAGGTTTCAGGTCTCTGTGAGTCCCTCGTCGGGCAGGGCTGATCAGGAACGAGAGATCACCACGGCAGAAGCGAGGCAAACAGGCAAGCAGGTATGCAAGCTAGCAAAAGCTAAAAAGCTCAAAGCTCTAGTTCTAGTTTTCGATCCAGGAAGGCACACCATTTTTATAATGTTCAAAAGAGGTGCAACCCACCAGTCCAGGCTATTTTACGTTATTCTTACAGATTGGCACAAAGTTATAATCAATCCATACAATTGGCTAATTCTTACCAAAAACAACTTATGGAACCACCCAGGGGTCAGCCCCCAGCAGTTGTTTGTCGAGTGGTCATCATATCTGAGAATTCAAACCTTTTTCCAAAACATAGCCATGTTTATGTCTTTCATTTCTCTGAGAGAGAGATTCTCTCAAGGCCTGTACGTCTACTGATACAACAGCTACGTCAGTGCAAGCAAATAGAAAATATTGTTTTGACTTCTTCGATGGAAGGCCTCTGAGCCACAATTCTGTGTATAAATGAAAATTCTGCAATAGGGCAAAAGGGCTCTGCTCCCTTCCATGACACAGGTCTTTTCACACCTTTTCCTCTCCCATTCAAACCACAGAGGGAGAGGAATTTAGGAGTATATAGGACTCCAGGACACCCTTTCAATGAACCCTGCCAACTCATGTGCCAGGATCTTTTTCTCCCTCTGTCTGCTGCTAGCAGATATGGTACCATATAAAGTTCTCCAATATAAAAAAAAAAAAATCAAATTCTGTTGATGACACCAGCCTATGAGCCTATTTATCATGAGTGATTTCCTGTTCCTTTCAGCATTCTTTCCTGCAACTGAGGGTACTGATGAAAATATTACCTGTGCCTGTGATCCTTCAGCCAATCTCCCCAGTGCCTTGAAGTCCCTTTTAATTACTTTTGGACTTCTAGTTTTGACCTCATTACTTTCTACCTGCATAACTGGTGAAGGAAAGTAATCAGAGGTCTGTATCAGACTAGGCAGCCTTCTGGTAACATCTTTGACCCAGGGCCCAGGGAGGCAGTAGACATTTCTCTGAGAAGGATCCAGACTACATATGGGGCCTTCTGTTCCCCTTCAAAGGGAATCACCAATAACAATTAATGGTCCCTTTTTTTTTAAGGATACAAGTCCTAATGCAAGGGGCATTAGGATTTGCTTTAGGCAACCCCCTGGATGGTGTCTCTTCTGCATTCTTATTTGCCTCAGTCTCAACTTCCAGCACCCTATACTTGTTGTGCTAAGGCAACTGGGAAAGTGACATGACCAGGATGGATTTCTCTTGCCTCTCTTAACAGGGACTCATATCCATTTTTCACTGTTTTCTGGGTCACTTCCCTCTTCTAGGGGGGTCTGCAGAATGTGGATCCCCAAGTCTAACTCCCTTTCAGATTCCCTTATAGTCCTTAGTCTTATCATTTCTTCTTTCATCTCAGACATCAGGTTAAGCAGATCATTCACCTGCTTATGTCTAACACAGGTATTGCCACTGCTATCCTCCATTTCAAGTATCAGGCTCCAGCACTGCCTGCAGCCAGTGGACTGGATGCCTATGTCTTTGTGTACAGCCTCTGTTTGAGTACCCACAATTTTCCTAACAGTCTTTGGCCAAGTTGTAACCGTGGCTGGATCATATTGGGCAACTGATTATCGCAGGCTGCCAGGACATGCCCAGATGACTCACCTTTGATTTTTTTTTTTTTTTCTCTCAGCCTGCCTGACTACTATCTATGTTCCAGTAAGGCTGCTGCTGAGACTACTGCCTTCTGCAGCCCAACCTCATGTTCACTGCTTGCTGCATTCTGGGGAGAAAGTGTGTCCTGGTTTACCCCATTTTGAGTCTGCCACAGTTTCCCCAGCAACATCCCCGGATGTGTCACTCTGATGACCCAGCACATGAGAGGTTCTACCCATTCTCTTGTGTCTCTCTGGGGCCTCCTGCATCATAGAAACTGCCCTGTTCACCTAAAAAGAAAATCAAATAAAGTGCCACACAACCACAGAGCCATCAGAGCTGGTGCCGCTGTCTCACTGAGTTGTGGTCTTGCATTCATAGATTAATAGAGTACCAGTTTAGAAGGGACCTTAAGGATACCTAATCCAATCTTGCAGGGCAAGAATGTAGTTTAAATGAGATGGCTCAGCACCCTACCAAGCTGGGCCTTGAAACTTTCTAATGTAAGGGAATCCACCAGCTCCCTTGGGAGTTTATCCCAGTGTCTAAGAGTTCCAATGGTGATACTTCCCAGTGGCAACTTGCATCTATTACTCCTTGTCTTTACCATGTGACTTTTTTGTAAAAAGAGAGGCCCCCTCCTCATAAAATCCACCCCTTATGTACTTGTACACCCCTAAGCCTTCGCTTCTCAAAGCTGGGCAAACCCAGTTCTCTCATATGACAGGTCTTCCAGTCCTCTGCTCATTCTTGTGGCTCTTTTTTGGACCCTTTCCAGCCTGTCCTCAAAACTGTACACAGTACTCAAGGTGCAACCTGAGTAGCACTGAGTAGAATGGAAGAATGTCATCTTTCTCCTAGCTTGTAATACTCTTATTAATGCAACTTAACATCCTGCTGGCTTTCTTTGTCACTGCAGTGTAGCAGTTTGGTTGAGGCAGTATCAGGCATGGACTTCAGAAAGCTTTCCTCCCATGAAGATGTTTATTTGCACAACTTATTTTTCTTTTATACACTTCCAGCTCTATCCACATGGCAATCTACAGGTAGTCTTCAGACCACACCCTTTACTATACATGCATACTATTTACACTGGTTAATTACATGAGACCTGCACCCCCATTCTTTCTATTTACACTTCCATTTATCTTATCTACCATCTACACCTAGATGGCGCACATTGTTTCATATCAAGCTGAATATGCTGTTCCCATACTGCAGCACACTGTTCACTCATACTGAGCTTTTTGTCCACCAAGACCCTCAGGTCCCTCTGCACACTGCTGCTCTGAAGCCAGGTGTTTTCCAATTAGAGCTTCATTCCTGGATTAAGTACCTCCAGGGACAAAAGTCTACACTTGCCCTCTTTAAACTTCATACAGTTCCTTCTTGTCCACTTGACCAGCCTGTCAAGGTCTTCCTCGAGGGAGTCTCTCCTTTCTGGGGTATCAACTTCCCTACTTGTTTTTGTGTCATCTGCAATTTTCATCAAGATGCTCTTAATTCCAATACATAAATCATTAATGAAGATATTGAACAGCTTTGCGCTCAATAGTGACCCCTGGAGGACCCTACTAGTGACAAGTTGCCTGTCTTGGAAAGCTATTTATTGCCACCCTCTGGATAGAGTCTGTCATCCAGTTCCCCACCTACTGCACAGACCACTTGTCTAGGTCATAGCTTGTCAATTTCTTAAAGAGGAGGCTGTGGCACACTGTGTTGAAAGCCTTGGAGAGATCCAGATAGACAGTATCCACTACTCACTCACAAGAGTGTCACCTTGTCATAAAAAGTGATCAGGTTTGTCACACACAATTTACCCCTGGTGAATCCATGTTGGCCTTTCCCTGTGACCTTATCCCTATCACCTTATCTCTGTCACCTTATCCCTCTCACCTTCCTGAGTTTACTTGTGATAGTTGCCAGGAAGATTTGCTCCTTAACTTTCCCAGGGATTGACATTTGGCTAATGGGTCTATAATTACCTAGTTCCTCCTTGGAACCTATTTTGTAATTAGGGGTGACATTAGCCTTCTCCCAGTCTTCAGGTATATCTCTCAACCTCCACGATTCCTCATATGTTATGGAGAGTGGCGTCACAGTGACATTGTCCAGTTCCTTTAGCATCCTTAGATGGATGGTGTCTGGGCCCATTGATTTGTATAGGTCAAGCTCTTATGACAGTTGACACACCAGCCCTTCCCTTCACTGATGGCAAGTCGATGTCTCTATCAGTCTGGACATTTGTTCCTGTGACCTGGTACCAGTACTGGTAATGACGGAGATGGGGAAGGTGTTGAAGACCTCTGCTTTTGCAGTGTTGCTGGTGAATAGTTCACTTCTCCCATTTTATAATACTGTCCTTCTATTTCTGCACACTTATAACATAACTGAAAAAAAGCTTTTCTTGAAGTTTCAGACATCCCTGCCAATTTCAATTCAAATGGAGCTTTTGCTTTCCTAACTGCACCTCTGTACATCCTGGCAGTACCTCTGTAATTTTCAACAGGAAATGATCCATTTTTCCATCTTTTTTTGGGTTCTGAGCAGACCCAGAATCTTGTGGTTAAGCTCTTACTCTTCTGATTTTCCTTGCTTTTGCAGGGGGTGAACAGGTTTTGTATGTGTAGAAGAATGTTCTTGAAGAATTCCCAGCATTCACTGGCTCCTTTATTCTCTGTAGAAGCTTCCCATGGGATACCTGCAAGTTGAGAGCTGAGTGAGCTGAAGTTTGCTCTTCTAAAGTCTAAAGCCTTTGTCTTTGATTTAAACTTCAGTGGGCTCATCTGTATTCCAAACTCTATAATATTATGATCACTGCAGCCAAGCATGTCACCAAATAAAATATTACAGAGTGTGTTTTCTTGATTAGTGAGCAGCAATCCTAGCAATGCCTCATTACTTGTTGTCATATCCAACATTTATATGAGGAAGCAGTCCTCTGAGCATTCCAGGAATTTGATGGATTATGGGTGAATTATTGTGTGGTTCTGGGTAGTTAAAGACTCATAAGAACCAGGTTTTGTTGACTTAAAGCTGTCCTGATTGACCCAACTATTGCTTCATTGGTGGTGTTGTCTTGTTTAGGAGGTCTATAGCAGATGCCTACTGTGGCTTCTCTCTTTAGACAGTTGCCCTGATTTTGACCCAAAGACATTTGATGTGGCTCCCACAACTACCATAGTTGTCTTCTATACATTCAA
Organism: Pogoniulus pusillus; assembly: GCF_015220805.1. Taxonomy (NCBI): domain Eukaryota; kingdom Metazoa; phylum Chordata; class Aves; order Piciformes; family Lybiidae; genus Pogoniulus; species Pogoniulus pusillus. The sequence continues at coordinate 61,130,452 of NC_087309.1, read as the reverse complement.
GGTTCTCCTTGATGTAAAATTCTACACATCCTCTTTCTACCCTGCCTGTCTTTATTAAACAGCTTATATTCATCAACTGCAATCCCTCAGTCATGAGAGTTGGCCTAACATGTTTCAGTTATTCCTGTGATATCCAAATTTTCTGACTGGGAATGAAGCTCTAGTTTGTCTTGCTTTTTTTCCAAACTGAGTGCATTAGTATACATACACTCTAGGTGGCTGATCTTTGATTCTCATTTAAGGAAACAGCTGATGTACATGTAACACTACTCTGTCTGGCTTACTGGCTGATATTGCCTCTAGTTTCCTCTGTTCATTGATCATGCTATGTGCATTGGTATTATCTCTATACAGCCCCATTCTGTCCCCATGCCACTTCATATGTAATCTAGTTTTAAGACCTTTCAATCAGCACTGCTAGTTCTTGCCCCAGGATTCTTTTTCCCCATTGAGACAATAAATTCTTATCTGTATTCAGCAGGCCTGGGATCTTATAAAGTAGCTCATGATCAAAGAACTCAAAATCCTGCCTGTGACACCAGTTCTGTTAATGCCATCAGAAAATATGGTGGGATAGAGGGGAATACTACTTGTGCTCCTGATCTCTTCATCATTTCCAGGGTTCTGACGTGTTTCTTCAGTGCTTTTAGATTTCTTATTGAGATTTGGAAAATCATTAATAGGTAGTAGTCCGATAGATGGACTGGGGTAAATGTTTTCCCAGTACATCCTTAACCCTTGGCGCCTAAGGAGTGAATCATGTCTGCATATAGGACTTTCTATGCTTTTCAGAATCAAGTTCCCAATGACAGCCAACTGTGTCCTGGGCTGTATCAAGAGAAGTGTCATCAGCAGGACAAGGGAGGTGATTCTCCCCCTTTACACTGCTCTTGTCAGACCTCACCTAGAGTACTCTGTACAGTTCCGGAGCCCCCAACACAAGAAGGACATCAAACTGTTAGAGCAAGTTCAGAGGAGGGCTGTGAAGATGATCAGAGGGCTAGAGCACCTCTGCTATGAGGACAAGCTACTAGAGTTTGGGCTCTTCAGCCTGCAGAAGAGAATGCTTTGAGGAAATCTTGTAGTGGCCTTCCAGTACTGAAGGGGGCCTACAGGATGGCTGGAGAGGGACTATTTACAAGATCTTGTAATGACAGGATGAAGGGTAATGGGTTTAAACTGGAAGAGAGGAGATTCAAACTAGGTGTTAGGAAACAGTTCTTTATAGTGAGGGTGGTGAGATGCTGGAATGGGTTGCCTAGATGTAATGAAGGGGAAATTAATGTGAGATTATTTTTTCAAAAATTAATATTGTTTATTAATTCTGATATTCAGAACTCTTGCCACCCCCGACCATAATTTTAATAATAATTGGTTCTTTGAATGGTCATACAAACATTATACAGATAATAACTGTATCTAGAAATACTTGCAAAAATATATAAACTGAACCACTTGCGGTCAATATACCGCTTGCCCACTAGATGAACACAAGGAGCCACTTTCTGCTTATGGCAGAAGGCTATGGTGAACTGCAAGAGGCATTAAAGTATTTACTCACAAAATATTACCTCCAGACTCATGGGGCTAGATACAGCTTCAGACAGTACCCAAATGCTTTCAGGGAATGCTGTCTTGTCGGCCACTGAGACCTGATTCTTCCCAGGCTTCTGGGAAAAAGAGGCAGACAATCTCTGACCTTGTCTCCTGGCTCCTCTGGATGATCTGTGTATCTCCAGAACGTCTCATCTTCCAGAGACTTCCAAGTGTAGACAGAATGTCTTGTGATGTGCAGTCTTAGCATGATGTCATGCTGGCTATGCAGGCCGACCACATGGAGCCATTTAGACCCTATTCCTGGAAGTTTCCAGACAATTCAGCTGAGCTAGCTAGAGCTTTAGCATAATGCCGCAGAAAGCAATGGCAGAATCACTGCCAGAAGCAGAGAAATAGGAGCAGGAAACAGCAGGCACAAATACGATGGCAGTGCACACTGTGTTATCTGCTCAACTCTTTTTATCAATATAAATGAGACTAGTGGGCCTTTGCACACAGAATAGCCAATCGGAATGGCAGTTAGGCAAGCTTGACCATATTAGGTGAAACCATAGGCAATACCCACTAAAAGCAAGTGGGTAAAGCAATACCCACTAAAACTAACTTTGTGCTCTTTGGGGACATGCTTGCAGAAATCCCATGGGCTAAGGCTCTGGAAGGTAAAGGAGCCCAAGAAAGTTCGTTAATTTTTAAAGACCACTTCCTCCAAGCCCAAGCTAGGAGTGTTCCCCCAAGTAAAAAATCAGGTAGACGTGCTAGGAGACCTACATGGTTGAATAAGGAGCTTCTGAAGGAAATCTCAGATTAAAAAGGAACTTACAGTTCATGGAAGGGAAGGGGGGGAAGAAGGGATTGGTCACTTCGGAGAACTATAGAGAAGTAGTCAGGGCTTGTACGAAAGCAACAAAGAAGGCCAAAGCCCTCTTGGAGCTGAAGCTGGCAAAGGAAGTAAAACAGAACAAGAAAGGCTTCTTCAAATACGTCAGTAGATAAAGGAAGAACAGGGAAGAGATGGAGCCACTGCTGAACGAGGAGGCAGCCTTGATAACTGAGGATGCAGAGAAGGCAGAGTTGCTGAATGCCTTCTTTGATTCAGTCTTTACACCTAAGGCTGAACTCCCCTATGCACTCCAGACCCTGGATGAAGGAGAGGAAGCCTGGAGGAGGGAACGCTCCACACTGGTCAGTGCAGACTGGATTAGGGATCAGTTACACAAATTAAACGTTCACAAGTTCATGGGCTCTGATGAGATGCACCCAAGGGCACTGAGAGAACTGGCTGCTAGTATCACTCTGCCACTCTCCATCATCTTTGCCAAATCGTGGCAGACAGGAGAGGTGTCTGAGGACTGGAGGAGAGCCAATGTCACTCCGGTCTTCAAAAAGGGCAAGAAAGAGGTTCCAGGAAACTATAGATCAGTCAGCCTCACCTCCATCCCTGGAAAAATTAGGGAGCACCTCCTGCTGGAGGGCATCTCAAGGCACTTGGAAGAGAAGAAGGTTATCAGGAGTAGTCAGCATGGATTTACCAAGGGGAAGTCATGCTTAATTAACCTGATAGCATTTTATGATACCATAACTGAATGGGCAGATTCAGGGAAACCAGTGGGTGTAGTCTACTTTGACCTTAGCAAGGCCTTTGACACCATCTCCCATGACATTTTAGTGAGCAAGCTGAGGAAGTGTGGGATGGATGAGCAGACAGTAGAGTGGGTTAGAAACTGGTTACAAAATAGAGTTCAGAGGGTGGTGGTCAATCCAATTTGGCCTTGAGCACTTCCAGGGAGCGAGCATCCAAAATCTCCCTGGGCAACTTGTTCTAGTGTTTCACCACCCTGACTGTAAAGAGCCCTTTCCTAACATCTAGTTTGAATCTCCCCTCTGCCAGTTTAAATCCATTACTTTTCACCATGTCATTACATGTCCTTGTAAATAGTCCCTCCCCAGCCTTCCTGTAGGCCCCCTTCAGATACTGAAAGGCTACTATAAGGTCTTGTGATGGTTTGGGTGTTATCCACCCCCCCACACTTTAGAATTCACCCAGACTAGACTCATCCAGCTCTGGGAATATAAATGAAGCTATTTATTTACAGATAGCACAACATACAAGCAGATATTTACAGTATATACAGTTATATACAGAAATATACAAGGTAAAAAGTAATACAGAAACACAACTCCTCTCCCAGAAACCTGAGTCCCCAGGAGGGGCTCTCAACCACCCCTGCACCTTTCCCCTGCCCCTCTCAACCTTACCCCAGTCCTAAGGAAGAATAGAGGTTCAGCCAAGAGGTTAAGAAGCAAAGGTGAGTGGAAGGTGAGGTTAGGGAGATGCAGCTCAGTCAGAAGCCCAGCCAGAAAGTGAGACAAAAATGGCAAGAGTGTTATCTAATGTTTTCATTTCTTCTTCAGAAAGACTCTGATGGGAGTAGACATCACCATTGTTTTCCTTTCATAGCCTATGATCTAGTTCTCACCAAAACATTCTACCCTGCTTCAAACTAGCACAGGTCTCCTCAAAGCCTTCTTTTCTCCAGACTGAAGAGCCTCAACTCTTGTAGCCTGTCCTCATAGCAGAAGTGCTCTAGCCCTCTGAGCATCTTTGTGGCCCTCCCCTGAACTCACTCTAACAGTTCAATGTCTTTCTTGTTTTGGGAACTCCAGAACTGTACACAGTACACCAGCCATGGTCTGACAAGAACAGAGTAAAAGAGGAGAATCACCTCCCTTGTCCTACTGATGACACCTCTCTTGATGCAGCTCAGGACATGGTTGGCTGTCTGGGCTACACGTGCACTCTGCTGGCTCATATTGAGCTTTTCATCAACCCAGACTCCCAGTTCCTTTTTCTCAGGACTACTCTCCAGCCATTTGCCACCCAGCCTGCATTTGTGCTTGAGATTGTGCCAACACAAGAAGACCTTTCACTTAGTCTTGTTGAATTTCATGAAGTTGGCCTGGGCCCTCCTCTCCAGCCTGTCCAGGTTTCTCTGGGTGGCATCCCTGCCCTCTAGCAAGTTGACTGTGCCACACAGGTTGGTGTCATCTGCAAACTTACTGAGAGTGCACTTGATTCCACTGTCCATGTCACTGACAAAGATGTTAAACAGCACTGGTCCCAGCACTGACCGCTGTGGGATGCCACTTGCCACTGCTTTCCAGGTGGACATTGTGTCATTGATCACTACTCTCTGTGTGTGATAATCTAGCCAATACCTTATCCAGCGAGTAGCCCACTCATCAAGTCTGGATTTTTCAAGTTTGGTGACCAAGATGTCATGTGGGACAGAGTCAAATGCCTTAATCAAGTCCAAATAGATGATATCAGTTGCCCTTCCCTTGTCCACTGTTGCTGTGACTTCATCATAAAAAGCCACTAAATTTGTCAGTCGTGATTTGCCCTTGGTGAAGCCATGCTGGTTATTACCAATCACCTCTGCTTTCTTTTCCATTTGCCTTAACAGAGCCTTCAGGAGGATCTGCTCCATGATCTTGCCAGGAACAGAGGTGAGTCTGATTGCTCTGTAGTTCCTGAGGTCATCCTTTTTTCCCTTCTTGAAGATGGACATTCTCTTTCCCCTTTTCCAATCAGTAAGAACTTCACCAGTTTGTTATGATTTTTCAAATATGATGGGCAGTGGTTTAGTAACTTCATCTGCCAGTTCCTTCAGGACCCATGGGTGGATCTCTGTGCTAGTTTGAGGCTTCATTCCTGTGGTGGAGGGGCCGTAGGCCTGAAAACAGAAGCCTCCCTATGCCTCTACATGCCAGGACCCCTGGTAGTGAATAGGTTGTGTAACACACATACACCCAACTGGTGTATCCCTGGGATCCACCCACGTGATCCCCATATTTGGGAGAGTCCAGGCAACCAGCTCCTGCCTATTAAGGTGAAGTTTGGTTTACTGCCAACCTGATTGTCAACTACGGACGGCCAAAGGTACGTGAATCTTGGCCCACAGTCTATAAAGACGGGTGCAAAGGTGCACCAGGTGTTCAGAGTGTTCAGACTCAGCTGTTCAGATTCAGCTCTCTCTGACCCTGCCTGCAGTGCAGCTCAGCTCTCTGATCCACATTGCAGCTCTGACCTGCACCCAAAGTGCTCAGCCGCTCACACCCACATGCTTGGAAGCCAAAGCACTGCTCCAATGCTCACTGGGGCTCAGCCCTCTTACTTTGATTTCAATTTGCAGTTAACCTGTCTGTGTACTTCAGAAGCAGAGCACATTCAAGCCTGTATCTGATACAAATATGGGGAGCCGATAGCCCCCTAAGCCCAGAGCCAGCCATGCATACCAGCCAGCTATCTTGCTTTATCTATGGAGCACAGACTCCCAGCTTTAGCCTGGTAAGAAGAACCAGGAGAGCAAACCCACACAAACAGCCTGCTAGCTGTGCAGAAGACCGTGCCAGAGACTGCATGGACATTCTTCTCCTGTTCCTGGAATCCTGCCAGCTGATCATCCCTGGACTCGCCGTATCCAGAAGCAGCAGCGCCGAGACAGAGATCACTTCACCAGGACAAAAGGTTAGATAAATCTGTTTACCCCAGAGACTGGAAAGATTTATCATCTCCCCCACTCAATCTGGGAGGATTCACCTGGTTTCCCTCTCAAGCCGGGAAGATTTCAGCCCCTGGAAGTCTGGACACTGGGCACAGGCTGAGACACAACCTCAGGAGAGTAATTAATAATAAGAGCAACACTTATAAGTAAAGCTTTATTTCCTTTGTAATATAAGTTGCCTCTGCCTCGGAGCAGACAGTTTTCAGCCCCTGCTGGGCAGACAGCAAAGTTCTCAATCAGCATTAAGACTGAGGGAAATCTCCCCCTCTGGCTATAGTTGATATATCCAGTTATTGACCAATTCCCTGTATACATATCATATCCTAATTGTTTTCATGACTTTGCACTAGAACTACATTTTATTACACAGTAGTTGGGAGTGGCAGGAGTTTGTAAATACTAATTTTAATACATTTATTTTTATATAAATTTAATACCACCTCAAATAAATCTCTCACCTCCCCTCAAACAAGGGAGACATAGAGAAACCCCCTCAGTAACAATTCCTTAACTTCCAGATCAGCTGAGTCTAATCTGGGTGATTTCATAAGAGCTGGGGGGTGAGTAACACCCAAACCGTCACAATCTTGTCAGGCTCCATGGACTTGTGCATGTTCAGATTGCTTAGGTGCTTACCAACATTGTGATGATTTGGATGTTACCTGCCCCCACACACTTTGAAGATCACCCATACTAGACCCAGACAGCTCTGGAAAATGAATGAAGCTTATTATGTACAGCTTAGCAGAATATACAAGAAGACATTTACAGTATATATATTTATATACAGAAATATACAAGGTAAAAGGTAATATAGAAATACAACACCCCTCCCAAAAAACTGAGTCCCCAGGAGGGGTTCTCAACTGCCTCTTTACCTTCTCCCTACCCCTCAACCTTACCCCAGTCCCAAGGAAGAATGGAGGTTCAGCCAGGGGATTAGGAAGCAAAGTGGGTTAATCAGAGAAACAGCAGAGAGGCTAGAGAGAGAAACGCAGCTTGGAGCTCCCCATCAGAAGTAGTGCCTTATCTATGTTTGGATTCCTGTTCTTGTATCTATCAGTAAGCCTATGAATGAGGTAGACATCACTATTGTTTTCCTTTCACAGCCTGTAATCTGTTTCTTCTCAACAAAAAATTCTAGCTAGCCTCTAACTAGCACAAAAATGATCTTCAATTATAGTGGGCAGATCTTCCCTCTCCCAGTCCTTACTTTTGCCCTCTGGCACTTGAACATTGTGGTTGGAGCTCATACCTTTGAAGACTGAGGCAACAAAATCATTGAGCACCTCGGCCTTATCCATATCCTTTGTCACCAGCTCTCCATTTCCCTTCTGGAAGGGTCCCACATTCTCTCTAGTCCTCCTTTTCTCACTAATATACCTGAAGAAGTTCTTCTTATTCACCTTAATATCTCTAGCCTGATTTAGTTCTAGCTGTCCTTTAGCTTTCCTAACCTGAGCTCTGGTTGCACGAGCAATTTCTTTGTATTTGTCCCAGATTACCTGTCTTTGCTTCCACTTTCTGTAGGCTTTCTTCTTGTATCTAGGTTTGTCCAGGAGCTCTCCATTCAACCATGCAGACCTCCTGGTGACTAGGTCCAGCATAGCACCTTTTCTTGTGGGGTCCATTTGAGAGAGAGCTGCTGGCAGTATCCAGACATGACTTCTCTCAGACTGTACTGTGCAGCCCAACGTTCTGCTCCTACCGTGAGCTGGGGAAGACACCAGCAATTTGGCTTCTCCCCCTGTACTGCTGAGGAAGCACTGCTTCCATGATTGTCCCACTCATGGAAGCTGTGTTTGAGACACTTTTGACTTTGAAGGGTCTTTCCACTCATCTTGGATTTTTGCTACTTGGGTACATGATTGGATATTGCTTGCAGCATCAGAAGGCAGCTGAGTCAGCAGAGAAATTGTCGTGGGGGGTTCGTTTGGGTTTTGGGGGAATGAAATATGAGGCCGAATTTTAAAAGGGTTTAAATAATTTAATAATATACACAAAAGGAATCCCCCCACCCCAAACTTATTTACAACTACCCCACACAAGTTCTTGGTATGCGGTTTCAAGATTATATTACAGAATGTCTATGTACAACAAATTAGAAACTTAGCAAAGGTTTGAAAGGATTTAGGAAGAGAGTCTGTGGCATGAAAGTGCCACTGGTAAGCTATTGGGACTTATTCTGGCTTAGATCGAGTTTCTCAGTTACTCACTGGCCGGAGTCAGTTTTGATGGTCCCAAATATCATGGGTTTGAACAATTCAGGGGTTATTGGGGTGCACTGTCTGGAGTTACAGTATCACAGTATCACCAAGGTTGGAAGAGACCTCACAGATAATCAAGTCCAACCCTTTAGCACAGTGCCCAAGGCTAGACCATGGCACCAAGTGCCACATCCAACCTTGACTTGAACTGCCCCAGGGACGACGACTCCACCACCCCCCCAGGCAGCCCATTCCAGTGCCCAGTGACTCTCTCAGTGAAGAACTTTCTCCTCACCTCGAGCTGAAATTTCCCCTGGCGCAGCCTGAGGCTGTGTCCTCTTGTTCTGGCGCTGGCCACCTGAGAGAAGAGAGCAACCTCCCCCTGGCCACAACCACCCTTCAGGTAGTTGTAGACAGCAATAAGGTCACCCCTGAGCCTCCTCTTCTCCAGGCTAAACAACCCCAGCTCCCTCAGCCTCTCCTCGTAGGGCTTGTGCTCGAGGCCTCTCACCAGCCTCGTCGCCCTTCTCTGGACACGCTCGAGCACCTCAGTGTCCTTCCTAAACTGGGGGGCCCAGAACTGAACGCAGTACTTGAGGTGTGGTCTGACCAGTGCAGAGTACAGGGGCAGAATGACCTCCCTGCTCCCGCTGACCACACCATTCCTGATGCAGACCAGGATGCCACTGGCTCTCTTGGCCACCTGGGCACACTGTTGGCTCATGTTCAGGCAGGTATCAATCAGCACCTCCAGATCCCTCTCTGTCTGGCTGCTCTCCAGCCACTCCGACCCCAGCCTGTATCTCTGCATGGGGTTGTTGTGGCCAAAGTGCAGCACCCTGCACTTCGAGCTATTGAATGCCATCCCATTGGCCTCTGCCCATCTGTGCAGGCGGTCAAGGTCCCGCTGCAGAGCCCTTCTGCCCTCCAACTCAGTCACATCTGCCCCCAGCTTAGTGTCATCTGCAAACTTGCTGATGACTGACTTGATGCCCTCATCCAGATCATCTGTGAAGATGTTAAAGAGGATAGAACCCAGCACTGATCCCTGAGGGACACCACTAGTGACAGGCTGCCAGCTGGATGTGGCACCATTCACCACCACTCTCTGGGCTTGGCCCTCCAGCCAGTTCCTAACCCAGCACAGAGTGTTGCCATCCAAGCCACGGGCTGACAGCTTAGCCAGCAGTTTGCTGTGGGGGACAGTGTCAAAGGCCTTGCTGAAGTCCAGATAGACCACATCCACAGGCCTCCCCACATCCACCAAGCGGGTCACCTGATCATAGAAGGAGATCAGGTTAGAAAGGCAGGATCTGCCCTGCCTAAACCCATGCTGGCTGGACCTGAGATCTTTGCCATCCCTCAGGTGTGCAGTTATTGGCCCCAAGAGAACCTGCTCCATCAGTTTCCCTGGCACTGAGGTCAGGCTGACGGGTCTGTAGTTCCCAGGTTCCTCCATCCGACCCTTCTTGTGGATGGGGACCACGTTGGCCATTTTCCAGTCTCCTGGGACCTCACCGGTGAGCCAGGACTGCTGCAAAATGATGGAGAGTGGCTTGGCCAGCTCAGCTGCCAGCTCTCTCAGCACCCTAGGATGGATCCCATCTGGTCCCATGGACTTGTGGGTGTCCAGATGACTCAGCAGGTCCTGAACTAATTCTTCATGAATTTCCAGGGGAACACACCGCTCCCCGACCCCATCACCCAGTTCAAGAGGCCACTTGCCACCTCCTCCTCCCTCCTTACTGTTGAAAACTGAGGCGAAGAAGGCATTCAGGACCTCTGCCTTTGCTTCATCATCAGTTATAGTGTTCCCCTCCTGGTCCAGTAAGGAGTGGAGGCTCTTCTTGCCCTTCCTTTTAGCATTGATAAATTTATAAAAGTGTTTTTTGTTAACTTTCACAGAAGTGGCCAGCCTAAGTTCTAGCTGAGCCTTAGCCTCTCTAAGAGTTTCCGCGGGTACGGTCAAGCTGGGAATGGCAGCTGGGAACGGTGGCTGGAGCGGTGGCTGGCTGGGAGTGCCTTAGTCAGTTCCCTGGGCTGGTGCCGTGGGCTGTAGTCATGCAGCAACGGTGGTCCCCAAAAGCGGCTAGAAGCGGCAGATGAGTGGGTGGCAAGGAGCGCGAGGCAAGATGCGAGGTAGGCAGGTAGGTAGGTAGGTAGGGATGCTGTATTGTCCCCTTTTATGAGTTTTGACCCCATGACTGATGGTCCTTGGACCACAATTCTGTCCAATAAGGGCTTGGCAACAGACCAAAACATACCAAATCAGGTGAAGTCTGAGGGTCTGGTACCCCCAAATATAGAGAGGCCTCAGGTGGGTTCCTCCACCCTAGACACGTGAGCTTATGTAAGGTGTTTACTTCAACCTTTGAGGAGGCAACCCAGACTGGAAGGCACAAAGGCTATTGTGTCCCATTGTCCCCCTTAACTTGTTTACCCCAAGTATAGGCAGGGCAACACCCTTCGGGGGGACAACATGTCCGGGCATGAATAGGTTCGTAAACATATACATTTGAGGCCTGTGCAACCCTCCACCACAGAAATCCAGCAAGAGATCATCATCAATTTCCTATCCCACCTCTGTGAGTACAAGCTGCTTCCCTTGGATTCTCTGCTTAGCCTGTTTTATAGTGGAGTAAAGCTGTGTTTGTAGCTTAGCTTTTTTCCATTTTCTGACTTTCCTAAATCTCTAAGTTTGTCTATAAGCATCGTTTGAAGACTTTCCTGACTGAATTAGAATCCGTAAATAAACCTAAACTATTTCTGTACATAGTTTGTGGGTGGAGTTTTTAAGAAAATAAAAATAATTCTATTTTTATAATTCCTGCCTTGGCCAATTATAACCAAACTTCTACAACAGTCACAACATTTTGTTTAGCAGCAGCTTTTGGCCATGTTGCAAACATAGCTGATCTGCCAAAGTGACTAAATGCACAGACTCCTGGTACATGCACAGATGATTCACCATACCCACCTTTCTCAACTTCCAGGGGTGTTTAAATCCCCTGCTAAGGCTGCAGCTCTACCCACACCTTGCCTTCCTCTCTTGAAAGACCTGGCAGCAGGGGCAGGGAAAGGTGATCCTGCTGGCCCTGCAAAACTTGATTTCAGGATTTAAAAAAGCCCTGTGTGCCAAGTTCTGCTGCTCTTTTGAACTACTGCTTAGACAATTTGGCTATGAAGGCTGATCTCAGTGACTGATAACAAAATATTCTTAGAAGACACAAGAGTGTCCACCTTGAACATGGTAGATTCAAGATTACCTAAAATATTGATGTTATTTGGCCTACTTAACATCTTAAGAAGAACTCTATGGGAAAAAAAACTCCACGAAACACAATATAAACAGAGAGATAAAGAATTTCAGTGAAAAGTGGTGTGAATGTGAACCAGAAACAATTTGTTAAGAAGGAGTCATTGCACTTTATATGAAATTGTAGCTGACAAGAGAAACCTATTTGTCAAAAAACATGAGCAATCTCAGAAGAAAAACAGATTACAAGAAACCACTTCCTACTAGTTTGAGCTAGTTTTGTGTTTTCTGCTGAAGAGATCAATTTTATTTTGTTCAAGTTATCAAATTATCTCCTCAGATATTTTCCATTTCTTTGCAGTTGATGGGTGTTTGGAAAAAAAATGAGGAAATAATTCAGTCCACAGTTTTTAAGGGCTTTGGTGTATTTCAGAAAAAAAAATTCAATGTAAATGTAAGGTTATTATGTAAAAGAAATACTCTGAACTTGAAAAGCAATTAAAAAAGACAATGTAGAAATTATCATCAGGTTCATGAACAGAATAATGGGAGCTAATATATCTTTTATCAGAGCTGCAAAAGGGAAATGAGTAGTAATGTTTATTTGTAAACTATTATCAGTGAAGTATATGATGTGTTCAGAGATTCAATGTGTTTTAAAATAAAAAACAAAATGTCTGAAGCAGATAAAAAAGATTTTCTAAATCCTGAATTCCAAGATTATCAATGGGAATCTGTAGGGTTGACAATACTTAAGAAAATAAGTAATATTTTTTAAGTGAAAAAGGTTTGGATTTGCTTAAATATTATCATGCTATATTTTATACATAAGACTGTATTTATTTTAGGAGAATGAAATGGAATCTGTGTCCCAGACAGGAAATAAACCCAATAGTACTATGTTCTCTGTGCTAATGTTAATTGCTCTGCATGTGCTGCCAGTAGAGGTTTGAGAAGAAGAAATACTTGATTTCAAAGAATTTATGTAGAAAAGGAGAACTGTACCTGTACTTTTACAAATCTGTGCATAGAAGCCATTTACTCTTTGAACTTGCATATTTTACTGAATTGTATTAAAAAGCAGAACATTTCTGCACACATTCTTTGTCTTTTAGACCTTCAGTTAGGCTTGTGGAAAGACAAAACAAAAGCTCAATAGTTTTGGAGCTTTTATTTTTTTTTCTTAGATTTTATTTGTCTTCTAAAACAAGTTTGCATTAATTACATGCTTATCTCTGTAACACAATGTTATCATATCCTGTAGGCATGTAAGATCAAACTAATGTCAAAATTATCTAAATGATCAGTTCTAGACAGATAATTCTGTGCTAGTTTTGGCTGGAATAGAGTTAATTTCCCTCACAGAAGCCAATATAGTGCTATGTTTGAATTTTTTTCCTGAAAATAGTGCTGATTAGACAGAGATTTCTTTGTTATTGCTGAACAGTACACAGTTCCAAGGCCTTCTCTACTTCTCACATCAATCCACCAGTGTGGAGGCTGGTGATGGTGTCCTTTTTTCCTGATACATAGCTAAATACCTGTCCACTTTAGGTAGTAGTGAATGAATTCCTTATTTTGTCTTGCTTGTGTGTTTGGCTTTTGCTTTACATATTAAATTTTATTTACCATAATTCATGATTTTTATTCTATGGTCTTCTCTATTCTGCTGAGTGTGAGTCAGCAAGCACCTATGTGGGGCTTAGGTGCTGATTGGAGTTAAATCATAACAAAAACAAAGCTTCATATTCTTGCTGAGAGAGCTGTCTGACATGGCTGCTAGCTGCAGTTGGTCATTTTTTAAAAATATTGTGTAAATGAGTGAGGAAACACAAATGAGACACTTCTTCAGAAATGTAAAAAGCATAGCTCATGAAATTAAAGCTTCCCTTCAGTTTTAAGGGAAATGATGGAGTAAACATTTGTCATGGAGGGCCTGTAGGCCCCAAAATAGGCTTGTTTATGCCTTGCCTTGCCTGGACATGTTTTTCTGCCCAAATCAGAGGTAAACACATTAAATGGATAAAAGGGGCACAATAGGCCTGGTGCCACAAAGTCTGCTCTGCTCAGGACACCTGTTTGAAAACATGCTGTGTAAGCTCCCACACAATCAGCTCATGCCTGCCTAGTGTAAGGCCCATGTGATTCACCATATTTGGAAAGTCCAGGCCTGTGGCTTTTGCCTATTATGGTATTGTTTGGCTGACTGCCAAAACCTGATTGGTCATTCTGGTGACCAAGGGGCCATAAATCTTGGCCCACATTCAATAAATGGGGATACACAGGTAAACAACATGCTCAGACTCCCCTGCTCATGCTCACTTGCGTGCACAGGCCACCTTTCTCGCTTACTCGCTCGTTATTAGGCTCAGACTCACCCAGCACTGCATGCTTATTTGCTTTGCTGTTATTACAGAAACAGAATCTCCCATAGTCTCCCAGCCAGCTGTGCACACCTGCATGCCACTGTGATGAGTTACCAGGACCAGATCCTGTATTGCCTGCCTTTACCTACGGAGCTCAGGCTCCCATGCAGCCATGTACCCTGTTGCATGCCTGCTGCCTTATCATTTCCTGGTAAGTGCTACTGCTGCTGAGTTAACCAAGAGCAGACTCCACTTGTCTGCACGCGATTGGCCTGAATAGCCAGTGTTAGACCACGCTCACACTGCACAACATCGTACTTCTCCTGCACCTGAGGTCCTGCCTGCCAACATTTCCTGGACATAGCGTCCAGAAGAAGCCAGGAGACAAAGGCAGAAATTGCATCCTTTGCCTGGAGAACATGGTCAGAGACCGTCATTTTCCTCACAAGCTGGGAAGAATCTCCTTTCCCCTCAAGCTAGCGTAGGCTGTGCTGTATCTCTGGAGGGTGATTGATAATTAATAAGAATTTGCAAGTAAATGCTTTAATGCCTCTGTAATTTCTATTGCCTCCTGCCATAGAGCAGAAAGAGCTTTCAGCCCATCCTGCTGGGCAAGCAGTGTATAGACCCCAAGCGGCAACCATGGGGAAACTTCTCTCTCTGTTTATAGTTTGAACTGTTTGCTAGTTATTCATAAATTATGATTGGCTGTTAATCCCAGAATGTCTTTAATAACCATGTAGGATCCTTTTAATATTAAATTACAGTGGTTGGGGGTGGTGAGAGTTCAGGATATTGAGTTTAATAAATAGATATTTTTATAGAATATTATCTCGCACCAATTAATTTCTCCCCTCCACCACAATTGGTGTAGGCAGCAGAATACCCCTCCACGTCAACATTCTAAGAAGTTCTGAGCACATGCAGGAGGAAAAAGAAATAGAAGAAGGGAATAACCAGAATGGATTTCTAAGGCATAAATCATGTGTGAATGGCTGGGTTGTCTTCTGTGGTAAAGTGATTAAATCTCTGGATAAAGGACAAGTTGTGAAGATTGCCTACATTGAATATAGCAAAGCCTTTTCTAAAGGTCTGTCACAATATTCTTATATTCAGTCTAGAATACAATGGTTTGTGTATCTGATTGAGCACAGAGAGTGGTAGTTTCTGGTTTTTATTCTACATGGAGGCCAGTTATAGGGAATTTGTCAGGAATCTGTTTTGAACCCGTCCCATTCAATGTGTTCAACAATGGTTGTGCCCTTACAAAATTTGTGAATGACACCAAATCAGAGTGTGAGAGCAAACCTGCCTTTCAGAGAGCCATGGACAACATAGAGGAAAGTACTAAAAAGGAATCTTATTAAACTGAAAAGGGCCTGGAGATACTGGCAGAAAAACTGATCAGAAATGTAGCCATTTAGTAGATTGAGAGATTGGCTTATTTTCTTTGGCAGCCATTATATCACATCTAGAATATTGTATCTGTTTTTGTACCCCCCCCCTCCCCCCCCCCCCCCCCCTTCACTGTGTTTTGGAAGACGTTTCATATACTTGCATTGCTAAATAGTGATACAAAGTTCTCAAAGGAACAAATTTCCTTTGTTTTAATTAAGTAGTCAGCAGGTTTTGTATGCAATCTATCTATCTATCTATCTGTCTATCTCCTGCTCCCTATCTCCAAGGTACCTGCAGTGCATCCATGCCTTTTTGATTTATAACTACTACAGCTAATGGGAAATAATTATCACAAGGAAGAGAAGAATGAAATCTCAAACTGAATACTAACAGAAATGCAGAAATAAAATACAGAATAAACCCCAAGAAACTATGCATTAAAAAAAAAAAATCTTAATTTAAGTTTTAGCTCCTTTCAGGAGATACTAATATCTCATATTTCATTACCTTATTTTCCATTCATTTTGTGGTACAGAGTATGGATTAAAACAGAATTTGATAGGATCTTGGGTTCAGATTTGTGTCATCAGCCTATTCCAACAGAGAATATTTACCAAAGCCTAGACAGTGCAATTGAAATCAAAAGTTAGTTAAAACTTATCAGAGAAAACTGTGGGAACTCTGGTAGAACTGGAAGAATATACTAGGAACTACTCAAGTACATATAACTGTTGCTGATAACAAATTTCAATGACAGTGATGCTCGTTGCAGTATAAATTGTTAAATAACTAAAATGAGTGCATATCTAAAAAAACACAACCAATGTTTCTTTGGCTACTTTAATATAAAACCAAGATCAAAGAAAACATTCAAGCTTGAACTTGAGGTAAAATAAGCATATTAAACTGAACTGTGAAAATAAGATCATGTAAGCATAATGCATTATGTACAAAACTTTTTTGAAAAGAAGCAGAACAGTGCACAAGTTTAGTGAGAAATTGTTTGAAGACATGTGTGAGAAAAATATTGGAAATAATAGCAAATATAAAATGAAGTCTATAATTATAAATGAATTGTAATTATGGATAAAGCAATTTGATATTATTATTACTATTATTATTATATGATCCAGATGCTGGGAAATGGTGACAAGTCTTTTTTTTATCCTTGAAATAAGTAATAAAATAAAAAGCAGTATTTTAAAATGGAATGATAGATTTGTGAAATTGGATAAATGAGTTCAGTTTAGATTTTTAGAAAATAGATAAAGAAAATGAAGTTTTCAAGTGGCTAAGTGAGGTTATCTTTCCCGTCTATTCAGCACTAAAGTGATGAAGGCATTAGAATATCTTACATGTGACCAAAGGCAGAGAGAACCAGGCCTGTTAAGCCTGAAGAAATGAAGGCTTGGAGGAGATACTATTAATGTCTATGAATACTTGAAGATAGGGTGCACATAAGGTGGAACCAGGCTTTTTTTTCAGTGGATCCCAGTAACAGGACGAGAGGCAATGGGAACAAACTGAAACACAGAAAGATCTATTTGAATGTCATAAAACACATTTTCAGTGAGGGTAGATGATAACTGGCACAGATTGCCAAAAGAGATTGTGCAGGCTCCATCCTCAGAGATACACAAAAGCTATCTGGACATTGTCATACGCAAACATGGTGAGCATACCTGAGCAGCTGGGGATGGACAAAACTTGGACAAGAACCTCATCTAACCAGTGATAGCAAGAAAAAAACAGTGGGAGGCAGAGCTGTTAATATCCTATTACTAGAGAATGATTTCTAAAGAAAGAAAAAATGTTATAATCTCATATTTTGATTATATTTTACTTTCAAACACATGTAATATTTTGTTACTTTTACTTTCATTTTTTTAATCATAGAAAGTTTGGTGCTGGAAGGGACCTCGAAAGATCATCTGGTCCAGCCCCCCTGTGGTGGTTTGGGTGTACCCCACCCCCCCACACTTTAGAAGTACCCAGCTAGACTCAGACAGCTCTGGGAATGTAAATGAAGCTATTTATTTACAGCTAGCACAATGTACAAGCAGCTATTTACAATATATACAGAAATATACAAAAATATACAAGGTAAAAGTAATACAGAAACACAACTCCCCTTCCAGAAACCTGAGTCCCCAGGAGGGGTTCTCAACCACTCCTGCACCTTCCCCCTACCCCTCTCAACCTTACTCCAGTCCTAAGGAAGAAAAGAGGTTCATCCAAGAGGTTAAGAAGCAAAGGTGAGTAGCAGGTGAAGTTAGGGAGATGCAGCTCAGTCAAAGCCTAGCCCGAGAGTGAAAACAAAAAGTGGTGAGAGTGTTATCGAATGTTTACATTCTTCTTCTTCAGCAAGACTCTGAGGGAAGAAGACATCACCATTGTTTTCCTTTCACAGCCTATGATTTAATTCTTCTCACCAAAACATTCTAGCCTGCTTCAAACTAGCTCACCCCCCAGCCAGAGCAGGATCACCTAGAGCAGATCACATCAGAATGCATCCAGACAGATCTTGAATATCTCTAGAGAGGGAGACTCCACAACCTCCCTGGGGAGCCTGTTCCAGTTCTCTGTCACCCTCAAAGTGAAAACAACTGCTCCTCAGGGTCACATGGAATCTCCTATTCCTCAACTTCCATGAATTGCCCCTTGTCCTGTCACAGGACATCACTGAGAAGGGCCTGGATCCATCCTCCTGGCACTCACTCCTTACATATTTATAAACATTAATGAGGGCATCTCTTAGTCATTATCTCTCCAAGCTAAAAAGCCCCATCTCCCTCAGTCTCTCCTCATAAGGAAGATGTGCAACATTCTTAATTATTTTTGTGGTTCTGCAATGGACTCTCTGAAGCAGCTCCCTGTCCTTCTTGAACTGGTGACCCAAAACTGGACACAGAATCACAAAATGTTAGGGGTTGTGTGGTGGTTTGGCTGTTATCTGCCCCCCCCCACTTTAAGAAATGACCCAGCTAACTCAGACGGGATCTGGGAATATAAATGAAGCTATTTATTTAGAGCTAGCACAATATACAAGCAGATATTTACAATATATACAGTTATATACAGAAATATACACAGTAAAAAAATAATACAGAAGCACAACTCCCCTCCCAGAAACCTGAGTTGCCAGGAGGGGCTCTCAACCACCCCTGCACCTCCCCCTACCCCTCTTAACCTTACCCCAGTTCTCAGGAAAGAAAAGAGGTGCAGTCAAGAGGTTAAGGAGCAAGGTTAGTGGCAGTGAGGTTAAGGAGATGCAGTCCAGTCTGAAGGCAGAAGCAGAGTGAGAAAATGGTGAAAGTTATCTAATGTTTACCCTTCTTGTTCCCATACATCTCAGCGAGAATGTGAGAGGAGACACAACCATTGTTTTCCTTTTTCAGCCAATTATCTAGTTCTTTTCACCAAAACATTCTAGCACAATCCACCCCTGTCTACTTCACTCAGAGTATCGCTGAGAATTATCTGATCTAATCTAAACCAATATTTACACTAAAACAATATTTACAAGTTCACTTCACACTTCATTCCAGCTACCTCAGATGTAGGTGGTTCAAAATCTCAGAACAGTTTGTCTCCTTACAGATGAGACAAGAACAGGGACTCCCACGTGACGTTGGGTTCGTGCTCACGTACTGTAGATTCTATCGTAGATTCTCTCAGTGTTGGGCGATGATGTTACCTAGAACAGAAAACTCCTAACAGCTTGTATTATACACTCTGAATTTAAACTCTCTCAGCTAAGGTTGGATTTCTCTGTGGAATGCACTGGATTTCACCATTCTCCTGCATTATCCAGTAGGTATGACCAGGACCTTCACCAGACACCACCCCTCAGACAGGTTTCCCTTCACCCGAAGGACAAAATACCCAAACAGTTTTCCATAACAGATTCTTTTCACATACAACAGGAACTTTATCACCGTCTACTGTTTGGACCAAGTCTGATTGTGCAGGTCCTGCTCTGTTTACTGAACCTCTACTATTTACCAACCAGGTAGCTTGTGCTAAATGCTTGTCCCAGTTTTTTAGAGTTCCACCCCCCATGGCTTGTAGGGTGGTTTTCAGCAAACCGTTGTAGCTCCCAGTCTTCCCTGAAGCTGGTGCATAGTAGGGTATATGATAAATCCACTCAAAACCATGCTCTTTGGCCCAATTTTTCACAAGATTGTTCTTGAAATGAGTGCCATTGTCTGACTCGATTCTCCCTGGAGTTCCATGTGTCCACATGATCTGTCTCTCTGTGCTAGTTTGAAGCAAGCTAGAATGTTTTGGTAAAAGAACTAGATAACGGGCAGTGAAATGAAAACAATTGATGTCAACTTCTATCACAGTCTCGCTGAGAGCTCTGGGAAGAAGAAGAAAACTTTCTCCATTTTGTCTCTCACTCTTGCTTTTGCCTTAGACCGAGACACATCTTTCTAACATCACTGCTTTCTAACCCTGCTCCCTAACCTCTTGGCTGCACCTCTCTTCTTCCTGAGAACTGGGGTAAGGTTGAGAGGGCCGGGGGAGGTGTTGGGGTGGTTTGAAAGCCCCTCCTGGGGACTCAGGTTTCTAGGAGGGGAGTTGTGCTTTTGTATTGTTTATCCTTTGTATATTTCTGTATATAATTGTATATAACTGTATATATTGTAAATAGCTGCTTGTAAATTCTGCTAGCTGTAAATAAATTGCTTCATCTGTATTCCCAGAGGCCATCTGAGTTAGCTGGGGCAAATTCAGAAGTGTGTGGGGGGGGGCAGGGTAACCCCCAAACCATCACATTTTTTTAATTGGCTTTCCCAACGTGGGGCTACATAGATTTGAGTGATTGGAAATTAGCTCTAGGAATTAAGATGAAGCTAATCAAGCAGCTGTTGTATTTGGTTGGTGCATTGCTCTGGTCTGGTTTTGTTTTCTTGGCATTTAATTGGATAAAAGCTCAAATTGTTGCTTATTTCATTGATCTGGCTTATAATAAGGCTAAAGCTAAGGTTTCAGATATGTTCTGGAGCTGGGGTGATTTGATTCTTGGTTATGCTGGTTTTAATATCTCTGAGAATATTACCAAGGATATTACAGGAGCTCTGGTCAATAATATGACAATCAATGGAAATTCTGCTTTAAATACGACTCTAATGAGAGTTATTCAGCCTAAGACAGGAATTCCAACTGTTTACTTAGGGACATGCTCGTGTAAAACTGTTTTTCTTATCACAGTTTTTAATATTTGCCTCATGATTTTAATATTCATATTAATTTTGGCATTATTGGTGAAAAATTCAAAACCAGCTTTTGTAAGAGCTCGGAAAAATTCTGTCTCTCAGAAGCAGTCTCTCTCACAGCAAAACAAGGGAACACAGTTATCGGCTTCCCCCTTGCCAGCCACTGCCCCTCCTTCTCCAAGTGCTGGGAACACGGCCAATGTTCCCGCCGCTAACATAAACAATAACAATGATAACAAAAATAACAGACAGAGTTTGACAGGAGCCCCAGGAGCACAGACAGGTACCCAAAATCAGAATGTTCCTAGCAACAATAACACGTCAGGGTTGGCAGGCATCCCAAGAGGACAGGCAAATAATCCCACTCATAATAATACTACCAATGCTAGTAACGCTAGCCCAGTCAGTCCAAATCCTAATGACACCAGCTCAGCCAATTTGAACCCTCAGCCAGCAGACCAGAACCAAAATCCTCCTGTTAAAAGCAAGGCAGATTCGAATTCACAAGCTCCAAGTCAGACCCCCAGTGATTCAAACCCTCCAGGTCAGACCCCTAAAGATTCAAACCCTCCAGCAGACACATCCAAGTCTGTTGCTGTTCAGGCTTTTCTGGCACCTGCTAAGGCAAAAGCTAAGACAAAGAGTGGTTCACAGGAGGATGTAAGAGAGGGGACCTCTGGTGATCAGCAGCAAGAGGAGGAAGAGGAGGCAGTTAGTCTGCGAGACCTTGTAGATGTGCTGAGACAACAATACTCAAGTGAGAGGAGTGCTGTGAGGTTAGCTGCCAAGAGAGCGGATGGTTCCAATGAGTTTAGGAGTGCTACGAGGAAGGTTCTGTTAGGCTCAGTACCACCAGATCAACAGGTGGAAGAGGAGGTGGAAGATGACATCCAGGGTTCCAAGGATCCACTCAGAGAGGTCAGGGAAGTTAGGAAGGAATACACAAGGGAATCAGGTGAGCCAATCCTAAGCTGGCTAGTGAGATGCTGTGGCATTGGTGCTAATGCCCTGCAGGTAGGAGACAAGTCTGCCAAGCAGCTGGGACCACTCACTAAGGAGAGTGGAGTGGACAAACACCTAGCAAGTCCTCTTGGTAGGGTTAGCTTGTGGACACGCCTTTTGTTGGCTGTGGCTATGAGATATCCTTCCCGAGATGATTTGCCATGGGCTGCCAAGAAGTGAAATATCGTCGAGCAGGGAATTAAGCTTCTGAAGGAGTTTGCTGTGAAGGAAGTGCTTTATGGAGATCATGGCACACATGAGCCTGACGATATTCCTTTGGGAACAGGTCTCATGAAGAAGCTGATTAAACTTGCTCCTTCATCCTATGCTAACATCTTGGCCAGAAAGTTCCTATCAAGGAGTGATAATGGAAGATCTTTCACTGTTGGTGAGTTCACTGACCAGCTCAGGCAGATAGAGGATAGCTTGTCACATTCTGGTTTAGTCTCTGCCATAAAAACTCTAGGTACAGAGATAAGGGATGGCATCAAGGAGAGCATGAAAGAACTGAAGGAGGATCTCAAAAACATTACTAATCTGGTAAAGGATACCGTTCCTGCATCATCTGAATGGGTGCATGTTTCTGCAGTCAGGAACAGACGCCCACCTCCTGCAAGGCAATTCCAGTCCAGGAGGAGACAAATTCCACCCAGACATCAGCAATCACGTGTGTCACTGTGGATACTTCTGCGTGACACATATGGAGAGAACATGAACAAGTGGGATGGTAAACCTACTTCAGCTCTTTCAATGAGGGTCAGGGATCTGCAGAGTGGCAGAAACAGAGGCAATAATGCCAGGAAAGTAGCTGTCACTTCTTCAGATCCCCAGAGCAACTGCAATTATTCCCACAGTTGCAGTTCCTCTCACAACAACACCAATCATTGTGTACACCCCACATGCCATGTTCAGCATTAGGGGTGCCCTGTCTCCAGCCAGGAGGAGGAAAGGGATAGTGGAGAGAACCGAATCTATTGGAATGCATTCATTAGGTGGCCTGGCAGTTCAAGAGTTTGGAAAGACAGGGCTTTAGTTGACACAGGTGCTCAGTGTACTTTATTGCCATCCAACTGCAAAGAGACAGAGTCCATTTCTATCTTTGGAATCACTGGTGGATCTCAAGAGTTAACTAAGATACAGGCTGAGATCAGTTTAACTGGTAAAGAGTGGAAGACACATACTATTGTAACTGGTCCTGATGCGCCTTGCATTTTGGGAATTGACTTTTTGAGACTATGTGGTTTCAAAGTTCCTAAGGGTCATAAATGGGCTTCTGGAATAGCATCTGTAGAGACTGAGGATGGTAAATTGAAATTGTCTGTTAGACCTGAACTTTCTGATGAATCTGCAGCTGTGGGACATCATGATATAGAGGATCTGGAAGTGCCAATTGCAACTCAAACTATTCATCATAGGCAGTATAGAACTAACCGTGACATTTTGTTGCCCATTCATCAGCTGATTCATCAACTAGAGAGTCAGGCTGTCATTGAGAAAGCTCATTCACCTTTCAACAGTCCCATCTGGCCTGTGCGTAAACCTACAGGCGACTGGAGATTGACAGTTGACTTTTGTGCCCTCAACGAGGTGACGCCACCCATCATCGCAGCTGTGCCGGACATGCTGGAACTCCAGTACGAGCTGGAATCGAAGGAGGCTAAATGGTATGCAACCATAGACATTGCTAATGCTTTCTATTCCCATAGCAAAGGAGTGCAGGCCTCAGTTTGCATTCACCTGGAGAGGAATCCAGTACCAGTTCAACCGTTTGACTCAGGGGTGGAAACACAGCTCAGCGTTCTGTCCTTCAGTCATCCACAATGCACTGGAGAAAGGTAAAGCTCCAGAGCACATTCAGTACATGGACGACATCATTGTGTGGGGCCAAACTGCTGAGGAAGTCTTCGAGAAAGGTAAAAAGATCATTGACATTCAGTTGCAAGCAGGTTTTGCCATTAAGAGAGACAAGGTCAAAGGACCTGCCAAAGAAATTCAGTTTCTGGGAGTGCGGTGGCAGGATGGTCGCCGTTACATTCCTCAGGATGTGATTAACGAAGTCTCTACTATGGCAGTTCCCACCAGTAAGAAGGACAAACTTTCTTTTCTTGGTGTGGTGGGATTTTGGAGACTACACATTCCTGGTTTCAGTCAGATTGTCAAACCTCTGCATGATGTGACTCGTAAGAGAAACAATTTTGAGTGGGGACCTGAACAACAAGCAGCCTTTGATCAGATCAAGAGAGAAATAGTCCATGCAGTGGGCTTGGGACCTGTGCAATCTGGTCCGGACATTAAAAACATTCTGTACACGGCTGCCAGTGAAAGTGGTCCAACTTGAAGTCTTTGGCAGAGAGCTCCAAATGAGACACGTGGTCGTCCACTTGGTTTCTGGGGACGTTGTTACAGAGGTTCAGAGACAAATTACACTGCAACTGAGAAAGAGATTCTAGCAGCCTATGAGGGAGTGAAAGCAGCTTCTGAAGTGATTGGAACTGAGTCACAGTTGCTTTTAGCTCCTAGACTGCCAGTTCTTAACTGGATGTTCAAAGGCAAAGGTTCATCACCGCATCATACCACAGATGCAACCTGGTCTAAATGGATGGCTTTGATAACCCAACAAGCACAAATGGGTAATCTTGATCGACCTGTTCTGATAGAGGTGATCACCAACTGGTCAGAAGGCACAGACTGTTCCAAACCTCTGGAGGAGAAAATAACTCGTGCTGAGGAAGCTCCTCCCTATGGTGATCTCTCTGATCAGGAAAAAAACTATGCTTTGTTCACAGATGGTTCCTGTCGTCTTATTGGGAACAAGAGAATATGGAAGTCAGCAGTCTGGAGTCCTACCAGGAGAGTTACCAAAGAGAGAGATGGAGAAGGAGAATCCAGTCAGTTTGCTGAGGTAATAGCTGTCCAACTTGTTCTTGATGTGGCTGAATGTGAAAATTGGCCTATCCTTTACCTCTACACCGACTCATGGATGGTAGCCAATGCTCTATGGGGTTGGCTAAAGGACTGGAAGAAGAATGGTTGGCAGAGGAAAGGAAAGCCTATTTGGTGTGCTGATCTATGGCAGGACATTGATACACGGCTGGAGAGAACTCCAGTGAAGGTGCGGCACGTAGACGCACACATGCCTAAGAACAGAGCTACTGAGGAACATCACCACAACCAGCAGGCAGACCAAGCTGCTAAGATTTCTCAAGTTGATACCAACTCTGATTTTGACCTTGATTGGAAACACCGAGGTGAACTGTTCTTAGCTCGGTGGGCCCATGACTCATCTGGACATCAAGGCAGAGATGCAACATACCGATGGGCTCGTGATAGGTCAATTGACTTGTCCATGGACGCTATCACCCAAGTCATCTATGACTGTGACATTTGTGCTGCTATTAAGCAGGCTACGCAAATCAAGCCCTTATGGTATGGTGAGAGATGGTCAAAGTACAAGTATGGTGAAGCCTGGCAGATTGACTACATCACTTTACCTCAATCTCGTTCTGGCAAGCAGTATGTGCTAACAATGGTAGAGGTCAACACCGGATGGCTGGAAACCTACCCAGTTCCACATGCTACTGCACGTAACACCATTGTTGGTTTGGAGAGACAAATCTTGTGGAGACATGGAACTCCAGAGAGAATCGAGTCAGACAATGGCACTCATTTCAAGAACAATCTTGTGAAAAACTGGGCCAAAGAGCATGGTATTGAATGGATCTATCACATACCCTACTATGCACCAGCTTCAGGGAAAATTGAACGCTACAATGGTTTGCTGAAAACAACCCTAAAGGCCATGGGGGGTGGAACTCTGAAAAACTGGGACAAACATTTAGCACAAGCTACCTGGTTGGTAAATAGTAGAGGTTCAGTAAACAGAGCAGGACCTGCACAATCAGATTTGGTCCAAACAGTAGACGGTGATAAAGTTCCTGTTGTATGTGAAAAGAATCTGTTATGGAAAACTGTTTGGGTATTTTCTCCTTCAGGCGAAGGGAAACCTGTCTGAGGGGTGGTATCTGCTGAAGGTCCTGGTCATACATACTGGATAATGCAAAAGAATGGTGAAATCCAGTGTATGCCACAGAGAAATTTAACGTAGCTGAGAGAGTATAAATTCAAAGTGTTTAATTCAAGCTGTTAGGAGTTTTCTGTTCTAGGTAACATCGGCGCCCAACACTGAGAGAATCTACGATAGAATCTACAGTACGTGAGCACGAACCCAACATCACCTGGGAGTCCCTGTTCTGAGCTTTTGAATCACCTACGACTGATTAAAGTGTGAACTGAACTTGTATATATTGTTTTAGTGTAAATATTGGTTTAGATTAGATTGACTAATTCTCAGCGATACTCTGAGCGAAGTAGACAGGGGTGGATTGTGGTAGTTTGAAGCAAGCTAGAATGTTTTGGTAAAAGAACTAGATAACGGGCAGTGAAATGAAAACAATTGATGTCAACTTCTATCACAGTCTCGCTGAGAGCTCTGGGAAGAAGAAGAAAACTTTCTCCATTTTGTCTCTCACTCTTGCTTTTGCCTTAGACCGAGACACATCTTTCTAACATCACTGCTTTCTAGCCTTGCTCCCTAACCTCTTGGCTGCACCTCTCTTCTTCCTGAGAACTGGGGTAAGGTTGAGAGGGCAAGGGGAGGTGTTGGGGTGGTTTAAAAGCCCCTGCTGGGGACTTAGGTTTCTGGGAGGGGAGTTGTGCTTTTGTATTGTTTATCCTTTGTATATTTCTGTGTATAATAGTATATAACCGTATATATTGTATGTAGCTGCTTGTAAATTTTGCTAGCTGTAAATAAATTGCTTCATTTATATTCCCAGAGGCCGTCTGAGTTAGCTGGGGCAAATTCAAAAGTGTGTGGGGGGGGACGGGGTAACCCCCAAACCATCACACTCTCGAAACCAAGATTGGTGTTACGTGCAGTAGCATGTGGAACTGGATAGGTTTCCAGCCATCCTGTGCTGGCCTCTACCATCATTAGCACATACTGCTTGCAGAACGGGATCAAGGTAAAGTGATGTAGTCAATCTGCCAGGCTTCACCATACTTGTACTTTGACCATCTCTCACCATACCATAAGGGCTTGACTCGCTTAGCCTGCTTAATAGCAGCACAAATGTCACAGTCATAGATGGCTTGGGTGATAGCGTCCATGGACAAGTCAACTGACCTATCACGAGCCCATCGGTATGTTGCATCTCTGCCTTGATGTCCAGATGAGTCATGGGCCCACCGAGCTAAGAACAGTTCACCTCGGTGTTTCCAATCAAGGTCAAAATCAGAGTTGGTATCAACTTGAGAAATCTTAGCAGCTTGGTCTGCCTGCTGGTTGTGGTGATGTTCCTCAGTAGCTCTGTTCTTAGGCATGTGTGCGTCTACGTGCCGCACCTTCACTGGAGTTCTCTCCAGCCGTGCATCAATGTCCTGCCATAGATCAGCACACCAAATAGGCTTTCCTTTCCTCTGCCAACCATTCTTCTTCCAGTCCTTTAGCCAACCCCATAGAGCATTGGCTACCATCCATGAGTCGGTGTAGAGGTAAAGGATAGGCCAATTTTCACATTCAGCCACATCAAGAACAAGTTGGACAGCTATTACCTCAGCAAACTGACTGGATTCTCCTTCTCCATCTCTCTCTTTGGTAACTCTCCTGGTAGGACTCCAGACTGCTGACTTCCATATTCTCTTGTTCCCAATAAGACGACAGGAACCATCTGTGAACAAAGCATAGTTTTTTTCCTGATCAGAGAGATCACCATAGGGAGGAGCTTCTTCAGCACGAGTCATTTTCTCCTCCAGAGGTTTGGAACAGTCTGTGCCTTCTGACCAGTTGGTGATCACCTCTACCAGACCAGGTCGGTCAAGATTCCCCATTCCTGCTCCATTTAGACCAGGTTGCATCTGTGACATGATGCAGTGATGAACCTTTGCCTTTGAACATCCAGTTAAGAACTGGCAGTCTAGGAGCTAGAAGCAATTGTGACTCAGTATCAATCACTTCAGAAGCTGCTTTCACTCCTTCATAAGCTGCTAGTATCTCTTTCTCTGTTACAGTGTAATTTTTCTCTGAACCTCTGTAGCCACATCCCCGGAAACCAAGTGGATGACCACGTGTCTCATTTGGAGCTCTCTGCCAAAGGCTCCAAGTTGGATCATTGTCACTGGCAGCCGTGTAGAGAATGCTCTTAATATCTGCACCAGATTGCACAGGTCCCAAGCCCACTGCATGGACTATTTGATCAAAGGCTGCTTGTTGTTCAGGTCCCCACTCAAAATTGTTTCTCTTACGAGTCACATCATGTAGAGTTTTGACAATTTGACTGAAACCAGGACTATGTAGTCTCCAAAATCCTAGTGTGCCATGGAAAGATAGAGTCTCCTTCTTATTGGTGGGAACTGCCATGGTGGAGGCCTTGTCGATCACATCCTGTGGAACGTGATGGTGACCATCCTGCCACCGCACTCCCAGAAACTGAATTTCTTTGGCAGGTCCTTTGACCTTGTCTCTCTTAATGGCAAAACCTGATTGCGACAGAATGTCATTGATTTTGTTAGCTTGCTCAAAGACTTCCTCAGCAGTTTGGCCCCACACAATGATGTCGTCCATGTACTGAATGTGCTCTGGAGCTTTACCTTTCTCCACTGCATTGTGGATGGCTGAGTGACAGATGGTTGAGCTGTGTTTCCACCCCGGAGGCAAACGATTGAACTGATACTGGATTCCTCTCCAGGTGAATGCAAACTGAGGCCTGCACTCCTTTGCTATGGGAATAGAGAACAAAGCATTAGCAATGTCTATGGTTGCATACCATTTAACCTCTTTTGATTCCAGCTCGTACTGGAGTTCCAGCATGTCCGGCACAGCTGCGATGATGGGTGGCGTCACCTCGTTGAGGGCATGAAAATCTACTGTTAGTCTCCAATCACCGTTCACTTTACGCATAGGCCAGATGGGACTGTTGAAAGGTGAATGAGCCCTCTCAATGGCAGCCTGACTCTCCAGTTGACGAATCAGCTGATGAATGGGCAACAAAGAGTCACGGTTAGTTCTGTACTGCCTGTGGTGCACAGTTTGAGTAGCAATTGGCACTCCCAGATCCTCTCTGTCATGATGTCCCACAACTGCAGATTCATGTGAAAGCTCAGGTCTAATGGACAATTTCAGTTTACCATTCTCAATCTCTACAGATACTATTCCAAAAGCCCATTTGTGACCCTTAGGATCTTTGAAACAACCTTGTCTCAAAAAGTCAATTGCCAAAATGCAAGGTGCATCCGGACCAGTTACAATAGTATGTTTCTTCCACTCTTTGCCAGTTAATCTCAGCCTGTATCTTAGTTAACTCTTGATATCCACCTGTGATTCCAAAAATAGATATGGACTCTGTCCCTTTGCAATTTGATGGCAACAAAGTACACTGAGCACCTGTGTCAACTAAAGCCCTGTATTTCCGAACTCTTGAACTGCCAGACCACCTAATGAATACATTCCAATAGATTTGGTTCTCTCCACTATCCCTTTCCTCCTCCTGGCTGGAGGCAAGGCACCCCTAATGCTGAACATGGCATGTAGGGTGTACACAGTGATTGGTATTGTTGTGACTGCAATTGCAATTGCTCTCGGGTGCTGAAGAAGTGACAGCTACTTTTCTGGCATTATTGCCTCTGTTTCTGCCACTCTGCAGATCCCTGACTCTCTTTGAAAGAGCTGAAGTAAGTTTACCATCCCATTTGTTCATGTTCTCACCATATGTGTCACGCAGAATTATCCACGGTGACGCATGTGATTGCTGATGTCTGGGTGGAATTTGTCTCTTCCTGGACTGGAATTGCCTTGCAGGAGGTGGGCGTCTGTTCCTGATGGCAGAAACATGCACCCATTCAGATGATGCAGGAATGGTATCCTTTACCAGATTGGAAATTGAGGTTGTAAGATCCTCCTTCCGTTCTTTCATGCTGTCTTTAATCTCTGTGGTCATAGTTTGCATGGCAGAGACTAGGCCAGAATGTGACAAGCGGTCCTCTATCTGCCTGAGCTGGTCAGTGAATTTACCAACAGTGAAAGACCTTCCATTATCACTCCTTGATAAAAACTCTCTGGCCAAGATGTTAGCATAGGATGAAGGAGCAAGCTTAGTAAGCTTCTTCATGAGACCTGTTCTAAGAGGAATGTCATCAGGCTCATGGGTGCCATGATCTCCATAAAGCACTTCCTTCACAGCAAACTCCTTCAGAAGCTTAATTCCCTGCTCAATGGTGTTCCACTTCTTGGCAGCCCATGGCAGATCATCTCAGGAAGGATATCTCATAGCCACAGCCAAGAGAAAGTGTGTCCACAAGCTAACCTTACCAAGAGGACTTGCTAGGTATTTGTCCACTCCACTCTCCTTGGTGAGTGGTCCCAGCTGCTTGGCAGACTTGTCTCCTAACTGCAGAGCATTAGCACCAATGCTACTGTCGTGGAACAGAGTTTAGGGGAATTTTTGGGAAATAACATGCCAGGCCAATTTATAAAAGGGTTTAAATGATTTATTACTAAACACTAGAAATCCCCTTCCCCAAACTAATTTATAGCTATCCCACGTAAGTTCTTGGTTCGTGGATGCAAATTAAAATACAAAATGGATAAAATGAAGAGAGTCTGTGATTTTAAGAGAGTTCATTTGAGTCTTGAGAGATTATGCAGTCTTTAGATTAAGTTTATTAGTAACTCACTGTCCAAACACAGTTCAGAGAAGTTTCTTAGAGTATTATGAATTCAAGGCATGTTGTCCGAGCCTCTGCGAGTCCGGGCCGCGCTTAGCACTGGCTTTTCGAGGCTGACAAGGGTCGGGCGCTGCCATGCTGTCCCGAGCTGGCCATAACTTTAATGCTGCGTTGCGAATGCCGAGCGATGCGTGTGCAGGCAAGGTATCATTCAGAATGAGAGCAGGGAAGGTGCTCAATTAATGCAAATGCAGCATTTTTATAGTGTTCAAAAGAGGTGTGTTCAGCCAGTTCAGGCAGACTTACGTTAATTTTACAGATTGGTACAAAGTTATAATCAATTAATACAATTGGGTAATTCTTACCAAAAACAACCTGTAGGACCACCCAGGGGTCAGCCCCCAACAGATGTTCATCGGGTGTGAGAACCAAGGTCTTTTACTCCAAAACATAGCCTATGTTTACCTTCTGCCCCTCTGGGAGAGAAATCTTCTCAGAGGCTCTGTAGCTGCTGGGACAGCAGATAGAAATATTGTTTTGGTTTTTCGATGGCTGGCCTTCATGTGAGCCATGATCCTGTGCACAAATGGGGCCTGCAAAAGGGCTCTGCTACCTTCCATGACAGCTACGGCATCTCACTAGCCATCTTAGGATTGGTTCACCTGATTCCCTTGAGTATTCCTTTCTAACTTCCCTGACCTCTCTGAGTGGATCGTTGGAGTCCTGGATGTCATCCTCCTCCTCTTCCTCCTGTTGACCTTGTTGTCCCTGGCCTAGAAACAGAACCTTCCTCATAGCACTCTTAAACTCATTGGAACCATCCTCTTTCTTGGCAGCCAACCTCACAGCGCTTCTCTCATTTTAGTATTGGGATCTCAACATGTTTGCGAGGTCTCGCAGACTACATGCTCTACATGCTTCCTCTTCCTCCTCTTGCTGATCACCAGAGGTCCCCTCTCTTACATCCTCCTTTGAACCACACTTGGCTTTTGCCTTAGCAGGTGCCAAAAAGGCCTGCACAGCAACAGACTTTGACGTGTCTGCTGGAGGGTTTGAATCATTGGTGGTCTGACTTGGAGTCTGTGAGTTCAGATCTGCCTTAGATCTAACAGGGTTCTGGTCTGCTGGCTGGGGATTCGAACTGGCTGAGCTGTTGTTATCAGTAACATTCTGATTTTGAGCCTATACTCCTGGGATGCCTGCCAAACCTGGCTTGTTATTGTTCCCGCCAGGAACATTGGCAGCCTTCCCAGAATCTAAAGAGGAGGGTGCAGAGACTGGATGGGGGGAAGGTATTTGAGGCACTGGATTCCTTGCTTTTAGAACAGAAACCTTTTTAGCTTTTAATTTTGGCACTACATTTGAATTTTTCACACATAGTGCAAAAATTAATATGAAAATTAATCCCATAAGACATAGATTAAAAATTGAGAGAATTTACACAGTTTTACATGAGCAACCACCTAAACAAACGTCTGGCATCCCAGTTCTGGGGTGAATTACTCTCATCAGAGCTGTAGATAAAGCAGCGTTTTGATTGCTTATAATATTATTGACAAGTACCCCTGTAATATTACTGGTAAGATTTTCAGTGACATTAAAACCAGCATACCCAAGAATAAAATCACCCCAAGACCAAAAAAAAGTCTGAAACTTTAGCTTTAGCCTTCTTATAAGCTAAATCAAGAAAATAAGCAACAATTTGAGCTTTTATCCAATTAAATGCCAAAAAAAAAAAAAAAAATAAATTAAACCAGACCAGAGTAACGCTCCAACCAAATACAATAACTGCTTTACTAGTTTCATTTTGATTCCCAGAATTAATTAACAGTCACTCAAATGAATTAGCCCCAAGTTGGAGAAGCCAAATAAAAGATGTGGTGGTTTGGCTGTTATCTGCCCCCCCACACACACTTTAAGAAATGCCCCAGCTAACTCAGACGGGCTCTGGGAATATAAATGAAGCTATTTATTTAGAGCTAGCACAATATACAAGCAGATATGTACAATATATACAGTTATATACAGAAATATACACAGTAAAAAAATAATACAGAAGCACAACTCCCCTCCCAGAAACCTGAGTCGCCAGGAGGGGCTCTCAACCACCCCTGCACCTCCCCCTACCCCTCTTAACCTTACCCCAGTTCTCAGGAAAGAAAAGAGGTGCAGCCAAGAGGTTAAGGAGCACGGTTAGTGGCAGTGAGGTTAAAGAGATGCAGTCCAGTCTGAAGGCAGAAGCAGAGTGAGAAAATGGTGAAAGTTATCTAATGTTTACCCTTCTTGTTCCCATACATCTCAGCGAGACTGTGAGAGAAGGAGACACAACCATTGTTTTCCTTTTTCAGCCAATTATCTAGTTCTTTTCACCAAAACATTCTAGCCTGCTTCAAACTAGCACAGGTTGGAAGGGACCCAAGGAAATTGAGTCCAACCCACCTGCCAGAGCAGGACAATACTATCTAACACAGATCACAAAGGAACACATCCACACAGGCCTTGAAAGTCTCTAGAGAAGAAGACACCATAACTTCTCTGGGAATCCTATTCCAGTGCTCCAAGATCATCCAGTCCAACGTATCCCCCAGCCCTATCCAGTCAACTAACCATGGCACTGAGTGCCTCATCCAGTCTTTTCTTGAACACCTCCAGGGATGGCGACTCAACCACCTCACACTCTGTGCCTTTATTAATGTCATTGATGAACATGTTGAACAGGACTGGACGCAGCACTGATTCCTGGGGGGCACCACTGGTCACAGCTCTCCAGCTGGACATGGCACCATTGACCACCACCCTCTGAACTCTATTTTGTAACCAGTTTCTAACCCACTCTACTGTCTGCTCATCCATCCCACACTTCCTCAGCTTGCTCACTAAAATGTCATGGGAGATGGTGTCAAAGGCCTTGCTAAGGTCAAAGTAGACTACACCCACTGGTTTCCCTGAATCTGCCCATTCAGTTATGGTATCATAAAATGCTATCAGGTTAATTAAGCATGACTTCCCCTTGGTAAATCCATGCTGACTACTCCTGATAACCTTCTTCTCTTCCAAGTGCCTTGAGATGCCCTCCAGCAGGAGGTGCTCCCTAATTTTTCCAGGGATGGAGGTGAGGCTGACTGATCTATAGTTTCCTGGAACCTCTTTCTTGCCCTTTTTGAAGACCGGAGTGACATTGGCTCTCCTCCAGTCCTCAGACACCTCTCCTGTCTGCCACGATTTGGCAAAGATGATGGAGAGTGGCAGAGTGATACTAGCAGCCAGTTCTCTCAGTGCCCTTGGGTGCATCTCATCAGAGCCCATGAACTTGTGAACGTTTAATTTGTGTAACTGATCCCTAATCCAGTCTGCACTGACCAGTGTGGAGCGTTCCCTCCTCCAGGCTTCCTCTCCTTCATCCAGGGTCTGGAGTGCATAGGGGAGTTCAGCCTTAGGTGTAAAGACTGAATCAAAGAAGGCATTCAGCAACTCTGCCTTCTCTGCATCCTCAGTTATCAAGGCTGCCTCCTCGTTCAGCAGTGGCTCCATCCCTTCCCTGTTCTTCCTTTATCTACTGACGTACTTGAAGAAGCCTTTCTTGTTCTGTTTTACTTCCTTTGCCAGCTTCAGCTCCAAGAGGGCTTTGGCCTTCTTTGTTGCTTTCGTACAAGCCCTGACTACTTCTCTATAGTTCTCCCAAGTGACCAATCCCTTCTTCCCCCCCTTCCCTTCCATGAATTGTAAGTTCCTTTTTAATCTGAGATTTCCTTCAGAAGCTCCTTATTCAACCATGTAGGTCTCCTAGCACGTCTACCTGATTTTTTACTTGGGGGAACACTCCTAGCTTGGGCTTGGAGGAAGTGGTCTTTAAAAATTAACGAACTTTCTTGGGCTCCTTTACCTTCCAGAGCCTTAGCCCATGGGATTTCTGCAAGCATGTCCCTGAAGAGCACAAAGTTAGCTCTGCAGAAGTCTAGGGTTGCAATTCTACTTGTTGGTCTCATTCAATCCTGCAGAATACTAAACATCACCATGTTGTGATCTCTGTCCTCAAGGCTATTCCTGACAGTAATGTCCTCAACCAGACACAGTACTCCAGATGAGGCCTCACCAGGGCAGAGTAGAGGGGAAGGGAAACTTCCCTCCACCTACTAACGACACCTCTTCTAATACACCCTAGAATGGCATTGGCCTTCTAAGCGTACACTAATGGCTCATGGCCATCCTTCCATTCACCAGGACTCCCAAGTTCTTCTCCCCTTCACTGCTCTCCAGCAGGTCAATCCCTAACCTATACTGATACATACCTGTTCATTCCCAGGTGCAAGACTCTACATTTGCCCTTGTTGAACTTCATTACATTTCTCTCTGCCCGACTTTCCAGCCTGTCTAAGTCTCTCTGAATGGTACCACAACTCTCTGGTGTGTCAGGAACTCCACCCAGCTTGCTGTTGTCAGCAAACTTGTTGACAGTGCACTCCATGCCCTCGTTGAGGTCATTAATGAATACATTGAATAATACTGGCCTCAGTACTGAGCCCTGAGGGATTTCACTAATTACAGGCATCCAGATAGACTCTGTCCCAATGACCAAAACTCTCTGACTTCTTTCCTTTAACCAGTTCCCAATCCACCTCATTACCTTATCATCCAGACCACACCTCCTCAGTTGAACTATGAGGATGCTGTGGGAGATGGTGTCAAATGCTTTACTGAAATCAAGGTAAAGCACATCCATTGCTCTTCCATCATCTATCCACATAGAAGGTTATCAAGTTGGTCAAACATGACTTCACATTTGTAAAACTATGCTGACTGCTCCAGTTGGGCTTCTTGTCCTTGATATGGCTAAGCACAGTGCTGAAGTTTCTCTGTTATCTTTCTGGGAATGGAAATTAAATTAGGAAATTAAATAAAAATATTTTTTATTTGTTTGTTTTACAAGGCTACTTGCTCACAAGAGGAACCTACCTTGGAAGTATAATAGGTCACTTTTCAGTATTCACACATGATTACTTCACAGAGTAGTTTTTGTGGGATACAGATCTGTTACAAGGACACTTAACTCATCAGAAATCAAAGTGACATCATTAATTTTAAAAATCAAATATAATAAAGAAGGTGTCGGGGTCTGGGCAGAATTAAGCAGTCTAAAGTGGTGAGAGTAGGAAGGGTAACATTAGGTTATTCTGATAAGGAAGTGCAGCTGCAGGGAAAATAACCCTGAGAAGGCTGGCAGAGAAGCTGTAAAAGTTAGCTGCTATCTGCAAGCTAGCTGCACAAGGGGGATTTAGGGGGGGCAGCCAGCCAGATCTGCTTCTAGGTGTGTGGACAGCCCATATTTCTGATATGTAACCTATCAGAATTATACATGTTGTATTAACCACTATATAAGCTTCACTCTTACCTTCAATAAACAGTATTGACTTAATACGCCATGTTGATGTGAGACGATGTCATACTGGTTTCCCACACGGATTTTTGAGGAACCTGGCAAGGAGGCATATACACATGCCTTGAATGTTGTAGGCAAGTTTGGAGAACACAGTTATTCTTTACCCGAGACTTCCAATATAAAAGCATTATGAAAAATACAGTATTATATTAGCTAAAGAGGAGATTGTGATGAATGATTGAAATGAGCCAATTTTCTTCAGGCATATCTATAATATTTGAATTACTAAGGTTTCATGCAAATAAAATTAGTTCAGTCTTGGGCAAGACTGAGTGAATAGTTAATCTATAAATAACAGTAAATTGCATTTTTTTTTTATTTGTACAGACAATAGTAGAATTAGATTATGGACTAGTATGAACATCAAATATTGTGCAGTGCTTTTAGCTGCTTATAAAAAGCTGGGTTAAAAGTTTAGATTCCATCTTTTAAAAAGCTTATATTTTATATTTTTACTTTAATATATACTAATTATTTGCTCCAGGTCTAATTTGAATAGTGCAGTTCCTTATATTTGAAACATAGTGAAGTCATTAAGTGCTGCTATACACACATCAGTTTGCAGCATGCAAGTTCCTTGGAACCAGTGAAGCCTGAGGAAAGGACTCCGAGAAGAGGCCCTAACATGGTTATAACATGTCCAAAAGCACTTCCAGAAGGAATGTGGCAGCTCAGACTGAGCTTCTGTGCAAAAAGGTGACAATGCAGGTGTCCAGCTGCAGAGAGTGCCTTTGCCTGGCAATTTTCCAGTGGGAGGCAGTGACACTGCATGTCTGCTGTGTAAGCATATCAGTAATTTTCTCAGTCAGGTGGTTGAGCTGAGGGAGGAGGTGGTAAGGTTGAGAAGAATCAGAGAATGCAAGAATGAAATAGACTAGTGAAATCATGCCATGCAAAGGTAGCAGATGGAGGCTCTTTGAGAAGCAGGGAATCCCCTACCCTTATGTCACCAAGTGGAAGAAAGTGGCCTAAGAAAAGGAGGGGAATGGATACAGAGCCCTGCTTGGAGATGCAGGTGAACCTCTTCCTGGCCTCTCTCACCTTCTGGTTAACCCTACAGAGCAGATACAGAAGACTGGAAGTTGAGAGACGAAATTGAGAGGTCCCTGTTTCTTATCCCTGTCAGGTGGAAAACAGAATTTTAAATGAAGAGGGCGAATAGTGGTGAGTTCATGATCATGTCAGGGGACAATTGCACATAGCAGCCTCTTCCACAAAGAAGAAGAGGAGAGTTCTGGTTGTGGAAGACTTGCTCCTGGCAAAAGAAGAAGGACCAATATGCAGGGTTGTCCTTCATCATGAAGAAGTCTACAGTCTTCCTGGAGCCCAAATCAGAGATATCACAAAAAAATTCCCCAATATAGTGTGGTCACACAACTATTATCCATTATTGATCTTCAAGGCAGATTGGGAAGAAATTGCATTGGGTAGTCTAAGGGAGACGAAGAGAGATTTCAAGGCCTTGGGATAGTTTGTTAGAGACTCTGGGGAAGAAATTATTTTCCCTTCTTCCGGTGCTCAGCCATGATATGGAAGGGAGTAGAAGAATCTAGTCTGTAAACACCTGGCTCTGAGACCGATGCAACAGGCAGAGCTTTGAGTTCTTTGATAATGACTAGTTTTATGGGACACCAGGATCAATGGTAGTACATAAGAAAGGTTTATTTCACAACAGGGAAAGGATTCTAGGACACAAACTAGCAGGGCCCATTCATAGAGCTTTAAACTAGAATTGAAGGGGGTTGGGGTTGTTGCTGAGTTTGCATCAGTGGGGTAGTTTTCCAGTAGTAATACAGACCAGAAGGCCTCCTATGCTACAAGCATAGTATTGTCCTGCTCAATTCATTCCCTGCAATGCCTGTCCACCAGCTCATGCAGCATGAGGAATAAACAGGAGTCAGAAATCCATGTGCAGTAAAAGGGTTATGATCTGGTGGCAATTACAGAGATGTGGTGGCACAGCTTGCATGACTGGAGTGTGGTCATGGATGGCTGTGTCCTTTTTAGAAAAGAAAGGTCAGCAAAGCAAGGTGGTGGAGTTGCTCTTTATGTGAGGGAGCAACTAGAATGTATTGAATTCTGTCCAGGGGCAGATGAGAGATAAGTTGAGAATTTGTGGGTGTGAATTAAAGGATATGCTAGCATGGGTGATACTGTTGTGGGTGTTTATTACAGGCCACCTGATTAGAACGAGAAGTTTATAAGGCCTTTTGCAGTCAGCTAACAGTGGCCTCACAATCACAGGCCTTGGTTCTAACTAATACCTGGGATTTTGACTACCCAGGTTTTAGCTAGAAGGCCTCCTTATCCAGCCATAGTCCAGGAGGTTCTTCCTGGACTGCACTGATGTAGTCCAGTGCATTGATGATAACTTCTTGATGCAAATGGTGAATAAGTCAACTAGGAGAGGAACACTGCAGCACCTGATACTCACTAAGAAGGAGGGTCTGTTTGAAGTGGTGAAGATTGAGGGCAGCCTTGGCTGTAGTGATCATGAGATAATGGAGTTTAGGATCTTGTGTGGCAGGAACAG
The DNA here is from genome assembly GCF_015220805.1 of Pogoniulus pusillus. Taxonomy (NCBI): domain Eukaryota; kingdom Metazoa; phylum Chordata; class Aves; order Piciformes; family Lybiidae; genus Pogoniulus; species Pogoniulus pusillus. The sequence goes on along the minus strand of NC_087309.1, from coordinate 61,092,188 downwards.
AGTACTAAGCAGAATCACAGCATTGAACCTCCACAGGGCCAACTTTGGCCTTTTAAAGCAATTGCTAGGGGAGATCTCATGGTACAGGGTACTAGAAGGCAAAGGGGCCTGTGATAGGATGTTAATATTCACGGACCACTTCTTCCAAGCTCAAGATCAGAGCATTGTAACATGTAGGAAATTGAGAAGGGGAGCCAGGAGACCTGCATGGTTAAGTAGGGAAGTGCTGAGCAAACTCAAGTAGAAGAAGAGAGTCAACAGATCATGGAAGCAAGAGACAGCCACTTGGGAGGAGAATAAGACTGTTGTTAGAGGATGTAGGGAGAAAATTAGGAAAACTAAGGCCTCCTTGTAATTCAACCTAGCAAAGAAGGTGAAGGACAACAGAAAGGGTTTAAGTACATTGCAGGGAAAACTAACCCTAGAGACAATGTAGACTCTCTGCTGAATGAGGTGGGTGCCTTGGTGACAGAGGATACAAAAAAGGCAGAGTTATTAAATGCCTTCTTTGTCTGGGGTCCTAGTTGAGGCGTGTAAACATTAGGAAATATTTTTTTCACTGTGAGGGTGGTAGAACACTGGAACAGGCTGCCAGGGAGATTGTGTAGTCTCTCTGGACGTATTCAAAACCTTCTTGGATGCATTCCTTTGTAATCTGGTATAGGTGATTCTCCTCTGGCAGGGCTGGACTAGATGATCTTTTGAGGTGCCTTCCAACCCCTAACATCCTATAATTCTGTGATTCAGTGAAAAATCACAATGGCTTTACCAGTGTTGTTAGATCAAAAGAACAAGTAGCAGTCGAGAATTCAGATAAAAGTTACTGATGTAACATACTGGTAGTGTTCGGTGTTTAATTTGGACTGTTTTATCTTAATTTATATTTCAGTATAAATTCTTTTATTTGTTTATTGTAGCATTTCTCAGAAACTAACAATTGCCATTATTACTCAGGTTTGTCTGAGTAAATTGGCTGCTGAAGCAGATGTGTCTATCATCACTTCTTCCTTGATCATGTGTAACATCACATCTGAGTGTGTTATCAAAGTTTCTAGTGCTGTAGAGCTATTCTATGATTCATATTGACTCTCCATGAAGCAACAGAAAGCGTGCTGGGCTCAGGCTAGGCAGTGGAAGACTGATAGCCTTAGAATCATGGAATCATAGATTTATTTCTGTTGGAAAAGACCTCTTAGATCATTGAGTCAAACTGTAGAACTAAATACACTATAGCCATTAAACCAGGTCCCATAATGCCATGTGTAACACCTCCAGGGATGGTGACTCTCTCACCTCCTTGCCAGACTGTTCCAATACCTGACCACTCTCTCCATAAAGAAGTTTTTCCAAACATCCAATCTAAATGTCCCTTGGCACAGTTTCATTTCATCTCATTCTATCAGTTGATACTAGGGAGAAGAAACTGACCTCTACCTCACTACAACTTGATTTCAGGCACTCCCAGAGGCTTTTCAGTCTGGAAGCTTTCCAGCCATTCTGCCCCAGGGCTGTAGCCTTGCATGGGAGTGTTGTGATCCAAGTCCAGGACTAGACACTCAGCCTTGTAAAATCTCATACAACTGAGCTTGGTCCACTGATCCAGCCTGTTCAGATGCCTTCCTACCCTCAAACAGATCAACACTCCCACCCTGTTTTCTGGATTCTGCAAAGCTATGGAAGGTGCACTCAATCTCCTCATCCAGGCAGTTAATAAAGACCCTGAACAAAATTGACCCAAATACTGAGCCCTGATGAATACTGCTAATGATCAGCTGCCAGCTGGATCACTTCACCCACTACTCTTTGGGCCTACCCATACAGCCAATTTTCAACACAGCAATGTGTCCATCCATCCAGACCATGCGCAGACATAGAACAGTTTGAGTTGGAAGGAACCCCAAATATAACCCCTGTGACTAGGACAGGGACATCTTTCACTAGACCATGTTTCTCAAAGTCCCATTCAACCTGACCTTGAACACCTTCAATGATGGCACACCCACAACTTCTCTAGGCAACCTGTTTCAGTGTCTCACCAGTCTCACCATCATGAAGCATTCTTTGATTAGGTCCTGTGATGATTTGGGTGCTCCCCAGTGGCTCTGCTCTTAGGCATGTGTGCGTCTATGTGCCGCACCTTCACTGGAGTTCTCTCCAGTTGTGCATCAATATCCTGCCATAGATCAGCACACCAAATAGGCTTTCCTTTCCTCTGCCAACCATTCTTCTTCCAGTCTTTTAGCCAACCCCATAGAGCATTGGCTACCATCCACGAGTCAGTCTAGAGGTAAAGGATAGGCCAATTCCCATGCTCAGCCACATCAAGAGCAAGCTGGACAGCTTTTACCTCAGCAAACTGACTGGATTGTCCTTCTTCATCTCTCACTTCGGTAACTCTCCTGGTAGGACTCCAGACTGCTGACTTCCATCTTCACTTGTTCCCAACAAGATGACAGGAACCATCTGTGAACAAAGCGTAGTTCTTTTCCTGATCAGAGAGACCACCATAGGGAGGAGCTTCTTCAGCATGGGTTATTTTCTTCTCTGGAGGTTTGGTACAGTTTTGTGCCTTCTGGCCAGTTCACTCCTTCATAGGCTGCTAGTATCTCTTTCTCTGTTGGGCTGCAATTTGCCTCTGAACCTCTGTAGCTACGACCCCAGAAACCAAGTGGATGACCACGTGTCTCATTTGGAGCTCTCTGCCAAAGACTCCAAGTTGGACCACTGTCACTTGCAGCTGAGTACAGAATGTTTTTAATGTCCGGACCAGATCGCACAGGTCCCAAGCCCACTGCATGGACTATTTCTCTCTTGATCTGATCAAAGGCTGCTTGTTGTTCAAGTCCCCACTCAAAATTGTTTCTCTTACGAATCACATCTGTCCCAGGTTGAGGGTGTAGGGTTAAAAACATTTTCTGGGGACTAGAAGATTGTTATTCAATCCCATAATTCTGCTATCTCTTTATAGACTGACAACAAGGTCAGTTCATGCTCCTTTCCTCCTCCTCCTGCCTTGAGTGTGTGGTGGGAGCCAATTTATCGGGAACATGTAAGCAGTAAGCCTCTTGGATGGCGGAGGCATTGGGGGCAGGAGGATTGGAGCACTGGGGAATGTAGATACAGTTTTTTGGGAACGGGGGAAACTTGAAGGGGGTTTGCCATGGTAATTGCTTTTATAATGTCTATCGCTGTTTTCTCTCTCTAAAAAATATAATTCTGTATTTTCTCTCCAATTTGATTTGAGAGTTTAATCTCTGTTGTGCTCTATTCAAAAAAACTACAACAACATCATGCAAAGGTTTGACAATTTGACTGAATCCAGGAATGTATAGTCTCTATTGTGCTAGTTTGAAGCAAGCTTTGGTAAAAGAACTAGATAACGGGCAGTGAAATGAAAATATTTGATGTCAACTTCTCTCATAGTCTCGCTGAGAACTCTGGGAAGAAGAAGTAAACTTTCTCCATTTTGTCTTCTCCTTCTGCCTTTGCCTTCAGACCTGGTCACATCTCATTAACCTTGCTCCTACTAACCCTGCTCCCTAACCTCTTGGCTGCACCTCTCTTCTTCCTGAGAACTGGGGTAAGGTTGAGAGGGCCGGGGGAGGAAAACAATGCCACAGGAGCCAGGACAGGAATCGAACTTGGGGCCTTTTGCACAGCACCAAACAGTTTTCCCTAACGGATTCTTCTCACATACAACAGGAACTTTATCACCGTCTACTGCACCCAAGAAAGATAGAGTGTCCTTCTTATTGGTGGGAACTGCCATGGTAGAGACATTGTTGATCACATCTTGTGGAATGTGACGGCGACCATCCTGCCATCACACTCCCAGAAACTGAATTTCTCTGGCAGGTCCTTTGACCTTGTCTCTCTTAATGGCAAAACCTGCTTGCAACAGAATGACAATGATTTTGTTACCTTTCTCGAAGACTTCCTCAGCAGTTTGGCCCCACACAATGATGTCATCGATGAATTGTATATGTTCTGGAGCTTTGCCTTTCTCCAGTGCATTGTGGATGATTGAGTGACATTGTTAGACTGTGTTTCCACCCCTGAGGCAAATGTTTGAAGTGGTACTGGATTCCTCTCCAGGTGAATGCAAACTGAGGCCCGCACTCCTTTGCTATGGGGATAGAGAAGAAAGCATTAGCAATGTCTATGGTTGCATACCATTTAGCCTCCTTCGATTCCAGCTCGTACTGGAGTTCCAACATGTCTGGCACAGCTGCGCTCATGGGTGGAGTCACCTCGTTGAGGGCACAAAAATCATCTCTCAGTTGCCAGTCTCCATTAGGCTTGCAAAGAGGCCAGATGGGACTGTTGAAAGGTGAATGAGCCCTCTCGATGACAGCCTGACTCTCCAGTTGACAAATCAGGTGATGAATGGGCAACAAAGAGTCATGGTTAGTTCTGTACTGCCTATGATGAACAATTTGAGTAGCAATTGGCACTTCCAGATCCTCTATGTCATGATGTCCCTCAACTGCAGATTCATCTGAATGCTCAGGCCTAATGGACAATTTCAGTTTACCATCCTCTATCTCTACAGATGCTATTCCAAGAGCCCATTTGTGACCCTTAGAAACTTTGAAACAACCTTGTCTCAAAAACACAATTCCCAGAATGCAAGGCGCTTCAGGACCAGTTACAATAGTATGTTTCTTCCACTCTTTACCAGTTAAACTGATCTCAGCCTGCAACTTGGTTAACTCTTGATATCCACCAGCAATTCCAGAAATAGTGACAGACTCTGTCCCTTTGCAATTGAATGGCCATAAAGTACACTGAGCACCTGTGTCGACTAAAGCCCTGTATTTCCAAACTTTTGAACTGCCAGGCCACCTAATGAACACATTCCAATTTGGGTTTCTCCACTATCCCTTTTCTTTTCCTGTCTGAAGGGAGGGCACCCCTAATGCTGAACATGGCATGTAGGGTGTACACAGTGATTGGTATTATTGTGAGAGAACTTGCAATTATTGGAAAGTTGAAGAAGTGACAGCTACTTTTCTGGCATTGCTGCCTCTGTTTCTGCCACTTTGCAGTTCCCTGATTCTCTTTGAAAGAGCTGAAGTAGGTTTACCATCCCACTTGTTCGTGTTCTCACCAAGTTGGTCACTCAGAATTATCCAGAGTGACGCATGTGATTGCTGATGTCTGGGTGGAATTTGTCTCCACCTGGGCTGGAATTGCCTTGCAGGAGGTGGGCGTCTTGTCCTGGTCACAGAAACATGCACCCATTTAGATCATGAAGGGATGGTATCCCTTACCAGATTGGAAATGGAGGTTTTAAGATCCTCCTTCAATTCTTTCATGCTATTTTTAATGCCATTCTCTATTCCATCTTTCAGCCCCTTTATCTCTGTAGTCATAGTTTTTATAGCAGAAACTAGGGCAGAATGTGACAAACTATCATCTATCTGCCTGAGCTGGTCAGTGAATTCACCAACAGTGAACGACCTTCCATTGTCACTCCTTGATAGAAACTTGCTAGCCAAGATGTTAGCATAGGATGAAGGAGCAAGCTTAGTAAGCTTCTTCATGAGACCTGTTCCAAGAGGAATCTCGTCAGGCTCCTGTGTGCCATGATCTCCATAAAGCACTTCCTTCACAGCAAACTCCTTCAGAAGCTTTATTCCCTGCTCAATGGTGTTCCACTTCTTGGCTGCCCATGGTAGATCATCTCGGGAAGGATATCTCGTAGCCACAGCCAACAGAAGGCATGTCCACAAGCTAACCCTATCAAGAGGACTTGCTAGGTATTTGTCCACTCCATTCTCCTTGGTGAGTGGTCCTAGCTGCTTGGCAGACTTGTCTCCTACCTGCAGGGCATTGGCACCAATAGTATGGCATCTCACTAGGCAGCTTAGGATTGGTTCACCTGATTCCCTGAAGTATTCCTTTCCAACTTTCCTGACCTCTCTGAGGGGATCAGTGGAATCCTGCATGTCATCCTTCTCCTCTTCCTCTTGTTGCTCTGGTTGTCCCTGGCCTAGAAACAGAACTTTCCTGAGAGCATTCTTAAACTCCTCAGAACCATCCTCTTTCTTGGAAGCCAATCTCACAATGCTCCTCTCATCAGAGTACTGGGATCTAAGCATGTTCACCAGATCCCAAAGACTATACATCTCCTCTTCCTCCTCTTGTGCACCTATGGTCCATTCCCCTAAGTCCTCTCTCGAATCACTCTTTGTCAAATATTTTGTTCTTGCTCAGGCTTTGCCAGGTGCCAAAATAATTTTAGCTAAAGTGGACTTTGATGACCCCTCTAGCAGGTCTGAATTTCTGTGGGATCTGTCCTGAGTCCTGTGAGTTTGAATCTGTCTTAGGGCTAAGGGTCTTCACTGCCTGAGGAGTTAAATTAGTTGAAGGAACATCTTGGGCCTGAGCAGCTATCTCAGTTCCTTGGCTGCCTGCAACGTTTTTGCCAACAACTGAGACTTTAGCAGTATGCCCAGATCTATGGGAGCAGGTGCAATGGTGCCCCACTTTGCTCTCCCTCTGGGCTGGAATTGTTTAGATTCAGACTGCTGCTTATCTGCGACACTGGTCTTTTCTTTCAGTTTCTTTAAGGCACCACATGTGAATTTCTCATACCTGATGTCAAAATTACTATAAAATCCAAAAGTATAAGACCTAAGATTACACACAAAGGAAATGCTACAGTCTCACATGAAAAAAATTCAGAGCAAGGATTAGGTAACTGGGTCTTATGTAAAATTACTCTCATTAAAGCTGTTGATAAAGCAGCAGGTGTATCATTTCCTGAATCATTGCTGATAAAAAGCCCCGTAATATTAAATCTGACAAATCCAAGAATGTAGTCTCTGTAATCATGTCATGGAGAGCCTGTAGGCCCAAAAATAGGCTTATTTATGCCTTGCTCTGCCTGAACATGTTTTTCTGCCAGACCCCCTGGTTGTAAACAGGTTGTGTAAGCCCCCACACACCCAGCTCATGTCTCCTGGGTGTAAGCCAATGTGATCCCCATATTTGGGAAAGTCCAGGCAAATGGCTTTTGCCTATTATGGTAAGGTTTGGCTGACTGCCAACCTGATTGGTCATTCTAGTGGCCAATGGGGCCATTAATCTCAGCCCATGTTCAATAAATAGGGGTACACAGGTAAACAATGTACTCTGACTGCCATGCTCAGATGTTCAGACTCTCATGCTCTGACCCACTTGCAGCGTGGACTCCCCTGCCTGCGTACCTTACTTGCAGAGCTCACTTAAGCCTCCCTATATATATGTATATGGAGCCTATAGTCTCCTAGCCAGCTGTGCACATATGCACGCCACTGTGTTATCAGGATCAGATCCTGTATTGCCTGCATTTACCGACGGAGCTCAGACTTCTAAGCAGCCAGCAACATACACTTTGCATGCCTGCTGCCTGTCATTGCCTGGTAAGCACCATTGCCTCTGAGTTAACCAGGAAACAGACTCTGCATTGTCTGCATGTGATTGGCCTGTCTGGCCAGCGTTACATTGTGCTGAGACAGCATGACATCCTACTCCTGCACCTGAGATGCTGCTTGCTAAGAATCCCTGGACAGAGCATCTGGAAGAAGCCAGCAGCATAAAGGCAGAGATTGCATCCTAGCCAGGAGAGCCATGTCAGAGACTATCTTTCCCCAGAACTGGAAAGATTCATCCTTTCTCCTGAAGCCGGAAGGATTCCAGCCTGAAAGTCCATGGGCAAAGTTCCTCTGAAGTCTGGACACTATGCATGGGCTGTGACATAGCACCGGAGGGTGATTGATAATTAATAAGAATTGTGAGTAATTGCTTTAATACCTCTGTGATATAAGTTGCCTCTGCCATAAAGCAGAATCAGTTTCCAGCCCATTCTGCAGGACGACTAGTGTATAGACCCCAAACTATATTTGCCGTGGGGAAAAATCCTCTCTCTGTTTATAGCTTGAATGTTTGCTAGTTATTAATAAGTTATACTGTAGATATTTTACCCTAGAATGTTTTCATAACCATGTAAGAATCCTTTTAATATCAATATACAGTGGTTGGGGTGGTGAGAGTTCAGAATATTGAGTTTAATAAATTATATATTTTTGTATAATATTATCTCGCACCAATTAATTTCTCACCTCTGACAAGATTGGTGTAGGAGGCAGGATACCCATCTGCGACAATCAAAAAACATTGCCTTATTTTTTTTTCCAAATTAGATTAAACAAAAAGTAACCAACTTGAACTCTCACCCAGTGGTAGACAAAGAAACAGAAAATTGGCCACGCGACAGCCCTCACAAAGTAAAATAGCTTCATTAGTTTCATTCTGATTCCCAGAATTAATTAACAGTCAACCAAATTTACTTTGCCCCACATTGAGTGCCAAAATAAATGATGTGATAGTATAGGTGTTACCTGCTCCCCTACACCTTAGAATCATAGGATCAACCAGGTTGGAAGAGACCTCCAAGATCATCCAGTCCAACCTAGCACCCAGCTCTATCCAGTCAACTAGACAATGTCACTAAGTGCCTCATCCAGTCTTTTCTTGAAGACATCCAGGGACGGTGCCTCCACCACCTCCCTGGGCAGTCCATTCCAATGGTAAATCACTTTCTCTGTCAAGAACTTCCTCCTAACATCCAGCCTATACTTCCCCTGGCACAACTTGAGACTGTGTCCCCTTGTACTATTGGTGGTTGCCTAGGAGAAGAGACCACCCCCCATCTGGCTACAACCGCCTTTCAGGTAGCTGTAGACAGCAATGAGGTCATCCCTGAGCCTCCTCTTCTTCAGGCTAAATAATCCCAGCTTCCTCAGCCTCTCCTCATAGATTTCATGTTCCAGGCCTTCCACCATCCTTGTCACCCTTCTCTGGACACATTTGTTGTAGATGGGGTTCTCAGTGCCTTCACCTGTTTGGCAGAGGTGAGAAATTATTTTGAGGTGGTATTAATTTTTTATTAAAATTAATTTATTAAAATTAATATTTACAAACTCTTGCCACCCCCAAACACTGTTTAATAATATTTAGTTCTTTGTGGAAGTTTATGAAAACAATTAGGATATGATATATACAGGGATTTTGTCAATAACTGGAAAACATCAACTATTTGCAGAGAGAGATTTCCCTTAGGCTTAGTACTGCTTAGGAACTATGCTATTTGCCCAGCAGGGGCTGAAACTGTGTCTGCTCTAAGGCAGAGATAACTTATATTATAGAAGAATCAAGCTTTACTTGTATGTGTTGCTCTTAATTATTAATCACCCTCCCGGGGTTGTGTCACATCCTGTGCTCACTGTCCAGACTTCCAGGGCTGGAATCTTCCCAGCTTCACAGGGAATTAGGTGAATTCTCCCAGCTTGAGGGGGGATGATAAATCTTCCCAGTCTCTGGGGTAAACAGGTTTCTCTAACCTTTTCTCCTGGTGTGAGGTGATCTCTGCCTTGACACTGCTGGTGCTTCTGGATGCTGCATGTCCAGGGATGATCATCTGGCAGGATTCCAGGAACAGGAGAAGGATGTCCGTGCAGTTTCTGGCATGGTCCTCTGCACAGCTAGCAGGCTATTTGTGTAGGTTTGCAGACAATCCAGCGGTCTGTGTCTTGGCTCTCTTGCCAGGCGAAGCTGGGAGTCTGAGCTCCGTCGATGAAGCAAGGTAGCTGGCCGATATGCACAGCCGGCTCTAGGCTTAGGAGGCTATTGGCTCCTTATATATATTTATCATGTGCAGGCTTGAATGTGCTCTGCTTCTAAGGTACGCAGACAGGTTAACTGCGAATTGAATCAAAGTAAGACATCTAAGCCTCAGTGAGCATGTAGGTATAAGTGGCTGAGTGCTTTGGGTGCAGGTCAGAACTATAGCTGACCCTTGCAGGTGGATCAGAGAGCTGAGTCTGAAGCTGAACAGCCGAATCTGAACATGTGGTGCACCTTGCACCCCTCTTTATAGACTGTGGGTCAAGATTCATGGCCCTTTGGCCATCCAAAGTGACCAATCAGTCTGGCAGTAAACCAAACTTTACCTTAATAGGTAGGAGCTGTTTGCCTGGACTCTCCCAAATATGGGGATCACATTGGCTTACACCCGGGAAACATGAGCTGGGTGTGTGTGTGTGTTACACAACCCTATTCACTACCAGGGGTCCTGGCAGAAAAACATGTCCAGACATGTAGAGGCATAAGGAAGGCCTCTGTATGGGCCTTCAGGCTCTCCACGACAATGTTCCAGCACCTCAACACCTCACTTGAATTGAGGAGCCCAGAACTGGACACAGTACTCAAGGTGTGACCTGACCAGTGTTGAGTACAGGGGAAGAATAACCTCCCTTGACCTACTGGCCACACTGTTCCTGATGGAGGCTAGAATGCCATTGGCACTCTTGACTACCTGGGCACATTGCTGGCTCATCTTGAGCCTACTGTCTATCAGTACCCCCAGGTCCCTTTCTTCCTGGCTGCTCTCCAGCCACTCTGTCCCCAGCCTGTAGCACTGCTTGGGGTTGTTGTGGCCAAAGTGCAGGACCTTGCACTTGGCCTTCTTAAATGTCATCCCATTGGCCTCTGCCCACCCATCCAGCCTGTCTAGGTTCCTTCTGCAGGGCTCTCCTACCCTCCAACAGATCAACATCTGCTCCTAGCTTGGTGTCATCTGCAGACTTACTGATGATGGACTCAATCCCCTCATCCAGATCATCAATATGATGAAGGACTGGGCCCAGCACTGATCCTTGGGGAACACCACTAGTGACTGGCTGCCAATTGGATGTGGCAGCATTCACCACCACTCTCTGAACCTGACCTTCCAGCCAGTTCTTGACCCAGCACAGAGTGAATCTGTCCAAGCCACAAGCTGCCAGCTTGGCCAGGAGCTTCTTGTAGCAGACGGTGTCAAAGGCTTTGCTCAAGTCCAAGTAGACTACATTCACAGCCTTCCCCACATTCACCAGGCGGGTAACCTGATCATAAAAGGAGATCAGGTTGGTGAGACAGAACCTGCCCTTCCTAAACCCTTGCTGGCTGGGCTTTATCCCTTGGCCATCCTGTAGGAGCTATGTGATGGCACTCAAGATGACCTGTTCCATGACGTTGCCTGGCACTGAGGTCAGGCTCACAGGTCTGTAGTTTTCTGGCTCCTCCTTTTGACTCTTCTTGTGGATGGGCATCACAGTGGCCAGCTTCCAGTCTTCAGGGACCTCTCCAGTGAGCCAGGACTGTTTATAAATGATGGACAGTGGCTTGGCCAGCTCAGCTGCCAGCTCTCTCAGCACCCTAGGATGGATCCCATCCAGTCCCATGGACTTGTAAGGATCCAAGTGACTCAGCAGGTCCCTTACTTCTTCCTCATAGATTACAGGGGGACTATACTGGTCCCTGGCTCCATCCGCCAGCTCAGGAGGCCAGCTGTCCTGGAGGCAACCTGTCCCACTATTGAAGATTGAGGCAAAGAAGGCATTAAGCACCTCTGCCTTTTCCTCATCTTTTGTCACTTTATTCCCCTCTCTATCTAATAAGGACTGGAGGTTTCCCTTGGCCCTTCCTTGCCATTAATATATTTATAGAAACATTTTTTATTTTCCTTAACAGCCATGGCCAGCCTATGTTCTAAATGGCCTTTTTTCTTTCTCATTTTTTTCCTACAAGACCTGGGAATATCCTTGAACTCTTCCTGGGATACCTCCCCTTTTTTCCAAAGGCAATACACTCTCTTTTTTGTCTTTAACTCCTTTATCAGCTGCTTGCCCATCCAGTCTGGCTGCCTCCCTCATCGGCTTGTCTTCCAGTACAATGGCACAGCTGCTCCTGTGCCTTTAGGAGTTCTTTCTTGAAATAGGTCCAACCTTCCTGGACCCCTTTGTTTCTAAGAGCTCTTTCCCAAGGAACTTTCTGAGTTAGTTCCTTAAATAAGCTGAAGTCTGCCTCTCAGAAGTCCAGTGTGGAGATTCTGTTGATGCCCTTCCTGGTTTCTCCATACATTGAAAACTCTATAATTTCATGGTCACTGGACCCCAGGCAGCCCCCAACCACCACATCCCGAACCAGCCCCTCTCTATTTGTGAGCAGCAGGTCAAGCAGGGCTGCCCCCCTGGTAGGCTCACATAACAGCTGGGATAAGAAGTTGTCTTCCACACACTCTAGAAACCTTCTAGACTGCCTCTCCTTTGCAGAATTTAAGTCCCAGCAGATGTCTGGTAGGTTAAAGTCTCCCACCAGAACAAGGGCAGGTGATCTTGAGGCAGGGTCCAGTTGTTTAAAGAGTAATAAATCAACCTCTTCTTCCTGGTTGGGTGGTCTATAACAGATTCCAACCAGGATATCGATCTTGTTGGCCTTCCCCTTAATTCTCACCCATAAGGACTCAACTTGATTATCCTTGCTTTCTACCCCCATGACATCCAGAGCATCCCTAATATACAGAGCCACTCCTCCACCTCTTCTCCCTTGCCTGTCTCTCCTGGAGAGTCTGTAGCCATTGATTACAGCACTCCAATCATGCGAGTCGTCCCGCCACATTTCTGTGATGGCGATGACTTCATAGTCACCTAGACTGGATCATAGTCACCCAGACTAGATCATAATCACCCAGACTAGACTCATCTGGCTCTGGAAATTGAATGAAGCTTTATATTTACAGCTTAGCACAATATACAAGCAGATATTTACAATATATATACAGTTATATACAGAGATATACAAGGTAAAAAGGTAATACAGAAACACAACACCACTCCCAGAAACTTGAGTATCGAGGAGGGGCTCCCAACTGCCCTTCCACCTTCTCCCACCCCTCTCTACCTTACCCCAAACATTGCCTTGTGCCCAAGGAAGATTGGAGGATTGCCCAGGGGGTTTAGGAAGCAGGTGGATTAATCAGAGAGATGGCAGGTTAGGTTAGAGAGAGAGATGCAGCCCACAGCCTAGACAGAGAGTGTCTCCCTTATCTATGTTTGGATTCTTGTTCTTATACATCTCAGCAAGCCTATGAGTGAAGTAGACATCACTATTGTTTCTCTTTCACAGCCTGTAATCTAATTCTTCTTACCAAAATACTCTAGCTAGCTTTAAACTAGCACACAAACATAAATACATAACAAATTTACATGGAATTACAGTCATATACAATTGAGAAATAGTACAGTATTCCACTCATTCACTCACTGCTTTGTGTTAATAGGCAGGATGTACAGTCATGTCCAGGAAAGCAGGGCTCCATCACATATAATGATTATTTGGGAAGACAGATACTATGTAATGCCGATACTATACAAGACCATACTTGATGTCAGATGGTATGGACACATTTTTTGAGCTGGCATTACTTGTCCCATTGCTGTCCTCTCCCAACCTTTTGTGCGTCCCAAGCTGCCTTTTTGACAGAGTGGTGTGAGTAATAGAGAAGTCCTTGGCACAGTGCATAGCATTGCTCAGCAATAACAAAAAGATCTCAGTCTAATCAATACTGTTTTCAGCATACAGGCCTGTGACTTGTATTGAGAGCGGAATGTAGCACTATGTGTGTGTCCTGGTTCTAGTTTAAATTTCCAGAGACTCAGATAAATTTGATAGAACCAATAACAATTTTATGAAGTGCCCTTCCCTCTTCCCCTTCTTTCCCAAACGAAAGAGGTTAGATGGAGAGAGAGAAGTAAGCACATCCAAATAAATGAAAATTCACTCGATCTGGAAGTTAAAAAGAAAAGCTTAACAATAGCTTAAAAAGGTATCTGAGGCAGAGAAAGTTACAAAAGGTTAGGGAAGGGAAAATAGCAAATACAAAATGTATAAATACCACCCATTTGTGATGGTGATGACTTTGTCTGCCTTGTGGGTGATGGCCACGTGGTAAAACAAAGAGAACCCAGGAAATGATGGTAATGCTGGTATGCAGGGAACAGAGAGATGCAGAGAGAGTGAAACAGGAAGTCCCCCTGCTTTTATGGGACAGGAAGGGGGAGTGGGCTAACCATCACCTGGTGGTGTTGAGACCCACCCCTGGGGGGTGGTCAAGAGCACGTAGGGTCAGGTTCAGGGTTACTCCCCTTGGAGTGTTAACCCTATACAATGTGGGGTCTCACAACAGTAGTGTGGAGAGGGAGAATTAAGTTCCTTAATCTGCCATCTGCACTTCTTTTTATGCAGCCCAGGATACAACTGGCTTTCTGGACTGTGAGTGCATAGTCAGTTTATGTTCAGCAATGATCAGACCTCTCAATCCAGTCATCCTCAGTCTGTACTCACATTGGGGATTGCCCTAATAAGGTCCATGATTTTGTACTTGGCCTTGATGAACTTCACATATGCAGCCTACTTTGTTGGGAGAAGGAAAGAAATGGACACCGCATCCAATATGGATTATAAGCAGGTGACAATCTTTATTGAACAGTAGCGTACTTTTATAGCAAGCAGTTAATGTATTCCACTGTCAGCATTTACATTGTTTGTAGCTCTTAATGGACACATTCGCACAGCACTTCCTACATCACAGGCAGCTGGCTTCCTTCAAAAACAGAATACACATCCTCTTTCCCTTGTTTACCACCTCACTCAAGGACAGTGTCCTTGGGCACTTGTCCCATCAGCATGTTGCAATCTCTTCATACAATCTGTGTCCATTATCCCTTAGCCATTCCTCAACACTACTTCTCAAGCTTGTCAAGGTCCTTGTATTGGTTTGAGGCTAATTGGAATATTTTACTGAGAGAAATTAAATCCTTAGCTGTGAGAAGAAAGAAAAAAAGAAAAAAATCCAAACAAAAGTACCCTATGTAACCCATTATTCTGTTGAGAAATGCAATTAGTCAAAATATAGCTAAGACATTTACTTCTCACACACTTCTCAGCTCTCACTTCTGTCTGTGTCTTTGTTCTCATGGTTGGGTCTCTGTGGCTGTATTTGCCTTAACTCTAATCCAACTTAAAACTTTTTTTCCTTTAACCTCCTTGTTGTCATTTTGACATCTCAGCTCATATCTCTAGATTTATCGTGTGAGATGTACATGGGTTGATCTGGTTAATTCTGAAGAGAGGGAAAGAGAGAGGGGGAAGGAGGTCTGGGTTGGGAACTCTCTTGGGACCTCTGATTTCTAGGAGGGATATTGTGGTTTTTTTGTTACTTTTGGTTTTGTATAGGGTTAACACTCCTGGGGGAGTGACCCTGAACCTGACCCTAGGGATCTTGGCCCCTCCTCAGGGGTGGGCCATACTCCAGGTGATGGTTAGCCCACTCCCCCCACTTCCTGCGGTATAAAAGAGGAGCACTTCCTGCTCCTCACACTCTCTTGCTCTTTCTCTCTTCCTGCGTTCATGATCACACACACACTGATACTGCATACCAGCACAACACGTGGCAGCCACGAGGCAGAGACACCATCACACTACTCGGGTTGTATCCATCCCTGTTTGTATTTTGCTGTTTTCCCTTCCTTATCCTTTGTAAACTCCCCTACCTCCAATCCCTTTTTCTAAGTTATTGTTAAAATTTTCCTTTTTAACTTCCAAATCGAGTGAGATTGATTTATTTGGGTGTCCCTACCTTTATCTCTCTCCCTGTCTTTTGGGGAAAAGGAGGGGGAAGAGGGGAGGGCACTCTATAAATTCTATAAATTGTCATTGGGTCTACCAAATTTATAAGAGTCTCTGGGAACCTGCATTTGAACCCAAGACAGGTTTGTATATAATTGTATATATTTGTGTATATATATGCTTATATATTGTGCTAAGCTATAAATATAGCTTCATTCCTTAACTTCCAGCTCAGCTGAGTCTAGTTTGGGTGATTTCATAAGAGTGGGGGGTGGGTAACACCCAAACCATCACACCAGTAATGAAGAAACTACTCAATCCAGTCATCCTCAGTATGAATTCATATTTGGGATTGCCCTAATAAGGTCCAAAATCTTGCACTTGACCTTGATGAACTTTACATAAGCCTACTTCTCAAGCTTGTCAAGGTCCTTCTTGATTGCATCTCTTCCTCTTGGTCTCTTGGTCTATCAACTGCACCAGTGATTTTAGTGTAATCAGAAAAGTTGTTGAAGTTCTTGAAGAAGAGGGTGCAGTCTTTCAGAAAAGCACTGTCCCCATGGACCACAATATCTGCCTGCTGGAAATGCATCAAGGAGAGAACAGCCCTTAAGGTTTTGGACACCTCAGTATAAAAGAGATGTGGAGGTGCTGGAGACAATGCAGAGGAGGGCAACAAAGCTAGAGAAGGGCTTGGAGAACAAGCTGGGGCTGTTTAGTTTGAAAAAGTGGAGTCTGAGGGGAGACCTCATTGCTGTCTTCAACCACCTGAAAGGACTTTGTGGAGAGGCTAGTGTTGATCTCTTCTCACAAGTAAATATTGATAGAACAAGAGGGAATAGCCTCAAGCTGTGACTGGGTAGGTTTAAACCAGATATTGGGAAAAAAGTTTTTCATGGAGAGAGTGATCAGTCATTGAAATGGGATGCCCAAGGAGGTTGGTGAGTCACCAATCCTGGATGTCCTTAAAGGTCATTTGCATGTGGTGCTTGGGAATATGGGTTAGGGGTGAGCCTTATAGAGTAAGGTTCTTGGTTTGATTTGGTGATCCTGAGAGTCTTTTTTAACCTGAATGTTTCTGTGTGATTTTTGAGTCTGTCTGCTCTCAAAACAGATTGCCTTCTCAGGAATATCACCACAGGCTCCTTCCGCAGTTTTTATCTGCATTGGAAAATGTCTTCAGAAACAGAACTTCAACAAGGAAAGTGTCTTCATAGAGTCTACAGGGATTATACAGCTGAGTAAGAACTGGATTTTGTCTATGGCTAGATCAGGGAATGTGCTAATGCCATGGGTGGTTCTCTACATATTGGTGAGGGATGAAATGACAGGGTGGAGACTTGTGACCTGGCTTCCTCTTTCTCACTCTTTTATATTTTTTGTTTGTTTGTTTGTTTGCTTTCCCCAGACTGCTTGTAAGCAGTTATTTTTTCTTTTTTCAATCGGTTTATGTTTTTGACAGAGGACTGAGATCATCAACTTCTAGAAAATTTCCTATGCTTTTTATAGAGTTTTGTGATCAAAGACTATATGTCAGACTTATCTCTGTGGTTCATCTGCTTTGTGTCAGCTGCCTTATGTTGATCTCCTCCTTCTATTTGTGGCTAAATTTTAAAAGGAAGCTTCAGATCTTTATGGAACTGGTTCACAGTTATTCTTCAGTTGCTGATTTAACTGCAACTCACTTGGCTTTTTGAACTGCTTTAGCAACTGACTGCTATTCTTTTTGAATGAACTAGAAAAGTATAAGCAGCAGGTAAAATATATAAAAAGCTGCATTCACATGAATCTTCTCACTGTTAAAATGAATGTAATTTCCCAAACTCACTTTAGATGTACACAGTATGTGTCCTTCCTACCATCTCTTTGATGGTTTTGTAAAGTGCTCTTAATTGCAGTTTTCTTCCAAGCAATCATTTTGCTATTATATAGATAAAATACATGTTCCAAATGCAGTTTCCCTCACACTGTGTGATATTCTCACTATCAAACTTTGTTGCAGTAGAATGCAATGACCTAAAACAGAGCCTGGATGACACTGAGCTCCTTCAGCTGCCTGATACTCTGTGTCAGCCCTTAGCAGGCTCACAAATTGTTGAGTTATCCTGGATGCCTAGATCCATCCCCTGTAATGGGTCTTGGTCCCTGTAGTTTTCCTAGGGGAACCTCAGACCCTTCAAACTACTACAAGTAATAATGCGACTCTTCAGTATTTACTTAGCTATTCGGTATATGTGTGTTCATAGCAATACAATGGATATATGTATATGCACATAAATGTGTGTATATATGTGTGTATGTACATACATATGTATAAGATATGGGAATTCATATATGTTTATTTATAAGTGCAGGTATTATACCTCTATTCAGAAAATTAATCTCTCTGTTTCTGTTTACAGATGTTAAAAAAAAACAAACAATAAATATATTTTATATAATTATGTCAATGGACACGAAGCTCTTTAGTCTGCAAGACTGAGAGAGGAATCTTACCAACAGATATACATATCTAAAGGGTGGATATCATGAGGATGGACACCATTTAGTGGTGGCCAGTGATAGGACAAGGGCAAACTAGAATACAGGAGGTTCCACTTGAACTTACAGAGGCTCCCTTTGAGGGTGGCAGAGCACTGGAATAAGGTGCACAGAAGAGTTGTGGAGTCTCCTTCTCTGGAGGCTATCAAAACCTCCCTGGATGTATTCCTGTGTGGCCTGCCCTAGGTGAATCTGCTTGTGCTGGTTCGTTGCTAATTAGAATATTTTACTGATAGAAATAAAATCCTTACCTGTGAGAAGAAAAAAAAAAAAAAAAACAAAAAAACCCCACTAAACAATATCATTCATTCTTCTGCTGAGAAATACAACCAGTCAAAATATAGATAAGACACTTCTCAGCTCTCTGTTCTGCTCCTCTCTCTCTGGCAGTCTGTGTGGTTGCCTTTGCCTTAACTCCAATCCAAACTAACCCTTTACTTCTCCTAACCTTCTTAGCGTCTTTTTGACATCTCAGATCTCTCCAGATTTATGACTTGAGATAGATAGAGGTTGATTTGGTTATTTCTGAAGAGAGAGAAAGGGGGAGGAGATTTGGGTCAGGAGCCTCTTGGCAGTTTGATTTCTGGGAGAGGTATTGTGTTTCTGTATTACTTTTAACTTGTATATTTCTGTATATATTTGCAATATATTGTAAATATCTGCTTGTCTATTGTGCTAAGCTGTAAATATGGCTTCATTCCTTAATTTCTGTCCAGCTGAGTCTAGTCTGGGTGATTTAATAACTGTGGGGAGGTGGGTAACTCCTAAATCATCACATATCATTTTGATGCTCCGAAGTGGGGCTAATTCAATTTGATTGATTGCTAATTAAGTCTGAAACTTAAGATGAAGCTATTTTAAATTTTATTTTCTATTTTTTATCCATTAGTGGTTTGTTTTTTCTACCATTGGTTGACAGGAAAAATTATTTTTTTTATATGATATGGAGAAAGCTTACAGGAATGTTCCTGGAATTCGGAGGTTGTGTTCTCATCTGGGTTGACTTTAATATTACTGAAACTATTACCAACTCTGCTTTTAATAATTCAGGAAATAATACAACTGCTGAAAATTGTTCAGCATCCCTGATGAGAGCAATTCTGCCCAAAACTGACCTTCCAAAACTCTGTAGTGAGTTCTTTGCGTGTAATACAGTGCTCTATTTATCATATGTGATCTTAGCCCTAATAATCCTTGTTTTATGTCTAATTGCTGTATTATATGTCAAGAATTCATCCGTCTTCTCTTTAGAAAAACAGCTTGGGAGAGGCGGGAGGCAGTGCTCAAAGGGTTTGCAAGTTGGGGAAAAGAGTTAACACAACTTGGCAAGAATCCTAGAACTGATAACACAGGCCTTTCTCAAAACAATTACTGTTTGAGAGGAGAGCAACAGGGGGACACCATGTCCACCACTACACCTCCTCCTGCAGGTTCTAGGACAACTACCAAAGTATCAGTTGTTGACAATAACATGTCAGGTAGCCAAATCCTCAGGCAGCAGTAGCCAACTGTAAACCAAATTCTAACTTATGGGCAGCAGTTTAGACTATCAGTGATTCAGACCCACTAGATGTACCTTCTGCTCCATTTCTTGCTCCCACAAAGGTGCAAGCTAAGACTAAACATTTGACAAAGAGTGATTCAAGAATGGATTTAGGAGAGGGGACCTCTGGTACACAAGAAGAAGAAGAAGAGAAGACATACAGCCTTTAGAGACTTAGCCAGTATATTCAGGTCTCAATATCTGATCAGAGAAGCTATGCAAGATTGACAGCAAGGAAGGAGGATGGCTCTGAGTTGTTTAAGAGAGCTTCTAGGAAAGCTCTGTTTCTAGACCAAGGACAACCAGAACAACCAGAGGAAGAGAAGGACGATGATATCCAGGATACCAGTGATCCCCTCAAAGAAATCAGGGAAGTTAAAAAGGAATATTCAAGGGAATCAGGAAAGTCAATCCTAAGCTGTCTGGTGAGCTGCCACACTACACACTATTGGTGCAAATGCCCTACAGATAGGAGACATATCAGTAAAGCACAGTATCACAGTATCACAGTATCAACAAGGTTGGAAGAGATCTCACAGATCATCAAGTCCAACCCTTTACCACAGAGCTCAAGGCTAGACCATGGCACCAAGTGCCATGTCCAATCTTGCCTTGAACAGCCCCAGGGACGGCGACTCCACCAC
The DNA here is from genome assembly GCF_015220805.1 of Pogoniulus pusillus. NCBI lineage: Eukaryota > Metazoa > Chordata > Aves > Piciformes > Lybiidae > Pogoniulus > Pogoniulus pusillus. The sequence goes on along the minus strand of NC_087309.1, from coordinate 61,071,965 downwards.
CTCCCTGGGCAGCCCATTCCAATATCCAATGACTCTCTCAGTGAAGAACTTTCTCCTCACCTCAAGCCTAAATTTCCCCTGACGTAGCTTGAGGCTTGAGGTTTTGATAGCCTCCAGAGAAGGAGACTCCACAACTCTTCTGTGCACCTTATTCCAGTGCTCTGCCACCCTCAAAGGGAGCCTCTGTAAGTTGAGTGTGATATTAGATCTTACAATTTTGATTTTCATATTAATTTTGGCATTATGTAAGAAAAAATTGAGTGTGATACCTTTAAGAACTAGAAGGAAGGTGCCAGTGCTGTCCCAGATAAAAGATAAACAATGTACCAGTGTAAAACAAAACAAAGATAACTCGGGGGCACAGCAAGGAGCAACCACTACACCTCCTCCCCTAGATCCTGGGAAAGCTGCTGATGTTCCTATCACGAATGATAACATGGCAGGATGCGCAGGAACACAGGTGACTACTCAAACACAAGATGTTCCCTCAACCAATAACACTAGTGCAGACAGTTTAAATCCCCAGGCAGCAGACAAGAACCCTGCCTCTAAGGCAGATCAGAACTCACAGGCCTCAGGCCAGACCCCCAATGATTCAAACCTGCCAGTATACTCATCAAAGTCTTTCACAGCAAAAGCCATCTTGGCACCTGCCAAAGTGAAAGGTAAGGCATGACATTTGACAAAGAGTGATTCAAAAGAGGACTTAGGAAAGGGGACCTCTGGTGAGCAAGGGGGGAAGGAGAAGACATACAATCTTTGGGATCTGGTGAACATGCTTAGATCCCAGTACTCTGATGAGAGGAGCATTGTGAGATTGGCTTCCAAGAAAGAGGATGGTTCTGAGGAGTTTAAGAATGCTCTCAGGAAAGTTCTGTTTCTAGGCCAGGGACAACCAGAGCAACAAGAGGAAGAGGAGAAGGATGACATGCAGGATTCCACTGATCCCCTCAGAGAGGTCAGGAAAGTTGGAAAGGAATACTTCAGGGAATCAGGTGAACCAATCCTAAGCTGCCTAGTGAGATGCCATACTATTGGTGCCAATGCCCTGCAGGTAGGAGACAAGTCTGCCAAGCAGCTAGGACCACTCACCAAGGAGAATGGAGTGGACAAATACCTAGCAAGTCCTCTTGATAGGGTTAGCTTGTGGACATGCCTTCTGTTGGCTGTGGCTACGAGATATCCTTCCCGAGATGATCTACCATGGGCAGCCAAGAAGTGGAACACCATTGAGCAGGGAATAAAGCTTCTGAAGGAGTTTACTGTGAAGGAAATGCTTTATGGAGATCATGGCACACAGGAGCCTGACGAGATTCCTCTTGGAACAGGTCTCATGAAGAAGCTTACTAAGCTTGCTCCTTCATCCTATGCTAACATCTTGGCTAGCAAGTTTCTATCAAGGAGTGACAATGGAAGGTCATTCACTGTTGGTGAATTCACTGACCAGCTCAGGCAGATAGATGATAGCTTGTCACATTCTGCCCTAGTTTCTGCCATAAAAACTATGACTACAGAGATGAAAGAGATAAAGAATGACATTAAAGATAGCATCAAGGAAGTCATTAAAGATGGCATGAAAGAATTGAAGGAGGATCTTGATGATCTGTGAGGTCTCTTCCAACCTTGGTGATACTGTGATAGTGTGATCTTAAAACCTCCATTTCCAATCTGGTAAGGGATACCATCCCTTCATGATCTAAATGGGTGCACGTTTCTGCAATCAGCAGATACCCACCTCCTGTAGGGTAATTCCAGCCCAGGAGGAGACAAATTCCACCTAGACATCAGCAATCACTTGTGTCACTGTGGATAACTCTGTGTGACCAATACGGTGAGAAAATGAACAAGGGGGCTGGTCAACCTACTTCAGCTCTTTCGAAGAGAGTCAGGGAACTGCAGAGTGGCAGAAGCAGAGGCAGCAATGCCAGAAAAGTAGCTGTCACTTCTTCAACTTCCCAATAATTGCAAGTTCTCTCACAACAATACCAATCACTGTGTACACCCCACATGCCATGTTCATTATTAGGGTGCCCTGCGTCCAGCCAGGAGGAGGAAAGGGATAGTGAAGAAAACCAAATCTATTGGAATGTATTCATTAGGTGTCCTGGCAGTTCAAAAGTTTGGAAATACAGGGCTTTAGTCGACACGGGTGCTCAGTGTACTTTATGGCCATTCAATTGCAAAGGGACAGAGTCTGTCACTATTCCTGGAATTGCTGGTGGATCTCAAGAATTAACTAAGTTGCAGGCTGAGATCAGTTTAACTGGTAAAGAGTGGAAGAAGCATACTATTGTAACTGGTTCTGGTGTGCCTTGCATTCTGGGAATTGACTTTTTGAAAAAAGTTTTTTCAAAGATCCTAAGGGTCACAAATGGGCTCTTGGAATAGCATCTGTAGAGGTTGAGGATGGTAAATTGAAATTATCTATCAGACCTGAACTTTCAAATTAATCTACAGTTGTGGGACATCATGACATAGAGCATCTGAAACTGCCAGTTGCTACTCAAATTGTGCACCATAGGCAGTACAGAACTAGCCGTGACTCTTTGTTGCCCATTCATCAGCTGATTCATCAACTGGAAAAACAGGCTGTCATTGAGAAATCTCATTCACCTTTCAACAGTCTGATTTGGCCTGCAAGAAAGCCTAAGAGAGATTGGTATCTCACAGCAGAATTCCATGCCCACAATGAGGTGACTCCACTGTTGGGAATTAAAATGGCCCAGCAAGGAATATATATAAAAATAGAATTATTTTATTTTCCTGAAAACCTGCCCTTGAAACTATATACAGAAATTAATTTAGTTTAATTAGCAGACTCAGTTTCATTGAGAATATCTTACAAAGGATACTATAGAAAAATTTGGCTATTTTGGAATTCAGGAAATGGAGAAGGCTAAGCTATAAACACAGTTTTTCCCAGTATTAATCAGGCTGAGCAAAACATTATACTACTCATAAGTGAGCTAATCTTTCTGACAGAAAGGGTAGTCCAGATGCTTGTCAGCTCTCTCTCATTTTCAAAAGACATCTGAGGCTTGTTAGGCCTATTAAGTTTGGACAAAGGAGTGCTTATGGTGGGAAGCTATCCAAAGCAGGAATGGTTTGGTCCCTCATGAGCTTGTCCTTTGCAGCGTCAGAGGACTCTCTCTGCAGGAACTATCCAGGATCGGGGAGCATTCTAAGGTGGGAACCCCAAGGCGGGAAGTACCGTTCCTAGACAAAGAGTAAATTTACCATTTCCTAGGCACAAAGACCACAGTCAGTCACTAGCCCAGTTCCAGCATGGGCATCTGCAAGTGTCACCCCTTGTGTCAGGAGGACCCTTTGGTCCCCTTACTTCAAACCCACAGGGCAAGGGCGTGGGGGAAGGTTTTTTGCAACTGTCATCTCCTATTCAAACATAGGAGTGAGAGGAATTTGGGTTATCCAGGACTTCAGGACATCCACCCATAAGCACAGCTGTACCAGACATGCTGGAATTTGAGTATGAGCTAGAATGGAAGGAGGCCAAATGGTATGCTACCATGGTATGCCATAACAAAGGAAAGCAGGCCTTAGTTTGCATTCACCTGGAGAGGAATCCAGTACCAGTTCAACTGTTTGCCTCAGGGGAGGAAACACAGCTCAACCATCTGTCATCCACAATGCATTAGAGAAAGGTAAAGCTCCAGAGCATATACAATTCATTGACGACATCATTGTGTGGGGCCAAACTGCAGAGGAAGTCTTCGAGAAAGGTAACAAAATCATTGACATTCTGCTGCAAGCAGGTTTTGCCATTAAGAGAGACAAGGTCAAAGGACCTGCCAAAGAAATTCAGTTTCTGGGAGCGTGGTGGCAGGATGGTCGCTGTCGCATTCCTCAGGATGAGATAAACAAAGTCTCTACCATGGCAGTTCCCACAAATAAGAGGAACACTCTATCTTTCTCGTGTGCAGTGGGATTTTGGAGACTACACATTCCTGGATTTAGTCAGATTGTCAAACCTCTGCACAATGTGATTCGTAAGAGAAACAACTTTGAGTGGAGACCTGAACAACAAGCAGCCTTTGATCAGATCAAGTGAGAAGTAGTCCATGCAGTGGGCTTGGGACCTGTGCAATCTGGTCCGGACATTAAAAACATTCTATACATTGCTGTGAGTGACAGTGGTCCAACTTGGAGTCTTTGGCAGAGAGCTCCAACTGTGGTCATCCATTTGGTTTCTGGCATCATAGTTACAGAGGTTCAGAGGCAAATTGCACCCCAACAGAGAAAGAGTTACTAGCAGCCTATGAAGAAGTGAAAGCAGCTTCTGAAGTCATTGGAACTGAGTCACAATTGCTTTTAGTTCCCAGATTGCCAGTTCTAAACTGGATGTTCAAAGGCAAAGGTTCATCACCGCATTGTGCCACAGATGCAACCTGGTCTAGATGGATGGCTTTGATAACTCAACGAGCACAAATGAGTAGTCTTGATTGACCTGGTCTGGTGGAAGCGACCACCAACTGGCCAGAAGGCATAGACTGTACCAAACCGCCAGAGGAGAAAATAACACGTGCTGAAGAAGCCCTATGGTGGTCTCTCTGATCAGGAAAAGTGCTATACTTTGCTCACAGATGTTTCCTGTCATCTTGTTGGGAACAAGCGAAGATGGAAGTCAGCAGTCTGGAATCCTACGAGGAGAGTTAGTGAAGCAAGAGATGGAGAGGACAAATCCAGTCAATGCACTAAGGTAAAAGCTGCCCAACTTGCTCTTGATGTGGCTGAACGTGAAAATTTGCCTATACTTTACCTCTACACTGACTCATGGATGGTGGCCAATGCTCTATGGGGTTGGCTAAAGGACTGGAAGAAGCATGGTTGTCAGAGGAAAGGAAAGCCTATTTGGTGTGCTGATCTATGGCAGGACATTGATGTATGACTGGAGAGAATTCCAGTGAAGGTGTGTCATGTAGACGCACACATGCCCAAGAGCAGAACTACTGAGGAACACCAACACAACCAGCAGGCAGACCAAGCTGCTAAAAATTCTCAGGTCTGCACAAACACTGACCTTGCCCTTGATTTGAAACACCAATGTGAACTGTTCTTAGCTTGGTGGGCCCATGATTTGTCTGGACATCAAGGCAGAGATGCAACATACCGATGGGCACATGATAGGTCAATTGATTTATGGCTGAATGCTGTCATGCAAGTCATCCATGACTGTGACATTTGTGCTGCTATTAAGCAGCTAAGCAAATCAAGCCCTTATGGTATGGTGAGTGATGGTCAAATACAGGTATGGTGAAATGTGGCAGACTGACTACATCACTTTACCTTGGCTTTGTTCGGGCAGCAGTATGTGCTAATGACGGTAGAAGCAAGCACTGGATGGCTGGAAGCCTATCCAGTCCCACATGCTCTGCATGTAACACCATTCTTGCTTTGGAAAGACAAATCATGTGGAGACATGGAACTCCAGAGAGAACTGAGTCAGACAATGACACTCATTTCAAGAACAATCTTGTGAAAAACTGGGCCAAAGAGCATGGCATTGAGTAGATCTACCACATACCCTACATTGCATAAGCTTTGGGAAAGATTGCAGTACTATTGTATTATATTATGTTATTATATTTTTGTAGCTGTTTATTCTGCTTATACTTTCATAGTTAAACTATAAGAAATTGTCCCAGGTTGATATAATAAGGTTAAAAATCTTCTGGGGACTAGAAGATTGTTATTCAATTCCATAATTCTGAAATCTTTTTATAAGCTCACAACAAGGTCAGTTCACTCTCCTTTCCTCCTTCTCCTGCCCTGTGTGTGTGGTGGGAGCCATTTTATTGAGAAGAACATGTAAGCAGTAGGCCTCTTTGGACTGCAGAGGCATTGGGGTTGGAGGATTGGAGCACTGTGGGGCATAAATCTAGTTTTATTGGGGATGGAGAAAAATGCAAGGGGGTTTCCCATGGATGTGATAATTGCTTTGTAATGTCTATCTCTGTATTTCTGTCTAAATATAATTCTATTTTTTTTCTCCAGTTTCATTTGAGAATTTAATTTCTGTCACTATCTTTAAAAAAACACAACAGAAATACAGTTTCATTTTTCCCTGAATTTCCCAAAAATCTGTCTTGTAGTGAGCTTACTCTACCAGAGGAGGCATCCACCCTAACCCAAGACACAGGACTAGATGACAATACTATCACAACTCAGTGCAATTAGCTGTTTGGGGGAAATTTAAAATTCACTTAAGATTGTATGTCATGGAATGAGTTAGACCTGCTGCTGTTATTCATACCACTCTGTAGTCATACCAGCTTCAAAATGAAAGTTTGTTCACTGGAATGAGATATTATTGGATTTGAAGTTCAGGTTTTAACAGGGAAGGTTTCCAGTTTCAGCTGCTGTTTCTGGATTTCAGGTTCTTGGGTGTTGTCTCTTTTTTTTTGCAGACATAGTGGTGAAACAAGTGGGAATCAGGTAGCTGCTGGTTTTTGTTTTCTGTTTTATGTTGAGGTTTGGGGTTTTTCCCCTGTATTTCACTGCACTTCTACAAATAGGCTAAGCTAAGGTAATCATGCATTATATTATTACATTAATTATATTATTATCTAAGTTGATTATGCATTGTGCTTATTATATCTCACGTTATATTAAATTTATATATCTTTATCTCAACCCTGAATTTTGTGTGTTGCTTTTCCCTTCACTTTTGTGTTGAGGGAGCAGGGTGTTTAGCCCTTGTACTAAACAATTACAGGCTGTTAAGGCTAATACTTCTTCTCAGCTCTCTATATTTTTTTTACTATTACTGTCATCAAGACTGGAGAAGATTATTTCATTCAGTCCTTGTCTCTTTTTTCTCAGCAGGGTATTTAAAGAAAGTTATTTCAAAGTTATTTCAATTGTCCAATATCAACAGCCTGGAAGAGCAGGCAGACACAATTCTATGCCAAAAAATAGCAGTAATAACATATTTTTTTTAAAGAGATAATAGCTATGGAAACTGCCTTTATATTGTGTCTTTATTTTCTCTATAACTAGTTGCTCTGCACAAGCAATTTGCATTTTCTTTTTTTGTAACCTTCTGGCAAAATGTGTAGTCAAGACGTTAATATCTTACCATATTTTTTTTCATTATTGTATGTGTTACTGTTAATTTTGCTAGTTTTGTGACATTTTCAGATTCTGTGATCCCGTCAACCTCTTGCAGAAATTATCACCTTAAAATGCTTATCTTTTTTGTTGTTATATTATACTTTGAATACATTTTCTGGAGAAAATAACTTATGTAAGACAGGATATGTTTGAGAAAAACACATCAGACTGCCAAATTAAATATGGTTTGTTCAGTTCAGTGTTTGAAGACTGAAAGTTGTGTAATGCTTTTCATTTTTCACTTGCAACATTTATACCCTGAGATGGAAAATAGGGAAAAAGATGGGAAAAAAAACATGAATAGTTGCATGAATATTTACATAAGTCCATTTCCCTGCTCAGAATATTACTGCAAGTGGTAAGGAGGGGTTAGAATCTGGGTTAGGAATGAATTGTAATGAGGCCAATATAAAAATATTACATAGTTTGTTTATTATACAAAGAAGACTTCCCCAAACTTATTTATGATTAACACACACAGATTCTATGATGTGGTTGGTGAAACTGTTTTGCAGAATGTATGTATGTATATATATATATATATATGCAGTCAAATGATTTAGGAAAAGTTTTAGAGAATGTTTATAACTAGAGAGCCTTGCAGCACAAACTGCCACTGAAAGGTTAAGCATTAACTTTTACAAACTTCATAAAGAGAGTTACGATATTCTCTAGTCAAAAGTCTCAATATTTGCACTTTAAAAGCATAAACAAGAAAATATACATAGTGAAAGTCATGTGGTGGACTTCATGTGGTAATGATGAGATGTGGCTTTGCTTCTTGTTCAGTCCAAACTGAGCACACCGTCTGAGAAGGCCCACAGACATGAGAGAGGTCTTCCATGGCTCTCAGAAAGTCATCAGGTGGTCAGCAGCCACCTGGGAAAAGCAGGGTCCAGGTTTGGGGGCCAGAGCAGTCTGATTGAGTGCTGTGTAGTGGAAAGAGTCGACCCTTTGGCTGGCACAGCAGGCTGGAAGGGTCAACTGGCAAGCCCCAATGTCAAAACTCGTTGCTAAGTCATTGCTGAATCGTTACCTATATTGAGGCTTGATCAGGCAGGGTCAGGCTGCCAGCCGTAGACAAGTCCCCACTTACTCGCGATACAAAGTGTCGTGGCATACAGAGGCACGTAAGGCAAATGGGTACCAAAAATAAAACAAAGGCAGCAGCAGCAAACAAGCAGTTTGCTAGGGTTTTAAGCATTTTGACTGAGCATTTTTGACCAATAGCAACAGGTAAAACCAACCCTAGAAGCAATCCTGAATTATTTCTCCAAAAAAGGAATATGCACTTGCCTAGGATTGTGTCCTCTGTTTATCACAAAACAAAGCAAGCTGAAAAACAAGGCCAAATATGGAGTCTGTGATAGACTGAGAGGTGCCAAAGCTTTTGTCTGCTTTCCCACTTCTTCCATGTGGGAAGAAAAGCGGGAAGGGAGGCATATGTGTTCTAGGCATAATTTGGACCTTCCACCACAATAAGTCAGCTCTGACCAGAAGAATAGTATTGCTCAGGCACAGAGATTAAAAGTGGATTCTTTATTGCTTTTATTTTGGTTTATTTTTAAAATTATTTTTTCTTGTTCATTTTTATGGGAATTTAAAATATTTCAGAACTACATCTTAATTAAACTATTTATAATGGAATGAAAACAATTTACAGCATTTATGAAATTGAATCAGAAGTTCAAGTAACAAAATCAGTAAAGAATGTCTAGAAAAGATATGTGAAATTTAAGAAATCGTTACAGCAAAGGGATGATTAGTATCATTAGTTAATTAGAGTGTGATGAGTAATCAGGGTTCATAAAAAGTGATATGCATTAAAATACAGACATGCTCACTTCTCTTGCATCTGTTTTCAGGCTATGTAGACTGCATATAATGTGCATGTGTGCTACTGTACAAGATCTGTGCCTTAGAATTATGTCTATAATCACTAAGGAAAAGAGTAAGAATAGGAAAATATCGTATATTTTCATGTAGAACTCTTTCCTCTGAGGGGTTCGTGGCTTTCAGAATCTTAACTTGTGTCATCTTATGTGATGACTCTCATTGTATTTTAACACTGTATTTTATTTACCCACTTGATATTCTTTAACTACATAGAACCTTTTACAGTATCACAGTATCACAGTATCACCAAGGTTGGAAGAGACCTCACAGATCATCAAGTCCAACCCTTTACCACAGAGCCTAAGGCTAGACCATGGCACCAAGTGCCACGTGCAACCTTGCCTTGAACTGCCCCAGGGACGGCGACTCCACCACCTCCCCGGGCAGCCCATTCCAGTGTCCAATGACTCTCTCAGTGAAGAACTTTCTCCTCGTCTCAAGCCTAAATTTCCCCTGGCGCAGCCTGAGGCTGTGTCCTCTCGTTCTGGTGCTGGCCACCTGAGAGAAGAGAGCAACCTCCCCCTGGCCATAACCACCCTTCAGGTAATTGTAGACAGCAATAAGGTCACCCCTGAGCCTCCTCTTCTCCAGGCTAAACAATCCCAGCTCCCTCAGCCTCTCCTCGTAGGGCTTGTGCTTGAGGCCTCTCACCAGCCTCATCACCCTTCTCTGGACACGCTCAAGCATCTCAGTGTCCTTCCTAAACTGGGGGGCCCAGAACCAAACACAGTACTCAAGGTGTGCTCTAACCAGTGCAGCGTACAGGGGCAGAATGACCTCCCTGCTCCTGCTGACCACACCATTCCTGATGCAGGCCAGGATGCCACTGGCTCTCTTGGCCACCTGGGTTTTAGTATCATTACAACCTGTAGATCTATAGTTTAACTAAATCCACAAGAAATATATTGTCTAGAAACAATCCTGCGTCCATACTTCATGAAATGGTTGAATGCTTGCAACATTTTCATTCAGGTTGTGAGACTGAAGGATCTGAGTTATGTTGAAATGGATACAATGTATCATATGGGGGAGCAGATGTTGGGATAGCTCCATCCAATCAGTTTCTATCACTAGCCGTGGGAATGTTGAGATGGGAGCATGAGCACCAATTAGAGTCCCTTAAAAGACAGGGGATAAAGACTTCTGCCTTCAGCCCATCAACCACTGCAAGGACAGGAAGACCCACAGGCACACCCATACTCCACCTCTTCCAAGAACTGATTTACATAGTTCCAAGAATTTGTAATGCATATTCATAGAACTCATTGTTTATGTATAAGTCATATAAAAGGTTAAGTGTACCCACTCAGGGTCATGCAAGTTGGCAAAGCACAGACTCCCCTTGCATCCAGCTATGTTTGCCTATTATCTCATAAAAACAAAACAACACAAAACAAAACAAAAAAAAACCCCATGATTTGGCTGCACTCTGGCACGTATAGCTCATTAATGACAAAATTGTTTATAACAAGGTGCTTTGCTTTGGACTTTGGTACATGTTGTGAAAGGCCAAAATAAGCCCGATGTGTCCTGGTTTGTCCAGGCATGATCCCCTGCTTTCACTCCCTCTCTGCTGGAGTTGGGAGCAGAGAGGGCTTGGAGAGACTCAGTCTACTCTGGTGGAAAAAACAAGGTGCATATACTTGTTTATGCATCACCTGTGCTTTCCCAAATTAAGGTAAAGCAGACCCTTGGCTTCACCTAATATAGTTAGTTTTGGTAAAGTGCCATTTTGATTGGCTAATCTGTGTGTCCAAATGGAGCCATCAGACTTAGGCAATTGATAAAACAGGAGTGAAGTTGTAAACAACGTGTTCTGCTCTGACTCGTTGTGCTCTGCCTGAATCCATTTTGCCTTGCTTTGCCTTGCCATGCTGCTGTGATGTTCCAGACCAGCTTTGCTGTGCAACAATGAGCTTTGATGCTTCAAGTTTGTCCACCTGGAAAGTTTGCCATGCTTCAGTTTACCAGGGAAAGGCATTAAGTGCCTTCACACAGTAGGCAAGATTCATTGCCAAAAGCTGCCTGAAAAAGCCAGCCTTAGCATGAAAAACCTTGACGGCAGGTAACAATGGTCTGGACCTTGCAGAAGTGGTTTACCCAGAAGGGCTAATATTGCCTCTCTGGCTCTGAGAACCTGCTTAGGGAGAGGAGGTTACTGCCTGCACACCTGCAATCCTCCATGCAAAGTCTGGAACTCTGGAAAGGACACTGTCTGCCCAGGAAGGAACCAAGATCATGTCAGAGACTGTGCCAATCCTAGCACCTTGCCAGAGTCCTGGGAAAACTCCAAAAGCTTCCAATGGGTATTATACTACTGACAGCAATCCCTTCAAGTGTTCTGGGTACTGTCTGGAACTATAATGCAATTCTGGAAATTCAGAGGTCCTATTTTGTGAGTAAATATTCTAAAAAGCCTCTTCATAATTAAATCTACTGGCATGACTTCCTGTAAAAGTAGTCATTTCAATTCAGCCTGTGTCGAGACTGCAGGCAGAGTTCTTGAAGCCCTTAGAGATCTACAGCAGAATTCTACCTATAGCATGTGGAGGACCCCATACTGGAGAAGGAGACTGATCCCAAGTAAGTCCATAACTTTGAGAGAAGCCCTTACTGGAGCAGTCTATCACCAGGTGAGTTACATCCCACAGAAGGGACCCATGCTTGTAAGAGAAATTACATGGCTTGGGAGTTCCTCCACATACACTTGAAATCATCAGGCTAACTCAGACAACTTTATTTACAGCATAGCACATGCTTACAACCATATGCACACAATAGTTATGCATATTTACAATTATATACAAGTTAGAAGTAATATAGAAGTTTGAAATCCCTCCTGAAAAATGAGACCACTCAGAAGCGCTCCAAACCAACCCCCCTCCTTCTTCCTTCCCCTTTTTATCTCAGAAATAACCAAATAAGCCCTCGTTGAAAGCATATGTGACTAATTTGCAGTTAAAGCAGAGGTGAGATGCCAGATCATCTGGGTTAGAAGAAAATTACTTGATTGGATTACATAGATTTCAGGCAGAGGAGTTAAGGCAAGCTGCAGCCATGCACAGACCAAAGTGAATGACTTTGTTTATATTTTGACTTTGTATACATCTCAGCAAAAACAACGGGTGATATAGACATCACTATTATTTTCTTTTCATAGCAAATGATCTAATTTATCTCATTAAAATATTCCAATTAGCCTCAAACCAGCACAGAGAAGCCCATGGATGGTTGTCTCCAGTGGCAGTCAACTCCTAAGAGAAGGATATTGCAGTACTATAGAGAAAGAATGTGAAAAGTTTTCCCTTTCACGAGGAAGCAGCAGCAGAAACAGTATTCCCTGCCCTCCTGTACCACTCTTGTGTAAAAGGTAGCAGACCTGGGCCCTGGAAGAGGAGAGGGACGGAAGGAATGTATATTGAAGATCTGGTCATATTTATCACTGTCCTACTCTTATTTCAGTTAATGAATTGGTGGTGGTGTGGTGGTTTGGGTGTACCCTCCCCCCCCCCCCCACTTTTAGAAATATCCAGCTAGACTCAGTTGGGCTCTGGGAATATAAAAGAAGCTATTTATTTACAGCTACCACAATATACAAGCAGCTTTACAATATATACAGAAATATAAAAAAATATACAAGGTAAACGTAATACAGAAACACAACTCCCCTCCCAGAAACCTGAGTCCCCAGGAGGAGCTCTCAACCACCCCTGCACCTTCCCCCTGCCCCTCTCAACCTTACCCCAGTCCTAAGGAAGAACAGAGGTTCAGCCAAGAGGTTAAGAAGCAAAGGTTAGTGGCAGGTGAGGTTAGGGAGATGCAGCTCAGCCCGAGCCCAGCCAGAAAGTGAAGACAAAACGGTGAGAGTGTTATCTAATGTTTACATTCTTCTTCAGCAAGACACTGAGGGAAAGTAGCCATCACCGTTGTTTTTTTTCTTTTCACAGCCTATGATCTAGTTTTTCTCACCAAAACATTCTAGCCTGCTTCAAACTAGCACAGGTAGGTTTTCTGTTTTACTTTCCCCAAATCGAGTCTGTCTTTGACCTGTGACCATAATTGGTGCACGAGTTCTCACTGTCTTTTACCTTGATCCTCAAGCCTTTTTTCATATTTTCTCTTTCCCATCCCAATGGAAGAGGATAGGAATGAGCAAGTGGTTATGTGGTATTTTGTTGCCAGCTAGATGGATTCAAACCATGACACCTAAACCTACCCAAGACTGCTGTCTGCTCCCAAAGAGTGTGGTAAATAGAACAAATGATAGCTTGGAGCTGCTTTCTATGCAAATCCCTTCAGCTTTGCTAGCATATAACTCATAGATCTTATGATCCAGTATGTGATTTCTATGTTGGCTACTATAGTAGCAACAGTAAGAGTTTTTTTCTTTTCATATAGAGCTTCCACTTAAGAGCAATAATAGATGCAATATGAAGACTTGAGCTTGAAACTAAGTAGCAGTTGCTCAAGGATACAATTAATTTTAACATTTTGTTATATAATATTTGAAATATCATGGCTAATAAAATAATGGTACAATTGCATATGTAAGTTTTGGACTGGGGAAGGGAGATCACACAGCATTTTGGGGTATTAATCATGGAAGCCTAACAATTTTCACAAAGTCATGGACTTGAGTGCTAAATAAAATCTGTCCATTTTAACTTCCTCTTACAAATTATGCAAATTTAATGATTGATAATAATTTCATCTCCAGGAAATTATTATTAATAACTGAAAATCGTTTTTAACATTAAATCCCACCAGAAAACTTATTTACAATGTGCAAAATACATGGTTGGGATACACATAGGGAATAGGCAAAACTAGAACACTTTAAGAAGTAACTAGCAAATGCAAACATTAAAACTGGAAAGAGGTTCTTAGTTTCAATTATACCTCTTAGAATCATGGAATCATAGAATCAACCAGGTTGGAAGAGACCTCCAAGATCATCCAGTCCAACCTCCAAATCATCCAGTCCATCCTCTTGCCCACCAGGATACTTGAGAGGCTCCTTTCTGCTACTAAGACAGAAAGGCACAATAGAATCTAGTTACAGAATTTCTTAGAGAGAAGGTTTGAATATTCATTCTGTCACTGTCTTGAAAGTCATTGCAGGTAAAGCAGAGCGTAATGCAGCAGGGCAGAGCAGGCAAAGTGAAAGCAAAAGTGAAAGCAAAAGTGAAAGCATGCATGTGGCAGGGACTATGTATTGTTTGGCCTGAATGTAATGGCTTCTGTGGCCACACAAATCCACCGATCAGAATGGCACTTTGCCAAACCTGACCATATTAGGTGGAGACAGAAGCTTGCTTTCCTTTATTTGGGAGGAAAAAATCTGGGTAAGTATTGGACCCTTAAAGTGGATGTCTCCACTCTCCTTGCGCTCGGCTTCCTCTCCCCCAGCAGAGATAATGGGCCATGAGATAATGTCTGGGCAAACTCAGGCATGTATCTTTGTTGTGGAGGGCCTGTAGGCCTGAAAGCAGGCTTATTTATGCCTGCTCTGCCTGGACATGTCTCTCTGCCTGCACCAGGGGTAAAAAAGCACAAAGGGGCACAACACCAGGGCCATTAAGTCAGTTGCCCAGGACACCTGATTGTGTAAGTCCCCACACACCCAGCTCATGCCTGCCTGGTGCTGGGCCCGCATGATTCCCATATTTGGAGTCCAGGCCTGTGGGTTTTGCCTAATATGGTAAGGTTTGGCTGACTGCCAACCTGATTGGTCATTCTAGTGGCCAATGAGACCATTAACTCTCGGACCACATTTAATAAATAGGGCACACAGGCTCACATGCAGTCTTCCCCACGTTACTTGAGGCTCTGCCACATTGATTGCTTGCCTGCCTGCGTACTTCCTTGCAGCTTTATGCCTGCTTTTATATGATTGCCTGGTGTGTGCCATTGCCACAAGTTGCCAGGAGCAGACCCACTTGTCTGTGTTCGATTGGCCTGAGAAGCCAGCGTTAGACCCATGCTCAGACTGCACGGAATCCTGCCTCTGCACCTGGTGATCCTGCCTGCGTACCCCTGGAGAGAGCAGCCACCAGGAGCCAGCAGCAAGGTCAGAGACTCTTATTTCCCCTGAAACCGGAGGATTCCAGCCTCAAAGTCCACAGGCAGAGACCCTGAAGAATTGGACACTTGCAATAGGCTGTGATGTAACCTGGAGGTGATTTCTTATTAATCCGAATTATGAGTAGATGCCTCTGTAATGTCTATTGTCTCTGCCATAAAGCAGAAAACAGATTATACTATAAGACCCCAAGTGGCATTAAGCCAAGAGGAAAACTCTCTCTCTGTTAATAGTTTCAATGTCTGCTAGTTATTAGTAAGTTTTTGTAGATATATATTCCCATAATGTCTTCATAATCGTGTAAAGAATCCTTTCAATATTAAAGTTCAGTGGTTGGGGGTGGCGAGAGTTGAAATACTGGAAGTTAATAAATATATATTTTTTTATAAATATCCTCTGGCATTAATTAATTTCTCCCCTCTGCCTAATCGGCGTAGGTGGCAGAATACCCCATCCACGACAATCTTCCATGAAACTTCCTTAGTGTAAGGTAATGTATTTAAAATACTTTTCCTTCAGATAAATTACTTCTGGAATCAGTTGATTAGCAAAATTAATAGACAAATAATATTTGCTGTTTTTTTTTCCCCTCAAAGTATACAATATCTTATCCAGAAATATAAACTTATGCTATTTTAATTCTAATAACACTTTTGTGCTACAGGGAAAATGAAATAATATTTCAAAATACTATTATCACACATAAAAAAGTGCATCCTGTACTTATTTCAAATTCATCAGGAATCATCTTGAGTAAACAGAAATTCTGATTAAATTGTTACCTATAAGAAACTGCTGATTTGTAAACATAACTGTAGGTCTCAACATTTTCTCTCTAAATGTCCTTTTTTTTTCCCTCAAATGTAGATCACAGATATAATGAAATAAAATAAATTTTAAGCTTAATCAGATGCTGTCTGTTTTATATGTTGTGCTACTTTGAAGCTAGCTAGAATGTCTTCATGAGAAGAATTAGATTATAGGCTGTGAAAATGAGACTGTTTACTTCACTCATAGGCTTACTGAGATGTAGAAGAACACAAACACAAACATAGACGACACAATCACTGCTTGGGCTTTGGGCTGAACTTCTCTCTCTGTAACCTAACTGTGGTCTGTGGGAAGCTGATGAGAGATGAGATCGGGATACTGACGAGTCGACTCAGCTGCTAGCAACACAGTACAGCTTTATTAGGGCAGTGCAAAGCTTACATAGTACTCAGGAAAGGCACGCACAGTTTGGGGCTGGCACTAGTGGACAGTACCGATTGGCTCAGAATTATGTGCAAGGTGCAGATAGGTTGCCCTGTGTCAAAACAACCTGTGGTGTCTACCCCAGGGGGCTGGCAGGCTCAGCCCCCTGCAGCTGTGTCTGCCCCAGGGGGCTGGCAGGCTCAGCCCTCTGCAGCTGTGTGTGGGTTGCTCATTATTTACATCTCGGCTTCCTGAGCCAGAAGTGGGCTCAAGGACACTTCCCAGCATGAGCTCTCATGTTTACCAGCTCATGTCCTGCTAGTGGGAGAATTCTCCCACACCTAACCTCCCATCTATGTGACTAACCCATCTGCTTCCTAAACCCCCTGGCTGACCCTCAAAACTACCTTAAATGCAAGGTGAGATCTGGGGTAAGGCAGAGGAGTAGGGGGAAGGTGGAAGGGTGGTTGAGAGCCCCTCCTCGGGACTCAGGTTTCTGGAAGGTGTATTGTGTTTCTGTATTACTTAACTTGTATATTTCTGTATATGATTGTATATGTTGAAAATATCTGCTCTATATTGTGCTAAGCTGTAAATACAAAGCTTCATTCAATTTCCAGATCCGTCTGAGTCTAGTCTGGGTAACTTTCCAAACTGTATGGGGGTGGGTAACACCCAAACCATCACATATGGCAAGAGACAAGCTATTTCCAGAGAAATAAATATAAAAATGAAATGTTTTCACCATTATCCAATGTTTAATCTATATTGTAATTGTGGAAGATTGCAGACTGTGTCATGGTACAGTTTCTCATGTGCTAGAAAAACTCCTTTTTTTCTATCATGAATTCTTGTGGAATGATGAAGGTGCTTTCTTTCATTTATGCTCAGATGTGAGAGGGATGTATAAATTTTATTGTTTGTTCTAGTAATTATTTCACTTCTTGTGTGTATGTGTGTGAGGCAATGCACACAAGAAAAATATGGTTTTTTCAGAACTGTACTTTCTTGGTTGAAAGCTCTTTGTTGACAGACTTCCTAGAAATTACTTACCAAATATTTACTGTGGAAAAAAAAACATGCTTTTAAAATATATAAACTATGTATTTATAGATTATGATCATGTAGTTTAATTATAAAGTACATTACCTATTATATTTAAGTGGTACTGTCTCAAGTTCAGTGGGAATTTTGATTTACATTAGTGATGATTAAGCCTATGATTTGCTTGTTTTTTTTTTTTCTTTTTTCCCTGTTAGTTCTAGATAAAATAACTCCATAGGACAATTTTAAATCTGGGAATTTCCTTAGTAATTCATGTTTTGATTTTTTCTTCTGGTATAACTATTAACATGTGTATTTCTTTAAATCACTTTTAACTAAAGCTTAGTATTCTCAATTGATTAAATAAAGTATCACTGCTTAATACTACTCAAATGTTCAATGGAAGCTGTAGATCATAACAAACATGTTTCCCTAGAGAAGTCATAAACACTTTCTTTCAAAATGATAATGCAGTTATAAGACTGCTTCACTGAAATGCCCACAAGCAATTTTTACTAGGCAGTTAAATGAAACTATTAGAAATGTAAGGTTTTTTTTTTTTAATTATATCCTTAATTTGCTCCCTGTAACTTCAACTGCATAGTCTGTTCATAATAATCTATTTGTTCAGTATAGATGGAGGTCACCTCACACTTGCTTTTATCTTCTTGCTGTCTGGCTATTTAACAGCTGTTTGAATTTTAATAAGAAAGAACTCAGTGAAAAAGGAAAAAAAGTGACATTTAGTGGCTTCAAAATAATTCCATTCTTGCCAGAAACAGATTGAAGATTATATTTTTGTTTCAAGTTGTATATTCTGGAACTCAATGCTGAAGACAAAACTAATAAGTGTAAAATTATGGTAATTATAGCCATGGTAACCAAATTTGCTTGTGCATTAGAAAGTAAAGCCCACACAATACTATAGGTCATATATGGTATCATTGACTAACTGTGCATCAACTCACAAGAACCCTTTTATGAAAAGCATTTAAATGATCTATTAAAACAGAAAAAAAAAATGTTTCAGAATTAGAAATGACACCTGAAAAATGAGAGAAAGAGATAGTTAAAGTGTTAGGGCTGCAAAGTACTCATTAAAATACATGTAGCCTCTCATCTACATTGCATAGTTACTGACTTGAAATCTTCAACCCTTTCTTCAAATCTTTTTAAGCTGTACATTGAAAGACAAATTGGTGAAACCTGTCCAAGAATATTTTGCCAATTACTTTGCATTGTCAACATTTTTATATGTGTGTGTATAGAGTGCAGAACTCTACAGGAGACAGCACTGAGTAATCACAGGATAGAAATCATATTAAATTGATTAGCCCATTGAAATGTACAACTAGGACTAAACAGAAGATTCAAACATTACTTCCACTACTGTAGTGTTTACCTACATTGCTTAAGAAAAGTGGTTGAAAATACATGTTAGTCTTGAAAGCTTGAAAATATAAGAAGTTCCTAATTTGTACTTGTGATTTGTGATGGAGGCAGACTAATCCGTGCTGCCTATTCAATGGAAAGAAAAGAAGGAATCTGAGTACAGAGACATGTGAAGTTGGAAATGGAAAATTGCTTTCACTGTATTTGATCATTGAGATTCCCTGTATTAGAATTAATTGAGCAATCCATATTAGCCCAATATGTCTGACATTCAAAAGTTTCTTAGTAGTGTCAGCTCACTGAAATACTGAGTCCTTCTCTCATTTCCAGAACATTATATCTGTTCATTGTTGTGGAGGCAGGAATTAATGTGTGGCCAAGTCAGGAATTTTATACAAAAATAGTTGTTTTATTTTCCCAAAAACCCACCCCCAAAACTATATATACAAAGATTAATTTAGTTAATTAGCAGATTGAGTTGCATGAGAATTATCTACAGGGATACCATCAATAATCTGACTATTTTGGAAGTCAGAAGTTGGAAAAGGCTTTAGCTATTAATTAATAGCAGTTATCTTACATATAAAGTTGAGCCAAAATAACTCATGATCAGGCTTCCTCGTGCAGTCTGTCTCTCTTTCTCGCTCCCTTTTCAGCAGCTGTAGGTGGATCACTAAGAGTCGTTAAGCTCTTACAAAAGTGTCAGTGGGGAAGCCGTTCTTTGAAGCTTTCTGTATTCAGCTTAGGCAAGCGAGGTGGGGGGAAGAGTCTCAGGCAAGCACGATTGTCTAGGCATGGACAAAATCCAAGGCAGGAACCCCCAAAGGCAGGAACCCCCAAAGGCAGGAAGCCCCCCAATTTATACCCTTGCTAAACAAAGGGCAGAGTTACCACACCTTAGGCACGAAAGTGCACAGCCAATCCCAGCTCGATCCCAGCGCGGGCACTGTATGGGGCCCTCCTCTTGCAGGCAGGACCCCTTTGCTCACTCTCTTCACGTCCCCAGGGCAGGCGAGTGGGGGGGAAACCAGGCAGCTTTCCCTCTCCCCTGAAGCCATGGCAGGAGAGGAATTTAGGGGTACAGGACTCCAGGACATTCATGAACTCAGACATTCATGATTAAGGTAAATGCACATCGTTTTTGTTCTCATTCATCTACATTACCCTCAGAAGACTCCTACATAGTCCATACATCCAAGAGTGCCTCCCAAACCCAAAACTGTAATTTTTCTATCTGGTGAGCAGTGCTGATCAGTTCCTTGCCACAGATGAGTGAAATCTGCTTCACTCAAAAGAGAGAAACAACAATAATTTGAGAGAATTCAATAAATGAATTGGAATATAAGAAAGTTTAACAGTTTACCAAGGTTCTGTAAGTTTGGTGACAAGGTTCACTGTATTAATTACTGCATGGAAGAAACATTCAAAGAGGAATTGACTTAGAATCGAGTTAGAATGATTCATAAAAAGACTAGAGACCCAAATGGTAACAAAGACTCCTGTTTAGTCACAAGGTTCAGATTGGACTCTGTATGGAGCCTAAATGAAGTGAGGTTAATTTCAATCTTAGTCTCAGATTTGGACAACATTTTACATGTAATGGAATTATATATGCAAAAGTTATAATCATTATTACTGAGTGGCTATATGGATAAGCAATGTTTCATTAGTATTAATACAGCATGTTGTCAGTCGCCTACCAGGAAACTGTCATGTGTAAGGGATCTCTGCCTTCATCAAAGAAGGATCACTTAGTATTGGATAAGGGATCTCAAACCTTACAAGGTATTTCAGTTTAAGGGGGTAATCACTTGACATGCAATCCAGCTGAAGTGCAGGGAGAGCTTAAGCTGCACTCATCCTGATGGTAATGTTAGTATGGTGAAGTAATTGGATTCCAGTCAGTAGTATGGACAGGACAGACATCTTCATTTTAGCTCTAGTATCTTGTTCTGAACTCTGGCTATCTTGCATTTCTGGGGCTTCAAAACCACCTTATGACATGTTTTTCTGAGGCATCTTCATTCTGCTTTTCAAGTAAACCAGGAGCTCTCCAGCTCCTCAGTTCGCTACAGAGCATGAGGCCTGTTGTTTCTTTAGTTGGTCTGAAGTAAAATATGGCTAGAGGTCAAATGTGTCTGTCACATTAATTTACTGTCTTTGAGGGCAAATAATCCTGCTGTAGTAAATTAAATCTTGGAATGCTACTTAAATTTGCTTCTGATTAAAAAGTAAGACATCATATCCAGTTGGACACAAAGCAAAGCAGCTGTCAATTCTTAATCAGAACTACTTTTAGGTTATGTGCCATCTTAAGGAAGGAAACTCGGGGTATGTCTACATTAGTAAATGCACTGCAAAGAAGAGTAAGTCTGTAATGCAAAGCAGGCTAGTTCTAAGAAGGCTAGTTCTGAACATCTGACGTCTATAGTCTATAGATTGATTTTTTTCTGACTGATTTACAGATGGATATCTATTCTGAATTTTCATTAGAAAATGCAGCATGTCTTCTGATTTCCTTTAAAACCAAAGGGATTTATTTTGCATGCTGTAATTTTACTACATTATGCATTCCAAACACAAGTAATAGGAAAGGTTAATTTCAAAATTTTCTTATAAACAGAATACTAATGTAGATGCTCTATTTACATTTTAAATGCTGCAATAATTTCAAATAAACAAAACAGTCAATTGCCTATTACAAGGTTTACATCCTGAACAATTAATAATGGTCAGAGAAAAGAATGTATAGCTTTATAACTATTCTAAAGAAATTTTCTAACTTGTCTAAGGGAACTGATACTTCCCCCCCCCCCCACATGCTGTATATAGATATTTGCATACCAGGTTCTTTATACTATCCACAGATGGTTTTAATTCTGTTCAGAAAGCTTGTTTGCAACATACAGGTTTAAGGATTCTTTATTTCCAAATAATTTTACTGATTTTTGATTGCACTGTGTAGTAACATTTTCCAGAAAATAACATAGTTCTAAGCAGTATGCTTCAAACAAAATAGCTTGTTATTCTCTTTTCCACTGGGAACATTCTTACATATATATGACTAATAGCATTGTACTTACTACACGAACAACAATAGTCACCTGAGGAATTAGAGTCAAATGAATAATTAACAAATTAAATGCATTTTTCAGTGAAAAGCAAGCCCATTTACCAGCTTAGTTAAAAAAATATCTCTACAAATACTTTTTGATTTGTGGGCTATGAAGCCTTTTTTAAAAGTTTTTGTGGTGATTTTTTTTGTGTGTTTGGTTGGGGTTTTTTTTTGTGTGTGTGTGTGTTTTTTGGTTTTTTTTTTTTTAATGTGTAACATTGAGTCTTATTATGTCTCTCTGATATGCTACATGAATGACATGGTACTGTTCATTCCATAGATGTATATATGGGTGTAATTCTAAAATTCTGTTTTCTGGGGTAGTATTTACCTTTCTTAGATAAAAAAAACTTGTTGTCTTTGAGAATTTCAAGGATTTATTTGAAATATGTTCTTCCTATGAACATTATTTTATGTGATGTTTGTTTCTGAGTTTTTGTTGTTGTTGTGGGCTTTCATTGGTGCTGGTTTCTTTCTCTGTGTTTTTTTTTTTTTTTTGTTCGTTTGTTTTGTTTTTTGTTTGTTTGTTTGTATGCCTTTTTTTTTAGGTGAGTGGGGTTTCTTTGTTTTATTTTGTGTTTCTCTGTAACAATATTTCAGAAAAAGAACTATGAAAGAACTCTTTCTGAATGGTGGATGAAAATGCTGTCCTCCTTAGGTATTTTTTATGCAGTATCATGGTACATTGAAACTGGTGTTCAGTATCTTCTCAATTTGTATCTCAAGTACAAATTAAGAAGATTCCCAATTTGTATCTCAAATACAAATTGAGAAGTTTCCAAAGGAATATCATTAATATCTTCCCTAAATTTTAAATTATTTTTTTAAATTATTAAAATATTTGACAACAACCAGAATAAATGATGTTTTGTCCAAGCCCACGTGGGTTCATCTGGGAACATTGTTTGAATTCTATTGTTTAAGAAGTTCAGGTTCAGTTACTATTTGATTCTATGATTCAGTTGTCTTATCTTTGCAGAAAGACAGTCTAAACTGCACTTTGTGACAAAGATCCACGGAACAGAAATTTAAAAAGTAGAGGTTATCACCATCACAGTATGGACCTGTATCAAAATCTTCTAATGACTCTGGCATCAACTTATGCCAAGCAATAGATTTTTTTCCCCCTTAATTTTATATTTTCTGTAAAAACAGGGTGAGGATTAGTATAGTATACTTGAGGAACTAGTAGTCAGTTTGAGAAAATGAAGTGTATGAGTCATGTTACAAGAGTGGAACTGAACAGTGATAAGAGTATTTGATACAGATAATTAATACTTGGCTTGCAGAAAACATAACTTAACGTTTCTGGATTCCTAAGTGGAATGCTGGTGATTACATGCATTCTACTTTAAACTATTGTGGAGGAGAGTCCTAAGGGTCACAAAATGAGCTTAAGCATGTCCTCTCTTGCTCAGACATGTTTACCTGCCTGTCTGCATTGCAGCCAAAGGTGGGAATACAGGACAAAAGAAACCCAGACAACCTAGTCTGGTTTAATCCGGTCACATAAGAGGGGTTTCATAAGGCCCACACACCTGTCGTGAGCAAGGTGTATGCACCCTCCATTTTTGGAGGAGAACAGCCTGTGAGTTCTTCCTTCTTTGGGTATATTTGGGTGATTGCCAGAGGTGACTGGGTGATAGTGTAGCCAATGAGACCATTAGCCTCGGCCATTGTCCTATAAAAGGGGGTAAACAGGTGAATAAGGTGCTTGCGTGCTTGTTCATTCCTTGCTCACCTGCCTCTCACCCGCCACTTCAGCCATCTCAGCCAGCAGCTGGATTCCACATCGCAGCCCATGTGGAATTTGCCACAGGGCTTCTATTGAATATATTCCTGCGTGTATTTTGGGCCACAGACATTAAAACTGAGGACTAGTGGGTAATCTGAATTCTTTATTGAAGTTGCTAAAGGAATTTAATTAACCTCACAAGTGGTGAATTAAGCTGCCAGACTCTCTATCAAAGACATTTCTAAAACCTTTAAAAATTCCATTGTATATAGATATTCTGTAAAATAATTCTGCTAACTGCATCCAAGAACTTTTGTGTATAGTTGTAAATAAGCTTGGGGGGAATTATCTTTGTATATACTAATAAGTTATTCAATAACTTTTGAATTGGCCTCATTGCATTTCACCCCAAGCTCAGATTTCAACTAGCCCCTTCATAACAACATCCTGTGATGTCTTTGTTTTGGTAGGCAGATACTCTCTATGGTAGATATTCTCCATGGTGCCAGTCCTGGACCTCAGACATCTGTCTCATCAGGGAGTGTCTGTTAGTAAATGAATTTTTTTCTGTTAATATTTCACAGCTTCCTGTAAGAATTGCTGTGCAGTCTTTCACCAGATTTTATTTGAGAAACATTTTACTAAACAGAACCCAAGACAGGCTTATCCCATAAACTCCCTTTTCTTCTCTTCAAAGACTGGGAAAAAGGTTGAATGGTTAGTTGTAATTCCACACAGAATCCAGATGATTAATGTATCATTGTTTGGAAGGACTGCCTACCTAAATCACTTTTCTTTTGGGGATTATGTATAGTCATGATATGTAATATCACATGTTTTCTTTTGCATATGGAGTCACATATACCTAAAGGAAAAAAACTAAAATGTCTATTTCCTTCCATAGTCATGGCATTTCCTTCAGCCTCAGAACAGGTATTCATTAGTATCTCCTGTTCTTACACATCTCTCTGTGAGGCTGACCTCTCCAAGGTTTACTGAATACAGATAATTTTTCTAATGTTCATATGAATGAGTCTTTTGTTTTGTTTCATTTTGTTTTGTTTTAATTGGTCTTCAGTTTTGCTGTACCTGACAGTTATCTTTAATAAGAAAAGTAAAAAGTCCACTGAAAATGCACAAAAGATTCTCCAAGATCTGCAGTGCTTACCTTCTACTCTAAGTACGCACATTAAGACTATGTTTATTATTGTCTCTAAATGACAGATACAGAAGAATATTAACAATTTATATGGGATACTAGTACTGTCATTTTCCTTGTCCTTTTTTTCTGACTGTCCACCACTTGCTCCTCTCAAAATAAGCTAAAATTGTCTTCGAACTGACCATTTGGGCAGATGTTTGTTTCCAGATGGATATTTTACATTTAAAATGGAAACTCTTTGGGGAAGAAATAATCTTTTTGGTAATGCTTTTGTGATGCTTATTTTTATGAGGTCCTTGTCTATGACTGGAAATTTTGGCCTGGAAAAATTATGCTTTTGCAAGTTTTGAACCTGAATCTATTTGCCAATTCTTAATCAGCATTTTACAACTTTCAAAAGTCTATAGCCTTCTAGTTAGCATGCATTTTCCTGTTTGTGTCTTGCAGAGCCAAATTATTTGCTTCAGCTGCATTGCTTTTCTTTTGCCCATTTTATGGTATAAATGTGGTCACCACTGCTGTAATGTCCACAAACCGTTACAAAGACAAACTTCTGCAAGGGGAAAAATTTTATTTCTTCTTCTTTCAGAAAGTAGACTTGAAGCAAAGAGAAAATTTATGATCTGCTTATAGCAACAAAAGAAGCCTGTAGTGATGCAGAGATGTGAAGATGTATTCCTATACTTTGAACAATTGTTAGGTGATGTGTTTTTTTTCTTTAGAAAAACCCTTGCTGATATGTACTCTGTGATCCTTGAGATGGAGCTGATCTTCCTTCTTTTTTTTTTCTTTTTTTTTTTTTTTGTTAATACTTTAGAGAAAATACTTCTGTTTCTAAACCTCTGCTTCATTTGAATGATTTAATACTAAATCAATATACAATAAATCAAGGCAGCCAGCCTTGAAACAATCCAAATCAGATGTTTGAAGCATCCTGTGTTCCCTGCTTGATGTGTCCTTACAAGGTTTGTTCTTCCCTTTGTTTCTGCTATGCAATTTGTTATCTTTTGGTGGTTTCCTGGCTGACACTCAGTCTCCTTCGGGTGAGTAGGAAATCTTTTTGTTTTCTCTCGTATCTTATGCTCGACAAGTAACTTGGATTGTTTCTGCAAGAATGCCATACACTTCTATGAGACATTTGAGTCCTCATCTTTCTCCAGAGCTGTTGTTTCTGTTTGTATTAAGTTGGTGACAGGGAAGAAATTTCTTTCCATCCTACAATACCAGAGAGTACTTTGTGTTCAGCCAGGGTGAATCAAACTAATCTTAGCAGTTCTTGGTCATATCCATTTTTAATAGAATAAATGTGTCATAGTAGCCACACAGTAAACCCTGAGTGAACAAATCAAGTACCTCTACTTTTTTTTATATGCCAAGAGATATGCAGTCCTGGGTATAAAGGATTTGACATCAAATTTTGATCAAACATAAAAATCAAATATTTTTTTCCCCAAAATGTCTTTAGATCTGTCCCTGCATATAAACTCACAAAATCCTTTATATGCCACTCTTCTTTAGGTTATTTTGCTCCTAATAGGCATTTATTTTCATGTGTAATGCTGAGACAATTAATCAAACCAAAGCAGACTAAAGTACTGCTTTTTAAACACTCCTTCCTTAATGCAACCTGGTAAAACAGCATTGGCAATAACAGTTTCTTAGTTTAAACATATAAACGTTCCAATTGCTTAATATCCTTTAACAAACATATGAAAAACACATATAAAATTAGCTACACTTAATTTTGTTGCCTGGAATTTGGTCCACTAAATACTGCTTCAATTTTTCTACAAAGTTTTCAAAGCATTTCTGACTGTTTAGAAACATTTCTATGTGCCTATTGACTTGGTATCTTGGGACTTCTCTAATGGTGTTTCGGAGGGGGTTCTCTATGCCTACGCCTATTTGGCAGAGGTGAGAAATTAATTTGAGGCAGAATTAATTTTATATAAAAATATAATTTATTAAAATTAATATTTACAAACTCTTGCCACCCCCAACCACTGCGTATTAATATTTCGTTCTGTGCAAGTTTATGAAAACAATTTAGAAATATAATATATACAGGGATCTGGTTAATAACTGGCAAAACTATTTCAATTATAAACTATTCACAGAGAGAGATTTCCCTTTGGCTTAGTGCCACTTGAGAGCTTGCTGCTATTAGCTCAGCAGAGGGCTAAAACTCTATTTGCTCTAAGGCAGAGGTAACTTATATTACAGAGGAATTAAATCTTTACTTATAAGTGTTGCTATTAATTAGTAGTCACCCTCCCGGGATTGTGTCAAGCCTGTGCCCAGGGTCTAGACTTCCAGGGGCTCTGCCTGTGGACTCTGTGGGGCTGGAATCTTCCCAGCTTGAGAGGGAAATGATAAATCTTCTTAGTCTCTGGGGTAAACAGGTTTCTCTAATCTTTGTTCTCCTGGTGTGGGATGGTCCCTGCCTCGATGCTGCCGCTTCTTCTGGATACTGCGTGTCCAGGGATGATCAGCTGGGAGGATTCCAGGAGGAGAATGTCCGTGCTGGCTCTGGCACTGTCCTTTCACAGCTAGCAGGCTGTGTGTGTGGGTCAGCAGACAATCCAGAGGTGTCTGCTTTCCTGGTTCTCTGTGATGGTTTGAATTTGCCCCAGCTAACTCAGAAGGGCTCCGGGAATATAAATGAAGCTATTTATTTACAGCTAGCAGAATAAACAATCAGATATTTACAATATATACAGTTATATATAGAAATATACAAGGGATAAGTAATACAGAAGCACAACTCCCCTCTCAGAAACCTGAGTCTCCAGGAGGGGTTCTCAAACCACCTCCCTCTGACCTCTCAACCTTACCCCAAATCCTGAGAAAGGAATAAAGGTGCAGCCAATAGGTTAAGAAGGAAGGTTAGTGGCAGTGAGGTTAAGGAGATGTGGCTTGGTCTGAAGGCAAAAGCAGAGTGAGAACAAAATGGAGAATTTTATCTAATGTTTACTTTTTGTTCCCAGACTTCTCAGTGGGACTGTGAGAGAAGAGACACAACCATGTTTTCCTTTAATAGCCAATTATCTAGTTCTTTTCACCAAAACATTCTAGCTTGCTTCAAACTAGCACAATCTCTTACCAGGCACTAAGCAGTGGGCATGCAGTGTGCCAGGCTGCTGGGAGACTGAGCTCCATAGATAAATCAAGATCAGAGTCGAGTCCTGATGGTAATATAGCTGGCCGATATGCACAGCTGGCTTTAGGCTTAGGAGGCTATCGGCTCCTCTTACATATAAATGCGTGCAGGCTTGAATGAGCTTCTGCATCTAAAGTACGAGTCTATGCCTCAGTGAGCTGCATGTGAGTGCCAGGCTCTGTGTCTGTGCCTTGCAGGTGAGTCAGGGCAGCAGGATGCTGCAATGTGGATCAGAGAGCTGAGCTGAGCAGAGCTGAGTCTGAATCTGAACACGTGTCTCTCTTGTGCACCCCTCTTTATAGACTGTGGGCAAGATTAATGGCCCTTTGGCTGTCCAAAGTGACCAATCAGGTTGGCAGTGAGCCAAACCTTACCATAGGTAGAAACTGTTTGCCTGGACCTTCCCAAATATGGGGATCACATGGGCGGACCCCAGGGATTCATGAGTTGGGTGTGTGTGCATTATACAACCCTTTTTACCATCAGGGGTCCTGGCAGAAAAACATGTCCAGGCATGTAGAGGCATAAAGAAGCCTCTGTTCAGGCCTACAGGCCCTCCACCACAAATGGCAATTGTGCTGGTTTGAGGCTAATTGGAATATTTTACTGAGAGAAATTAAATCCTTACATGTGAGACGAAAAAAATAACCAACAGTACTCACCCATTCTTCTGCTGAGAAATGCAACCAGTCAAAATATAGATACGACACTTCTCAGTTAGCTTGCACTTCTGGCTGTGCTTTCTTTCTGGCAGTCTGGTCTCTGTGGCTGTATCTGCCTTAACTCTCTAATCCAACTGAACCGCTTTTTTCCTCTAACCTCCTTGTTGCCTTTTTGACATCTTAGATCAGATCTCAAGATTTATCACATGAGTTATACATGGATTGATGTGGTTATTTCTGAAGGTAGGGAAAGAGGGAGATGGGAGGAGGTTTGTGTTGGGAGCCTCTCCTGGAGACTCTGATTTTCTGGGAAGGGTGTTGTACTTCTGTATTACATTTAACTTGTATATTTATGTATATAGCTGTATATATTGTAAATTCTGTTTGTATATTGTGCTAAGCTGTAAATATAAAGCTTCATTCCATAACATCCAATTCAATTGAGTCTAGTCTGGGTGATTTCATAAAAGTAAGGGGGCGGGTAACACCCAAACCGTCACAGCAATGGTCTCCTTTGAGACTACTAAGTACTTTGTCTTCTAATTTTGATAGATTAGATTGAGCCTGTTGCTGGCAGTTCTATTAATGTATTGTTGGATATTTCAGGTGAGAACATGGCTCTGTCACACCACATATATGACAACTAAGGCATAGATATTTCTTTGAAAGGTCATGCTGGTGAACCTATGAAGGAAGTCTACTTCTAAACCATAACTACTCCTATGTGTAAAAATTAAAATGATGTACTAGATACATGTCAGGAAAATTCTCTTAGAGACTGTTTAATTGTACAGAAATGTAATTTCAGTGATTTTAAGAAATATGTTCTTTATTTGCATCACTGTATGTAAGACAGGAATATGACTCATGCTTTATTTCACCTACTTGTTTGAGAACAGTTTGACATGCACCTAAATAGTTACTAAAGGATCACAGGATGAATTATGTGATAGCTTCTTTTATTGTAAGCCAAGTATCTCTCTGGATGGAAGAAGTAATTGTCACTAAGCAAACATGCACACTGTTCTGAACTTAAGACAAAGAGTTTAATTTGATGTAACAGATTAAAGTATAGCAATGAATATTGTCTGTGCCAAGAGGCAATAAAGAAATGCAATTAGAATTCACATTGTTATTAACCTCTAGTTATTTTTTGGCATAATTTAAACAAATTACTAGGATTCTTAATTGGGAAGCAGAGAGTTTGTGTCACTTCCATCATTTTCTTGTTACTCTGTGTCAGTAAAGAAATCAATTTCTATATCAGCCTATAAAACACTATTGTTACTGACGAAATCTAAAAATGTAGATCTAAAAATTTGCACTACCATGCATATATTGATGAACTTATTATTATTCCTTTTATTATATACATATATTTTTTTTTTGCCTTTGAGGACATAAAAGAAGACATTTGGTAAAGCTTTATTTAAAGAAAAATAACTGAACAAAATTGTAATTTAGCTATGACCTAAGACTAAAATAAATTGAAAATCAGTTCTTAGGCTATTTTTCAGGCAAGTATTGAACAAATTTGCAAAAGACAAAGCCAGATGTGATTACTTTTATTCTTGGGGAAAGAAACCTTGACATAAAGAAAGAGCATTTTAGCTAAAACAAAATCTGAAAAACAAAGAAGTAATTATCTCTTTTTATAGTACAAGGAGATGATATATGAAGAAACTATGATATTACTGAAGCATCATATATTGGTACTGTCTCTGTGGCTTCAGTCTTGGCTTCTGGTACCAATTCTGATGATCACTTAGTATGTATTATGTACATTTATGTGCTTGCAATATTAATTCCTTACTTCATGCAGTAAAGGCTTTGCCTTCTGTATTGTCTGTTTGTAAATTCTTTATACAATGTTAATTACTGAAATTCTGGAGGAATTTGAGGCAGTGAATGGATCTCAGGTTTGCATGATCATAAAATCTTTAAGCTGCCTGGAGGTTTACCCATAGTATTTGTGGACATGATAGCTCTGTATTTTGTCTGTGTGGCCAGTCAAGTAACTAGCTTTCTGGGGAAACCATCCCAAAATTAGTATGGTAGAAGTCTCATTTCTTTCTTATTTCTCCCTTAAGCTTGCAAAATAGCAAAGCAACTTGCAAAGCAGATATCTGACAGCTGCGAAGTATTGATGGATTTTTCAGGAGTGTGTTTGGAATTAACTTTTTGATGTCTGATTACTGTGGATTTATATATATAAATATAAATACCTTTTGTGCAATTCCTGTAATATTTGCTTTAATTCTCTCCATCTCATATTGTTCGCTTTCTCTTTCTGATATTTTCCAGTAGGAAAAAACCACGAAAACCAAGGTTTCCACCACAGCCTTCAAAAATAATCATTAGGAGAATATCAGTAAGTTGACATAATACCTTTACATTTGAATCATTGAGTGTTTGCTGCTTCTGCTCTACTCTTCATCTACTCACTCTCCATGTTAAGCTTTATCTTTTGAGAACCCTCCAACCTGGTTTAGGTTGGAAGGGATGATCTTTATCATCTAGTTCCAATCCTCTGTCATAGACAGGGACACCTCCCACTAGAACAGGTTGCTCAAGGCCTCATCCAACCTAGCCTTGAATACCTTCAGGGAGGGAGCATCCACAGCCTCCATTGGCAATCTATTCCAATGTCTCACCACCCTCATGGTAAAGAACTTCTTTCTAACGTCCAGTTTAAATTTCCCTTCTGCCAGTTTAAACCCATTGCCCCTCATCCTGTCATTACAAGCCCTTGTAAATAGTCCATCCCCAGCTATCCTGTAGGCCCCCTTCAGATACTGGAAGGCCTTTGCTTCTTCAGGCTGAAGAACCCCAACTCTAGTAGCCTGTTCTCATAGCAGAGGTGCTCTAGCCCTCTGATCATCTTCATGGCCCTCCTTTGAACTTGCTCTAACAGTTTGATGTCCTTGTGTAGAGGGATCCAGAACTGTACACAATACTCCAGATGGGGTCTGATGAGAGCAGAGTAAAGGGGAAGAATCACCTCCCTTACCCTGCTGGCCACACTTCTTTTGATGCAGCCCAGGACAAGCTATTCTTCAGAGCCTTATTCTTTTCTTTACAATGTATTATGGAGTAATCTCAGAAAAATAATAATGAAAATAATTTTAGGTGTTGAAATGCATTTCAAAGTAATCTAAAATCTAATAAATGTAGGAGGCTTGGAGAAAGGGATGGGTTTAAAAAAATTTCCTAAATTGAAAATTCATCAGTAGATTTAGGCTTTTAAAAACTTATGCTGAAACATTTCAGTGAATAAGTTACAGACTAATGAAGGTCATCTCTTCTTTGTGACAGAAAACGATGGGTGTCTATTTTATTTATTTATATGTAGCACTTGAAATACCATTAAAAACCGACCCCTTTACCCCTGTGTGCAGTGGACATTTTTGGGTGATATTGTGAAAACTACTTAAAATTTTACATTTTAAAGCCATATGAAATACTTTGGCTGTGCTTTCTATGCGTAATTTAGAATTCAGTAATAACTCTTAACGTTGTGACAGAGATTTTTACAAACAGCTACTCAAATCTTTTCTTAAATATTCTTTAAATAAAAATGTTGAGAATTCTGAGTCAGAGAATTATAACTAAAATAAATTTATTTTAATATTCATAATCTACAAAAGGAGCAATACAGTAGAACTGTATCAAGTCCAAATGCTGAGGAGCTAAAGATCTGAGATATGGCAAACAGATAAACAATATACATAAATTAAATTTTAAAAGGATTTAAGATTCTAATACAACTTTAGAAAGAGATCTTGGAGTTTACAACTCTCTAAAAATGTCACCTCGCTGTTTAGATATAATCAAGCTAAAATGATCATAGAATCAACCAGGTTGGAAGAGACCTCTAATATTATCCAGTCCAACCTAGCACCCACCCCTATCCAGTCAACTAGACAATGGCACTAAGTGCCTCATCCAGACTTCTGTTGAACACCTCCAGGGATACTGGAATTTATTAAGAGAAGACAAGGGGATAAAATTCTGCAATTGTATAAATAGATTGTGTGTCTGTATCTTTGGAAGTATGTGCATTTTGGTGAGCTCCCTCTTACACATAGTGCAGTAAAGAGAAAATAAGTCCAGAAAAGGATTATAAGATGACTGAGGCAATCCAATATTAGACAAAATTTGAAAGTGTGGGCAAAATATATTTTGAAATGCATGAAGTAATGAATGATATGAAAATACACAAAGAATAATAATTAGGTTGTAGTAACTAAAAGAGTTAGATGTCAGGGTTAGCAAGCAAAAGGAGGTATTTCTTCATAATGCCTGTATTTGACAAAAGAAGTGTCTTTAAACAGTAATTAATAGAAATGTATAGAAAAATATCTATTGTACATAATTAAATACAAACCTCTGTATACAATCTTTGGTTTGGGAAATCTTGAAACAGACATTGTACTTGGGGAAATATCTACCTTTTCCTGTGCTCAGCCTGTTACTGATTACTCAGGAATGACTAAAGGTGAGGGATGTTGGGTTTTTTTTCCACAATGAAATAATTATTTTATATTTTTGTTATTTGAGAACACACTCATAGATACAGGTATGAACAGATAGGAGTAGGACATTGACACAGCTGGTCACACAGGCTGTCACAAAAAAGGCTCTTTCAAAAGCAGTCACAGGTGGAGCTCACATAAAATTCAAGCACAGACAGACCTCCTTATCTTGGGCCAGTGGAAGCAGAAGGCCACAGTGTAACACACACATGACACAGAGTCACAGAATTAACCAGATTGGAAAATACTTCTAGGATCATCAAGTCCGACCGATCACCTAACCCTTCTAATTAACTAAACCATGTCACTGAATGCCTTATCCAGCCTCATTTTAAGCAATTTCAGGGATGGTGATTCCACCACCCCCCCGTCAGCCCATTCCAATGGGCGATCACTCTTTCTGTGAAGAATTTCTTCCTAATGTCCAGTCTAAATCTGCCCTGGTGCAGTTTGAGACTGTGTCTTCTTGTTCTGTCACTGGGTTCCTGGGTGAAGAGACCAACCCCTGTCTGGCTACAATCTCCTTTCAGGTAGCTGTAGAGAGCAATAAAGTCTTCCCTGAGCCTCCTCTTCTCTAGGCTGTACAACACCAGCTCCTTTGGCCACTCCTTGTAGGGCTTGTGATCCGTCCCCTTCACCAGCCTTGTTGCCCTTCTCTGGACATGTTCAAGCACCTCAACATCTTTCTCAAATTGAGGAGTCCAGAACTGGACACGGTACTCCATGGTACAAGGTGTGGCCTAACCAGTGCTGAGTACAGGGGCAGAAGGATTTCCCTGGTCCTGCTGATCATACTATTCCTGGCACAGGCCAGGATGCCATTTGCCTTCTTGGCCATCTGGGCACACTGCTGGCTCATGTTCACTTGGCTGACAACCACTACTCTCAGATTCCTCTCTGCCTGGATGCTCTCCAGCCACTCTGCCCTCAGCCTGTAACGCTGCATGGGATTGCTGTGGCTGAAGTGCAGAACCTGACATCTGGCCTTGTTAAAGCTCATGGTGTTGGACTGTGCCAACTTATACAGCCTGTCAAGATCCCTCTTCAGAGGCCTCCTACCCTCTAACAGATTGACACATGCTCCCAACTTGGTGTCATCTGCAAACTTACTGATGATGGACTCAATCCCCTCATCCAGATCATCAATGAAGATATTAAACAGGACTGGGGCCAGCACTGATCCCTGGGGCACACCACTAGTGACTGGCTGCCAACTGGATGTGGCACCATTCACCACCACTCTCTGGGTCCAGCCATCCAGACAGCTCTTAACCCAGCACAGAGTGCCCCTGTCCAAGCCATAGGCTGCCAGTTTGGCCAGGAGTTTGCTATGGCAGACAGTATCAAAAGATCTTACGGAAGTTCAGGTAGACTACATCCACAGCCTTCCCCAAATCCACCAAGTGGGTCACCTGGTCATAAAAATAGATCAAGTTGGTCAAGAAGGACTTGCCCCTCCTAAATCTATGGAGGCTAGGTCTGATCCTCTGGCCATCCTGTAGGTGCCCTGTAATTGCACTCAAGGTTATCTGCTCCATTATTTTGCCTGGCAGGCTGACAGGTCTGTAATTTCCTGGGTCCTGCTTCTAACCCTTCTTGTGGATAGGCACCACATTGGCCAGCTTTCAGTCTTCAAAGACCTCTCCAATGAGCCATGACTGTTGATAAAGGATGGAGAGCAGCTTGGCCAGCTCATCTGCCAGCTCTCTCAACACCCTAGGATGGATCCTATCTGATCCCAGGTGTTGATGTGATCTTTTGACCCTCTTATCCACCCCAGAGATACCCTACTTGCTGGTTGTTCTAGCTTAACACTAAATATCAAACCTGGCACTCACACACTCATCCCAGAGGTACTCCACACTTCCAAGTATCTTTGCTTACCACACTGTGCTGTCTTCACACTCTTACAAATTATTCTTAAATAATAACCTCGTTCTCTGCAAATAATCATAGTGAAACTCATTGAAAAGGACAAAGGAGTATATCTAGGATTTACTGAATTAGACTTCTCTTTATACTTGTTTTACTTGCTTGAGATTTGACCACACTGAATTTCTAATACTTTTCTGTATGTTTGGCTAAGTGTATACTACTGAAGACTCTAATTTTTTAAAAATCTTCCTGCATTGCAGCTGTTTATGTATCATTTCAGTAGTGTGCATGGAATTCCGTACTGGTCTGAGTAGTGTTTTATCAGTTATATACATTCAAGACAGACCCTTCATTCTGCTCAGGGCAACTGCTCAGGGCAATGTGGAAGGACAAAACAGTAAGACACAAGCAGTTCAGGGTGTTCCTGGAGCACATTGATGATCTTCTTCTCCAAGTTATAGGGGAGCCCATGAGGACAGTGGTCTGACTGACCTCATAAATCACAGCCAGCAATGGACTTACTGGGTATTTAAAGATCAAAGACAGTCTTTGCTGCAGTGACCATGAGATGGTGGAAATTAGGGAGGTGGGTAGAAAGCAAGTTCACAAACCTGAACCTCAGGAAGGAGAATACCCTTGTAAAATCCTGTTCAGAAGAGCCCTATGGGATAAGCCTCTGGAGGGGAGAGAGATCCAGGAAAGGTGGTTAATATTCAAGGAACACACACTCCAAGCTCAACACGTTTCCATTTTAATAGACACAAAGTCAGGCAAAAGTACCAAGAGGAAGGGATAGATGAACAAAATTGCCCTTAGACAAGCTTAAATTGAAACCAAGCATGCTGGAATGGAAGCTAAGATGTGTAATTTGTAAAGAATGCGAGAGCATT
This sequence comes from Pogoniulus pusillus, assembly GCF_015220805.1. Lineage (NCBI taxonomy): Eukaryota > Metazoa > Chordata > Aves > Piciformes > Lybiidae > Pogoniulus > Pogoniulus pusillus. The sequence continues at coordinate 61,036,092 of NC_087309.1, read as the reverse complement.
GTCCAAGCCACTACTGGCAAAATTAGAAAAAATAAAACTCAAAAATAATTGATTCTGGGATTCAACAAGTACACAGGCAATGAAACGAAGACTGGAGAAAATGTGAGTTCATTGCCTGGTAGCACAGGGAATCTCGTTACACAGGACTTAGGGCACTGAATTACTTCTTTGTGTCAATCTTTACTAGCAAGAGTGTTCCAAAAACCAAGAGGAAAGCCTGCAGGAAGGAAGGTGTATTCTGGGTGGAAGAGTGTCAAAACACAGATTACTAAGCGAACAGGACAAGCTTAAAAATGTGCTAATTACCTGAAGTGAGGGTATAAAGACAAAATGTTTTCACCAGTTCACAGTGACAAGACTAAAAGCAATGGACGCAAGCTGAACCACAGGGGATTCCTTCTGAACATCAGGAAGCAATTTTTCCTGGTGAGGGTGACTAAACACTGGCACAGGTTGCATCGTGATAATGTAAATATATTCAAAAGCTTACTGGACATGGTGCTAAGTCTGCTTGAGCAGCAGAATATTATCACATAACCTCCAGAGTTTCCTTTCAATCTCAGCCATTCTGTGATTCTATGATAATGGTAATAGTTTCACGCAATGATTATTGTAGTTACTGGGAGACTTTGGAATGCTTCCTTGTAATCAACATTCATCTTATGTATTTGGGACTCACCTCCCAAAACATGTTTCCTGATACATAGTGGCAAATTTTTTGTTATCTGTTCTGTACAGATAGCTGCTCCACATGTGTCTGCTTATTTTCAGCTTATCATGAGTACTGTGTCCACATGTGGGCTAACAGTGAGGCTTGGGAGATTGGCACAAAAATTATTTTTACTTCACTAGGATATCTAACGAAAAAACTTTTTTTTTTTTTAAAGGTAAAAAGGACTGTTCTCTAACACCTCTTGGGTTGGAGGTTTGTTGGTTTTTTTTTTTGGTTTTTTTTTTTTTATTGTTTCCCTCAGTTTACCTTGTTCCTATAACTTTTTCTCAGACATGAAATCTGTTGACTGGCATCCTCTGTGACATGCAATTGTCCCTTGCTGTTGTGGTAGGCCTCATAGGCTGGAAATAGGCTTATACATGTCCTGCCTTGCCTAGGCATTTTTTATTCCGCTCCAGCAGAGAGGCACACACAGGGAACGGACACAGTACCTGGAGCCACTGAGTCTGCCCTGCGTAGGGTCCTGTGGTGTAAGGTACATACACTTAGCTTGTGCCTGCCTAGTGCAAGGTCCCTGCTTTTCTCAAATTAGGGAAAAGTGAGCCTGTGGCTTTGCCTAATACGGTATGGTTTGGCTAACTGCCATCCTGATTGGCTATTCTTTTGTCCAAAGGGCAATTAATCTCAGCCCCACATTGATTAAAGGAGATACTCAGGTGAACAACGTGCTTTTGTTTTGCTGCTTTGCCTCCCTGCTCGTTGCTGTGATCTCTCTGCTGCACCCAACTCTGTTGCTATTGCACACTTCCTTATTGCTTGCCTGGTAAACTCTACTGCCACTAGTTACCGGGAGCAGCCCCTGGATGTCTGCACATGATCTGGCTGTGTGACTGTGATGGTTTGGGTGCTCCCTTCCCAGAAACCTGAGTCCCCAGGAGGGGCTCTCAACCACCCCTTCACCTTCCCGCTATGTCTCTCAACCTTACCCCAGTCCCAAGGAAGAATTGATGCTCGGCCAGAGGTTAAAAAAGCAAAGTGGGTTAGCCCGAAATGGAGGGTGAGGTTAGAGAGATGCAGCTCAGCCATCAGTCCAAGCGAGAGTGAAGGTGAGAGTGAGAGTCAAATGTTTTTATTTCTTGTTCCCATACATCTCAGCAAGACTGTGAGCAAAGTATATATCATCATTGTTTTCCTTTCACAGTCTGTAATCTAGTTCTTCTCACCAAAAAATTCTAGCTAGCTTCAAACTACCACAGTGGCCAGCATGACACTATGCTGAGACTGCATGAAATCCTGCCTTCTGCACCTAAAGGTCCTGCCTAGAATCCCTGGACATATATACAGATCATCCAGAAGAAGCCAGGAGACAAGGTCAGAGATTGTCTTCGTCCCTTCTCCAGAAGGCTGGAAGATTCAAGCCTCAACATCCAACAAGACAGAGCCCCCTGAAAGTGTTTGGGCACTGTCTAGACTGTGGCTAGCCCCCATGAGGGTAATTGCCATGGGTATCAGAAGAGACGGGGCAATTCTTAATGTAAGCAAGTTTGAGCCAATCCGTTTATTGCATTCCAAACATGTGTTTATATACCTTGCATTGGAAGGCTACAAATTGTATTAGACTGCAATTGCTTACATGTTCTTGCATTAGAAATTGCATACTAATTAGTGTAGATATTCATCCCATTCTCTCAACAATGCATACATTGTGTCTAAGCAATCTAAGTCAGCAGAGATAGGCAAAAACCACAGGCTCCAGCCTTACTTTTGTTTATATTTGTTACACCATTTTCTAAGGTCATTCCAACCTTCTATTTTATCTCAACTCAGTACTACTGAGCTTGTGCACTCTCGCCTGTCCATGGCTTATGTTCCAGTGTACCATATTCAGAAAATTCTATAGAATCACTACATTTAATATTAATATATCAAACAGATAATAATAATAATAATAATAATAATAATAATAATAATAATAATAATAATAATAATATAATCTGTGAGTAAATGCTTAAATGCCTTTCTGTAATTCTCTATTGCCTTCTGCCATAGAGTAGAAAGAGTTTGGGCCCATCTAGTGGGCAAACAGCATATTTACTGCAAGCAGCATTTGACTGTGGGAATAGTCTGTTCCAGTTCAATTAATGTTTATATGTTTTGCTGGTTATAAGAGATGTAGATGTTATCCACAGAATGTTTACATAACCTTGTAAGATCCCAAAAATTATTAAAATTAATGATCAGGGATGGTGAGAGATCTGAATAGCTAAATTAATAAATAATAATAATTTTGGAAGTTATCATCTTGCAATAATTAATTTCCCCTCCACAACACTTGCCATAAACTCTTTCAGTGTCAGCTTGTTACATGATGAAGCTGGCCTGAAAAAAAAATTTCTGGAGTTTAAAGAGTTTTAGTGAAAATTTCCAGATACATTCTTCTCCAGTAATTGCAAGGGAAAATGTCCAAATGTTGTCCAAGGAAAATACCGTCCAAATTACAGTATTATATAACATTGCTCAATTCATAAGGTGAAAGGGCAGCATGTTTTCCTTGGCCTATAGCCTTACAAGTATAGGAGGAACATAAATTTATGTTCAAATTATTTTGTCTTCAGAACCTGCTGTTTATTTTGGTTGCTGGAATATGATTTTCTACTTGATTCAGTCCTTGGTAATTCTAAAAATATTTTGTCCTGAAGCTGCAGTTGAGAATCAGGACAAAAGGGCTTTGTGTCATACTTGTACTCTTTCACAAGCTGTCTCAATTCTGTTTCAGGGCTCCTACTAAATTTACATGGTGTATTTGTGACATTTTTTATTGTTTAAAGAAAACAATAATTCAAAAGCCTATTCTCAATATTTCAGACGCATGAAATAAAATATTTCCTAGATAAACATAGGGAAGAAAATGTAACAAAACAAAACCAACAAAAGCTCAAAAGAACCCCAAAAAATCCTGCAAAAGGCCAAACCATCCCTGTCTCTAATGAGCCAGAAGTACATTTCAGTTGGAGAATGCATAGATTTTATTGCTGCACATGGTGGAGCAACATCCACAATAAAATTATTTCTATTTGTAATGGGAAGTCATAAACTAGAAATATGAGAAGAGTGGATGGTAATTGAAATTATATTAAAGCTAATCATATCCTATTCCTCGATAGATCAACAGAACACATGGTAAGTTTGTGCACTTTGCATGCTGTGAGTGCCTGAAGCCATAGCAACATCCACCTCATGCTGGAAATCTATTTCTATCCCCCTTGCTATTTTATCTTCTCTGAAAACTGTCATCTCAACGTTCTGAATCCACACCTTAGAAAACCTGCAAACTTGCCTATTGCAAAGTGTAAAGCTATTTTATGTCTCCGTCACAGTCATACACAACTGCACCAAAATCATCAGACATAAAGTAAACTTCATTAGTCTAGGAACAAAAACATTGTGTTCACATATGGACAGTATAAAGACAAGAATGTTTACAAAATATTTTTCAGAAATTAACTATTCTATTGTTAAGGATCACAATTCACTAATAATGAACTCTGAAATTAATGAATTATTGAACTTATAAGAGCAAAATGACTGACAAAAGTGGTTTTGCAAAGCCACTGACAAATGTAGTTTTGGTTTTAGTTTTTTCTCTTGTGGGTATCAAATTGAAAATGCTGTAAAAGGCTGACTTTCCATGTGGAAGAAATGAGCACTGTCAAAAAATCAGAAAAGCATTCTTAAAAGATAATATCTCACATATTTTTCATTCCATCTTTCAGACATTAAATCAAAAATAGACTAGTTATCTTTGAAAATCATCAATGAAGATGATTCATAGCATTCTTCTGTGGGTCTTTAGAGTTCATGGGGACATTTCCATATATTTGACTGAGTTTTAGAACATTTCTGTGTGCTGGGAGTTTTGTAAAGTGAGACCTATTCTTTGCTGAGATCAATCTGAGGATCAAAAAGATCTGTGCCGTTGTATGCAATCTGTTCTTAGTACAAATACTCAGTGCAGTTGAAAGAAAAATTATATATTTTTGAGGAAGCTGACTGTTGTCACTAGACTCTGATAAATCTATTTTTGTCATTGATGGAAGTGCTAACATCCTACATCCATTTGACATTAATTTCTGAACTTTTCAAAGGCAGAGATGAATATATTTTCTTTGATGATAGGGTTTGGAGTTTTTGTGTCTGGATACCAAGCTTTAAATCAATCGGCAAAATCCCAATCTTACCCTTGTCAAATCTAAGGTGAAATTTAATGCAAAACCAAAAGTGGATGAATGACAATATTTTAAAAGCACACTCATCTTAAATTGCATTTTTTTCAAGGCTTCACTTTCTGTTCAGATTGAAATTATTTGAACTTTTTTGTGTTAACAGTCTGCATTTACCATTGTTTGCTCTCTTGGAATATTTTTTTCTAATACATTAGCTTTGATGAATAAAAAAGAATTCTTGAATGGAAAACAGTAAATTGAAGTCCATATTCTTTAATTTATGACAATTGAAGCTAACCATTAAACAATGGGAGAAAAGGAGGAAAACATTCCATATTTATTTTTGTGGGTTTTTTTTTCCCCTACACATGGATTAGACAAATATTGTGGGTAAAAATAATGATAGTAATTGTCATCATAAGCACAATTGTAGTTGATGTATATAAAGTTTATTTTAAAGGACTTCCAAAGTAACAAGTCCACAGGCTTCAGGATATTTAAAGCTTTGTTTGCAGTGACTGTCTTAGTTCTGACAGAATCATAATCGTAGAATGATTTGTGTTGGAAGACACCTTAAAGTTCATCTAGTGCTAGCCCCTGGACATGGCCAGGGACACACTCCAGAAAAAAACATCCTTTGCAACATTTATTTATGACATTTGTTTTTTTACTATGGTTGTTTTTTTGTGTGTGTTTGTCTAGTTATTAAACTTTAATCAAATGGAACAAATGGTATATATTGACAAGAGAAAAAAAAGTCAATAGTTTTATCTATAATTGTGCTAGTTTGAAGCAAGCTAGAATGTGTTGGTAAAAGAACTAGATAATGGGCAGTGAAATGAAAAACAATTGTGTCTCTTTGCTCACGGTCATGCTGAGAACTTTGGGAAGAAGAAGTAAAACATTCTTCATTTTGTCTTTCATTCTGCCTTTGCCTTCAGACCTAGTCACATCTCATTAACCTTGCTGCCACTAACCTTGCTCCCTAGCCTCTTGGCTGCACCTCTCTTCTTCCTGAGAACTGGGGTAAGGTTGAGAGGGCAAGGGGAGGTGTTGGGGTGGTTTGAGAGCCCCTCCTGGGGACTCAGGTTTCTGGGAGGGGAGTTGTGCTTCTGTATTGTTTATCCTTTGTATATTTCTGTATATAACTGTATATATTGTAAATAGCTGCTTGTATATTTGCTGCTGTAAAATAAATAGCTTCATTTATATTCCCAGAGGCCGTCTGAGTTAGCTGGGGCAATTCCAAAAGTGTGGGGGGGTGGGTAAGAGCCCAAACCATCACATTTTTAATTGGCACCCAACGTGGGGATAGATTTTTTGAGTGACTGGTAATTAACTCTGGGAATTAAGATGAAGCTAATTAGGCAGCTATTGTACTTGGTGGGGATTATTGTGTGGCCTGTTTTCTGGATTTTTGTGTACAATTGGATCAAAGATCAAATTGGTTATTTCTTGCTTCATGTAGCTTATAAGAAGGTCAAAGCTAAGCTTTCAAGCATTTTCTGGAGCTGGGGTGATTTTATCCTTGGTTATGCTGGTTTTAATGCCACTGAAAACATTACCTGTAATATTACAGGAGCTCTTGTCAATAATGTTACAATCAATCGAGATTCTGCTTTATCTACTGCTCTCATGAGGGTCATCCAGCCCCAAACTGAAATGTCAAGTCCATGCAAGGATTTTTACAGAAAAGAAATCGTGGTGGGATTGCTGTGCATTAATCTGGCTCTTATGATTTTAATTTTCATATTAATTTTGGTATTATGTGTGAAAAATTCAAAACCAGTTTCTGTAAGAACTAGGAAAAATTCTGTGTCTCAGAAGCAGTCTCTTTCTCAGCAAAACAAGGGAACACAGTTATCGGCTTCCCCCCTGCCAGCCTCTCCACCCTCCTCTATAGGTTCTGGGAATTCTGCCAATGTTCCTGGAGGTAATGTAAACAATAATAAGGATAACAAAAACAAAGGCCAGAGTTTGGCAGGAGTCCCAGGAGCACAGGCAGGTACCCCAAATCAGAATGTTCCTAGCAACAATGATAACACGTCAGGGTTGGCAGGCATCCCAGGAGGACAGGCAAATAATCCCACTAATGCTGGTAACGCTAGCCCAGTCAGTCCAAATCCTAATGACACCAGCTCAGCCAATTCGAACCCCCAGCCAGCAGACCAGAACCAAAATCCTCCTACTAAAAGAAAGGCAGATCTGAACTCACAAGCTCCAAGTCAGACCCCTAACGACTCAAACCCTCCAGCAGACACATCAAAGTCTGTTGCTGCTCAGGCCCTTCTGGCACCTGCTAAGGCAAAAGCTAAGACAAAGTGTGGTTCACAGGAGGATATAAGAGAGGGGACCTCTGGTGATCAGCAAGAGGAAGAAGAGAAGATAGTTAGCCTGCGAGACCTCGCAAATGTGCTGAGACAACAATACTCAAATGAGAGGAGCGCTGTGAGATTGGCCGTCAAGAGAGAGGATGGTTCCAATGAGTTTAAGAGTGCTATGAGAAAGGTTCTGTTAGGCGAGGGACAACCAGATGAACAGGAGGAAGAGGAGAAGGATGACATTCAGGACTCCAATGATCCTCTAAGAGAAGCCAGGGAAATTAGAAAGGAATACTCAAGGGAATCAGGTGAACCAATCCTAAACTGGCTAGTGAGATGCCGTGGCATTGGTGCTAATGCCCTGTAGGTAGGAGACAAGTCTGCCAAGCAGCTGGGACCACTCACTAAGGAGAGTGGAGTGGACAAACACCTAGCAAGTCCTCTTGGTAAGGTTAGCTTGTGGACACGCCTTTTGTTGGCTGTGGCTATGAGATATCCTTCCCGAGATGATTTGCCATGGGCTGCCAAGAAGTGGAACACCGTTGAGCAGGGAATTAAGCTTCTGAAGGAGTTTGCTGTGAAGGAAGTGCTTTATGGAGATCATGGAACTCATGAGCCTGACGATATTCCTTTGAGAACAGGTCTCATGAAGAAGCTGATTAAGCTTTCTCCTTCATCCTATGCTAACATCGTGGCCAGAAAGTTCCTATCAAGGAGTGATAATGGAAGATCTTTCACTGTTGGTGAATTCACTGACCAGCTCAGGCAGATGGAGGACAGCTTGTCACATTCTGGCCTAATCTCTGCCGTAAAGACTATGACTACAGAGCTTAAAGATGGTATTAGAGATGACATCAAGGAGAGCATGAAAGAACTGAAGGAGGATCTCAAAAACATTACTAATCTGGTAAAGGATACCATTCCTGCATCATCTGAATGGGTGCATGTTTCTGCAATCAGGAACAGATGCCCACCTCCTGCAAGCAATTCCAGCCCAGGAGGAGACAAATTGCACCCAGACATCAGCAATCACGTGCGTCACTGTGGATACTTCTGCGTGACACATACGGAGAGAACATGAACAAGTGTAATGGTAAACCTACTTCAGCTCTTTCAAAGAGAGTCAGGGATCTGCAGAGTGGCAGAAGCAGAGGCAGTAATGCCAGAAAAGTAGCTGTCACTTCTTCAGCTCCTGAGAGCAACTGCAATTGTTCCAACAGTTGCAATTCCTCTCACAACAACACCAATCACTGTGTACATCCTACATGCCATGTTCAGCATTAGGGGTGCCCTGCCTCCAGCCAGGAGGAGGAAAGGGATAGGGGAGAGAACTGAATCTATTGGAATGCATTCATTATATGGCCTGGCAGTTCAAAAGTTCAGAAATACAGGGCTTTAGTTGACACAGGTGCTCAGTGTACTTTACTGCCATCAAATTGCAAAGGGACAGAGTCCATTTCTATTTTTGGAATCACTGGTGGATCTCAAGAGTTAACTAAGATACAGGCTGAGATCAGTTTAACTGGTAAACTGGTCCTGATGCGCCTTGCATTCTGGGAATTGACTTTTTGAGACAAGGTTGTTTCAAAGATCCTAAGGGTCACAAATGGGCTTTTGGTATAGCATCTATAGAGACTGAGGATGGTAAATTGAAATTGTCCATTAGACCTGAACATTCTGATGAATCTGCAGTTGTGGGACATCATGACATAGAGGATTTGGAAGTACCAACTGCAACTCAAACTGTTCATCATAGGCAGTACAGAACTAACCGTGACTCTTTGTTGCCCATTCATCACCTGATTTGTGAACTGGAGAGTCAGGCTGCCATTGAGAAAGTTCATTCACCTTTCAACAGTCCCATCTGGCCTGTATGCAAAGCTAATGGTGACTGGAGACTCACAGTAGACTTTCGTGCCCTCAACGAGGTGACGCCACCCATCATCGCAGCTGTGCTGGACATGCTGGAACTCCAGTACGAGCTGGAATCGAAGGAGGCTAAGTGGTATGCAACCATAGACATTGCTAATGCTTTCTTCTCTATTCCCATAGCAAAGGAGTGCAGGCCTCAGTTTACATTCACCTGGAGAGGAATCCAGTACCAGTTCAACCGTTTGACTCAGGGGTGGAAACACAGCTCAGCGTTCTGTCCTTCAGTAATCCACAATGCACTGGAGAAAGGTAAAGCTCCACAGCACATCCAGTACGTCGACAACATCATTGTGTGGGGCCAAACTGCTGAGGAAGTCTTCGAGAAAGGTAAAAAGATCATTGACATTCTGTTGCAAGCAGGTTTTGCCATTAAGAGAGACAAGGTCAAAGGACCTGCCAAAGAAATTCAGTTTCTGGGAGTGCGGTGGCAGGATGGTCGCCGTTACATTCCTCAGGATGTGATCAACAAAGTCTCTACTATGGCAGTTCCCACCAGTAAGGAGGGCACACTTTCTTTTCTTGGTGTGGTGGGATTTTGGAGACTACACATTCCTGGTTTCAGTCAGATTGTCAAACCTCTGCATGATGTGACTCGTAAGAGAAACAATTTCGAGTGGGGACCTGAACAACAAGCAGCCATTGATCAGATCAAGTGAGAAGTAGTCCATGCAGTGGGCTTGGGACCTGTGAGATCTGGTCCGGACATTAAAAACATTCTATACACAGCTGCCAGTGACAGTGGTCCAACTTGGAGCCTTTGGCAGAGAGCTCCAAATGAGACACGTGGTTGTCCACTTGGTTTCTGGGGACGTTGTTACAGAGGTTCAGAGGCAAATTACACTGCAACAGAGAAAGAGATGCTAGAAGCCTATGAAGGAGTGAAAGCAGCTTCTGAAGTGATTGGAACTGAGTCACAGTTGCTTTTAGCTCCTAGACTGCCAGTTCTAAACTGGATGTTCAAAGGCAAAGGTTCATCACCGCATCATACCACAGATGCAACCTGGTCTAAATGGATGGCTTTGATAACCCAACAAGCACGAATGGGGACTCTTGATCCACCTGGTCTGGTAGAGGTGATCACCAACTGGCCGGAAGGCACAGACTGTTCCAAAACTCCAGAGGACAAAATGCCTCGTGCTGAGGAAGCTCCTCCCTATGGTGATCTCTCTGATCAGGAAAATAACTATGCTTTGTTCACAGATGGTTCCTGTCGTCTTGTTGGGAACAAGCGAATATGGAAGTCAGCAGTCTGGAGTCCTACCAGTAGAGTTACCAAAGCGAGAGATGGCGAAGGAGAATCCAGTCAGTTTGCTGAGGTAAAAGCTGTTCAGCTTGCTCTTGATGTGGCTGAATGTGAAAATTGGCCTATCCTTTACCTCTACACCGACTCATGGATGGTGGCCAATATTCTATGGGGTTGGCTAAAGGACTGGAAGAAGAATGGTTGGCAGAGGAAAGGAAAGCCTATTTGGTGTGCTGATCTATGGCAGGACATTGATGCACGGCTGGAGAGAACTCCAGTGAAGGTGCGGCATGTAGACGCACACATGCCTAAGAGCAGAACTACTGAGGAACATCAACATAACCTGAAGGCAGATCAAGCTGCTAAGATTTCTCAAGTTGATACCAACTCTGAACTTGACATTGACCTTGATTGGAAACACCGAGGTGAACTGTTCTTAGCTCGGTGGGCCCATGACTTATCTGGACATCAAGGCAGAGATGCAACATACTGATGGGCTCGTGATAGGTCAATTGACTTCTTCATGGACGCTATCACCCAAGTCATCTATGACTGTGACATCTGTGCTGCTCTTAAGCAGGCTAAGCGAATCAAGCCCTTATGGTATGGTGAGAGATGGTCAAAGTACAAGTATGGTGAAGCCTGGCAGATTGACTACATCACTTTACCTCGATCTCATTCTGGCAAGCAGTATGTGCTGACGATGGTAGAAGCCAGCACAGGATGGCTGGAAACCTATCCAGTTCCACATGCTACTGCATATAACACCATTCTTGGCTTGGAGAGACAGATCATGTGGAGACATGGAACTCCAGAGGGAATCGAGTCAGACAATGGCACTCATTTCAAGAACAATCTTGTGAAAAATTGGGCCAAAGAGCATGGTATTGAATGGATCTATCATATACCCTACAATGCACCAGCTTCAGGGAAGATTGAGCACTACAACGGTTTGCTGAAAACCACCCTACAAGCCATGGGGGGTGGAACTCTGAAAAACTGGGACAAGCATTTAGCACAAGCTACCTGGTTGATAAATAGAAGAGGTTTAGTAAACAGAGCAGGACCTGCACAATCAGATTTGGTCCAAACAGTAGACGGTGATAAAGTTCCTGTTGTACGTGAAAAGAATCTATTAGGGAAAACTGTTTGAGTATTTTCTCCTTCGGGCGAAGGGAAACCTGTCCAAGGGATGGTTTCTGCTGAAGGTCCTGGTCACACCTATTGGGTAATGCAGGAGAATGGTGAAATCCAGTGTATTCCACAGAGAAATCTAATCTTAGCTGAGAGAGTTTAAATTCAGAGTGTATAATACAAACTGTTAGGAGTTTTCTGTTCTACGTACCATCGGCGCCCAACACTGGAAGAATCTCTGAGAGAAATCTACAGTACGTGAGCATGAACCCAATGTCACTTGGGAGTCCCTGTTGTGAGCTTTTGAATCACCTACATCTGATTGAAGTGTGAACTGAACTTGTATATATTGTTTTAGTGTAAATATTGGTTTAGATTAGATCGGATAATTCTCAGTGATACTCTGAGCGAAGTAGACAAGGAGTGGATTGTGCTAGTTTGAAGCAAGCTAGAATGTGTTGGTAAAAGAACTAGATAATGGGCAGTGAAATGAAAAACAATTGTGTCTCTTTGCTTACGGTCATGCTGAGAACTTTGGGAAGAAGAAGTAAAACATTCTTCATTTTGTCTTTCATTCTGCCTTTGCCTTCAGACCTAGTCACATCTCATTAACCTTGCTGCCACTAACCTTGCTCCCTAGCCTCTTGGCTGCACCTCTCTTCTTCCTGAGAACTGGGGTAAGGTTGAGAGGGCAAGGGGAGGTGTTGGGGTGGTTTGAGAGCCCCTCCTGGGGACTCAGGTTTCTGGGAGGGGAGTTGTGCTTCTGTATTGTTTATCCTTTGTATATTTCTGTATATAACTGTATATATTGTAAATAGCTGCTTGTATATTTGCTGCTGTAAAATAAATAGCTTCATTTATATTCCCAGAGGCCGTCTGAGTTAGCTGGGGCAATTCCAAAAGTGTGGGGGGGCGGGTAAGAGTCCAAACCATCACAATAATATTATTCAATACTGTGCTGGTTTTGGCTGGAATAGAGTTAATTTTCCTTATAGTGGCTTATATGAGGCTATGTTTTGGGTTTGTGTTGGAAAGAGTTTTGTTTATACAGAGACATCTTCATTATTGCTGAACAGTGCTTTGTGCAGAGCAGCCTGAGTAAAGGCTTTGTTTGCTTCTTGCAGTACCCCACCAGCAAGTAGGTTAGAGAGGCACAGGGTGTTTAGAAGGGACACAAGTGGGATAGCTGGCACCAAATGACCAAAAAGATATTACATATTATCAGATGTCATGCACAAATTCTTCCCACCCCACCTATCCCCCCAGCATCTCCCTCTAGTCCCTCATCTGTTGAAGACTCGCAGGAGACCTCTCGGCTGTGGGATGAGGTCCGCTGGAGATGGGGCAGGTGGGTGGGGGCGTGTTGGTGAAGGGGGGGTGGATCTGAAGCCCGCTCTGCCAAGCCATGGAAAAGGGAGGGAGTCCTGAGCTGTCCGGTGTGGTCGCGTCTGCCGTCGGTCCTTTCTCTCTACCGTTCGTTCCTCTGTACCTTCAGTAGCATCTTTTACTGGCTGAAAACTAAAAGGCTGGTCCATTCCAGTCAATAAAAGAGTCAGCGGTCGCACTGCAGCAGCTGACAGAGTCGCTACAGAGGCAGATTCAACACAGTATACACGGCAGCAGGCAGCCGCTCTTTGCACGGCAGTTCCGAAAACTTTTTCAAGCTGAGAAGTGTTCGCATTTTGCTGCTGCTGGACGGCCATCGGCAATCGCCATTACAGGGTGGTGGGAGTGGCTACTGATAGCCGCAATTACGGGTGGTGGTCAGGGGCAGTTCCCGGTGATGCGCGGTCGCCATTCCGCCGAGAGTGAAGGGGGAGGTGGGGGGTGCTCTGTTAAATGGAAAGATTCCGTAAGCGAGGGGGGGTGTGGGGGTTTCACTGCTTTCCAGCAACAACTGCTCCTCAGGGAGATCCGCCTCTGCATGATTACAGCCCCCGAGGAACGCCCATATGTATGGTCGTGCAGCCGTCGCCATGGCTGCTGTTATTGAAGCAATCTCTATCTCTATAGGCGATTCCAATCTTCAATAAATGCCTGTCTCTATAGCACGTCCTTTTTCGCAGGTACTATCCCTCGTGGTTAGTAATGGGTTAAGCGAAAGAGAAGAGAAAAAAAAAAGGAAGAATAGCAAGTTTCCCCAGCAGGGGGTATAGTAGCGTCCGATCTTTTATGTTTCTGCCAGCTCCTTCTGCGCGGAGTTGAAGCGATGTCTCAGCCCCTCCTCGGGGCCCCAGCGATCTGAGGGTCAGGCCTAGGACTTCGTTGGTCATGGCCTAGAGGCCTGCCAGTCACGTAGCGATGCGGTGGTCCAATCACTGTATTCAGGCGTCATTTGTTGGTGTTCGGAGGCTGGCGAGAGGTGAGATCAGGGTACTGATGAGCACACTCTGCAGCTGCTATGCATCAGTACACTTTATTAAGGCAATATAGCGATTTATATCGCCCTCAGAGGAGGTGTGCACAACCAGCCTGGGGCTGGCAAAAATGAACAGTGCAGATTGGCTCAAAGTTATGTGTAAGGCAGAGATAGGTTACCCTGTGGTAAACAACCTGTGGTTCCCACCCCGGGGGGCTGGCAGGGGTCAGCCCCCTGGAGCTGTGCCTGCCTCAGGGGCCGGCAGGTTCCACCCTCTAGCAGGTGTGCATGGGTTGCTCACAGTCCACAGCCTAGCTTCCTGGGAGCCTGCAAGACTCCAAGGACATTTCCCATCACAAGGTCTTATGTTTACAGCTTTGTGCTCTGCTGCAGGAGAAATTCTCCCACAATGCTCAGCATATAAAGCAGGGAGAAGAAGTAGTTTCTAGTTAGGGCATTTGTTTTCCCAACCAACTATTGCCTGTGATGGAGCCCTGTTTTCCAGGAGATGGCTGAGCACCCACTCAGTTATGAAGTAGTGAGTAAATTCTTTGTTTTGCTTTGATTGTATGTTTGTGGCTTTTGCTTTACCTAACAAACTGTCTCCATCCCTGAGTTTGTTCAGTTTTTACCTTTCCAGTTCTCTCTACTGTGAGAGGAGTGAGGAAGCTGCTATTTGGCCCTTAGTTGCTGGCTGGAGTTTCTAGCACCTGATTTAGGGCTCAAAATGATGATCCTGACATTGGGAATTTTACTAACTGAGTCAGTCCTGTAGGTAGTTTTACTTTGTGGGTTTTTTTGCTTGGTCAGTGCTGGTGTTTTGTTGTTTTTTTTTTTCCACCTGAGTCTCCTCACAAGGACTCTTGTGTTCATTTTGCCTTAATAGTCAAAGTCATGCACAGAAACAAAGCGTTGCAAGGAGTTCTTCCACTCCTTCCCATTGAGAGGCAGACATTCAGCCATCTCCAGGAAAGCATGTAACTATTATTTGGACAAACAAATGCCATCACTCTAAACATCCTTGTCCCATTCTCTCTTCTTCCAGCTCTATGTACTGAGCAAAACATTGTAGAATTATAGTCATGAATCAGTTTGTGTTGGAAGTGACCTCTAAAAGTCATCTAGTCCAACACTCTCTCAGTAAGCAAGAAAATCCCCATGTAGATCAGATTGCACAGAGCCCCATCATGCCTGGAATATGGCTTTAATCAGTTGAGGTCCAGTTGTTCCAGTTGTGTCCCCTCTCTTCAATTTCAGTTCTTTTCCTTTGACTTACATGTTCTTACAGCCTCAGCTTCTGTTTTCCCTTGCACAGCTTTTGGTTTAAAGGAACAGTAGCCTATTTTCTCAACACTGAGAAAACTAGTCAAAAGATGCTTTAGAACCGGAAAATGGTATTCATACACTGAAGACCTTGCTTTTAGCTTGGAGCCTGTGTGTTTCTGTAGGTGAGGGGTTGTGGATGGGGAGTGAGGGACTATTGTGTTCACTGTTCATTCACAGCCTAATGTGGTGCTGCCCCACCTCCCTCTCTCACAGTTTCTACTTTCTTCAGAAGCTGCTTAAGAGTCTTAAAGTAGCAGTGTTGAATACGTATTTTAGTTGTAAAAAAAAAGTGTTAGTGTTTTGTGGGTGCAAACCCTAGTATGGTTAATGTCTTCAGAGTTAGTTTTTTATTGTAATAGATCTTAGAGATTAAAAGATAATAGATAAGACTGTTTCAATATGTATAATGTAATCTGGTGTAAAATTGTAGTAGAGAATGTTTATTATGGAAGGTATGTGGAATGCAAAATGAATATATAATAATAGTAATATTAATAAGTGATTTTAATTGAAATGTAGGAACAATAGGAATAAGAAATAAGGAGTAACTATAAATCTTGAATAATTATAATAAAGTATGTTAAGTAGTTGGTAATTGTAATAAAATATGATAGGTGGTTAATAATTATAACAGAATATTATAATTGGAAAAAGTTTAGAGTAATTTTAATGGAATAAGTTGTAAGTTAATAAGTTTATAGGTTAATAGTTCTCTTTTAAGCTGTCTGATTTAAGGCTTTTTACTGTATACCATAGTTATTTCAAAGGAGTGCCATAGTTTTTCTTTGGGTTTTGTTGTAGGGTTGGGGTTTGGTTTTTTTTTTTTTTTTTTTTTTACCCATAATTGACTCAGTAGTTCAACTTTAACTTAGCCTTTTAGTTTACAGATTTATAGCATTAGAATAGTGTGGTGGAGGGGCAGCAGCCCCAAAACTGAGGCTTCACCATGCCTCGACATGCCCAGACATGTTCTTCTGCCAGGACCCACGAGGCAGAAGACAAATTGTGTAACACACACACGCCCAGCCCATGTGCCCCTGGGGTCCGCCCAGGTAATCTCCTATTAGGAGGTCCGAGCATGTCTCTACTGCCTATTGAGGCAAGGTTTGGCTTACGGCCAGCCTGATTGGTCATTTTAGATGTCCAACGAGCCATGAATCTCGGCCCAGAATCCATAAAGAGGGGCGCATTCAGATGGTGCAGAGGTTCAAACCGTTCAGAAGCTTAGAGCATTTAGACTCAGCTCTGATCCACAGCAGCACCCTGCTGCCCTGACCCTGCTTGCATGGCCTAGACACAGGATCAGGTCTTACTCACTTGCAAGCATTACAGAGGCTCAGACCTCATGCATTGATCTCAAGGCGCAGTCAAGCTATCTGCGAGCCCTTTGAGAAGCAGAGCACATTCATGCCTGCACACCATACATAAGCCTAGAGCTATCTTGATTCATCTACGGAGCTTATCTCCGTACATCACGGCATAAACCCTGCTTGCCCAGCATAAATACTACTTGCCAGCTATTCTGTAACTCTGGAAAGACCCGGAGCCCAGCAGACCCTCAGACTGTCTGCAAACCTGCAAACACAGCCTGCTAGCTGTGAGACCGTGTCAGAAGCTACACGGATGAATCCTTCTCCTGCACCTGGTATCCTGCCAGCTGACCATCCCTGGACATACGACTTCCAGAAGCAGCAGCTCCAAGGCAGAGATCACCCCAGGAGAGAAGGTTAGAGAAAATTCTGTTTAACCCAGAGACTGGGAAAACCTTATAATCTCATGCAAACCGGGACAGACTCCATCTGCAAAGACCTCAGGTACTGGGCACATGCTGAGACAGAATCCTGGGAGGGTGATTAATGATTAATACTCAAGAGCAGCACACCTAAGTAAGCTTCAATTCCTTTGTAATATAAGTTACCTCAATCTGAAGAGTACACACTTTCAGCCCTTGCTGGGCAGACACTAGAGTTATTAAGAGGCATTAAGCCTAAGAAAATATTTCTCTGTCTGTAATTGTTAATAATTTGATATTCCCATTTAATAATCAATCCCTGTAAATATATCCCAAGCTATTTTCATAACTTTGCATAAGAACCTGATTTCATAGTGGTTGGGGGTGGTACAAATTTGTAAATATTAATTTTAATAAATAATTTTATAAAAAATAAAAACCACCTCAAATTAATTTCTCACCCCCCTCTATCAGGGGAGGAATAGAGAAAACCCCTCCATGACAAATAGGTAAGGTCAAGAGTTCAGGATAGGGATATTATAGACTTCTTTTTTTCTTTATATCAGTGGTAGTATTTTAAGATAAGGATCATGTCAAGACTTAGAAGAATAGAAAAGTAATCACAGAATCATAGAATCGTAGAGTCAATTGGGGTGGAAGAGACTTCCAAGATCATCCAGTCCAACCTAGCACCCAGTTCTATCCAATCAACTAGACCATGGCACTAAGTGCCTCATCCAGGCTTTTCTTGAATACGTCCAGGGAAGGTGACTCCACCACCTCCCTGGGCAGCCCATTCCAATGGCAAATCACTCTCTCTGTCAAGAACTTACTCCTAACATCGAGCCTATACTTCCTCCGGCACAAGTTGAGACTGTGTCCCCTTTTTATCTGCAGCAAAACACAGAACAAGTCTCTGTTTAATTGTGTGATGTGATGTCACTGGAATTCAGCTATGGCTCCCTTGAATCACATAATTCTGAGTCTTACCCGATACTTCTAAAATTAGGTCATGTCACACCTTATGGCTGTCAGCTGCTTTTGTGGGGTGAATCAAAGCCTTGCAAATTCTCTGCAGAAATTTCCTTTTGCCCAAAAGTGTGCTAGTTTGAGGCTAACTGGAATATTTTAGTGAGAGACATCAGATTATAGACTGTGATATGGAAACATTGATCATGTCTACTTCACTCATAGACTTGCTGATACATGAAAAAACAAGATCGCAAACCATAGATAAGATAAAACAGGAGAGTCAGAGTCAGTGTGTCTCTGTCGCAGTGGGTGCCCTAGGCTGCTTCTGTGTAACTAATCCTTCTGCTTTCTAACTTCCCCTTGCTGACCCTCCAACCTAACCTTGCATATAAGACACTCTGGGATAAGGTAGAGGGGTGGAAAAAAGGTGGAAGGGTGGTTGGGAGCCTATCCTGGGGACTCTGTTTTATGGGAGGGGTGTTGTGCTTCTGTGTTACCTTTAACTTGTATATTTCTGTATATAGCTGAAAATGTAAGTATCTTCTTGTATATTGTGCTAAGCTGTAAATATAAAGCTTCATTCCTTAACTTGCAGCTGGCTGAGTCTAGTCTGTGTGATTTCCTAAGAGTAGGGAGATGGGTAACTCCCAAACCATCACAAAAAGTTATTATTACAATACACTGTCAAAGTTAAAATTGCAAAGGTTACCAGATTCAGTTTTTCACATGCACACACACTGGGGTTTCATTTGCAGCATACCAGACTAGGCACTAGCACCCTATAGTAGATACATAAAAAGAGGTGACTACTGTTAAAAGATATCTTGACACATGTGACTCCAGCTGTTAAAAGGAACCATCACACCTGTGCAGCTGTATGCTGAGTTTGCAATCAAGAAAGTGCAGGAAGAAACTGAAACAGATAGCAGACCTGCCTGCACAGCATGTAGTATACAATCATTTTGCAGGACAAGCATTCTCTGTGGTATCACATTACAGACAATGGTCACAACTACTTATGCTAACTTCACACCCTTGCTGTTTAAAAATAAAATGGGGGGAATTCTCCAGATACATCAACAGAAAGATTCAGCCTAGAAAGGACCAATAGATTTGTTAGCATAAGGAAAGAAAGAGTTTATGTTGTGTTGTCAACAGGTCTTCAGTGGATGCCAGCTCATTGTGTCCAACCTGCTTTTGGCTGTGAGTAGAAGTCTCACTCAAATGCCATGTGGGCACTGTGACAAGGAATTGAAATGTGTCCTGGGATATGGATGTTGTTCTCATGGAAGTGTGCATACACAGGATAATAGCTGCATTAATACTAATGCTTTTGCATGAGCTTTAGGTACACTTAATGAGTTAGGCTAGTGCAACAAACAAATGCTACTTCACAAGCTTTCAGCAATCTTTTTCTGATAAGACATGCAAGGCTACAAAACAGAGCTGCCATCGGCCTTTTGTGATTAGATGGAGGGCTGGATGCACTCATTGGTAAAGATGGAAATAGTTGTTTTGTTGGTCCTCTGTATATTAATGTTTAAAATGCTGTGTTTGTTATCTTTTTGCAAAGGGCCTTACAATGGATGACAAACACTGCCTTCATAGTTCAAAACAAAAAGGGTGAATTGTGAGAATGCAAGAAACAAGAAATGTAAGAGGAAAAAATAATGAGCTGTGTATCAAGTAAGCAGCCTTGATTCCCACAGCTTCAGAATGTTTCCCACAGGGGAGTGGAGATAGCGGGCCATCTGGCTTAGGGTTAAAACAGGACTGTACGTCATCTGTATTATGCTAATGTGCCGTTTGTATAATGGTATAAAATGATGCACTACCGTGTAGTATGGAGACACAGACATTTTGATAGACTTGGCTCACACCAGCATGTAATAAAGAACACTTGCATGGAATGAAGGGCACCTGCATCAATCCAAAGGTTGTTGCTGCTTTTGTCAGTTACTGGGGCAGTGACACTGTTTTCAGCACAAACCCAAAACATACCCCCATACCGGTGACTAGGAGGACAATTAACACTATTTCAGCCAAAACCATCACAAGGGCTTATTCTTATCCAGAAATAAAATATCAATAGTAGGATATTATTCAATATCATATCTCTAATACAGGTATCCTGATTTTCACTGATACATCATACTGTTATAGGTAGAATCTAGCAATTGTCATTTTTAAAGGTAGGCTTTTCTCATAGAATCCTAGAATCATAAGATGGTTTTGGTTGGAAGAGACTTCAAACATCATCTATTTCCAACTTCTTACCATAGGCGGGGACACCTCCCACTAGACCAGGTTGCTCAAGGCCTCATCCAACCCAGCCTTGAACACCTTCAGGGAGGGAGCATCCACAGCCTCCCTAGGCAATCTGTTCCAGTGTCTCACCATCCTCACTAGTTTAATTCCCCCCTCCTTAGCCATCCCATAGGCCCCCTTCAGACACTGGAAGGCCACTACAAGATATCCTCAAAGCCTTTGCTTCTTCATGCTGAAGAGCTCCAACTCTCGTATCCTGTCCTTATAGGAGAGGTGCTCCAGCCCTCTGATTATTTTCGTGGCCCTCCTCTGGACTCACTCCAATAGTTTTATGTCCTTCTTGTGTTGGGGACTATAGATCTGTACACAATACAGTTGCAGTCTCATGAGAGCAGAGGAGGAGAATCACCTCCCTTGCTCTGCTGGCTACACTTCTATTGATGCAGCCCAGGACATCGTTGACTACCTGGGTTGCATGTGCACACTGTCAGCTCATGTTGAGCTTTTCATCAACCAAGACCTCCAAGTCCTTCTCTTCAGGGCTGCTCTCCAGCCATTTGCCACCAAGCCTGTATTTACGCTTGAGATTGTGTCAGAATTTTATGCTAGAATGAAAAATTTGCCAACTATTACATTAGGCATAATGCTGAAATTACTCATAAGAACTTGATAATAGAGAAAATATGAGCTATCAATATCATCATCAGGAATTACTATCTAAACTAAAGCATGGGTACTTTTTTTTTTTTTTTAAAGGAGGGCTGCTATGCAGTGAGAGCTGAACTGTGTACTTTTTTAAAGATGTGAATACCAACAGTAGCATTTCATCTAAGTACAGGAACACTTACTAACAACTTTAAACTTAAACAAATAATTTGTGATCTTTGGCCACATAACAAAAGCAGGGCCTTCTTACAGGGCCGATACGCTGCAATTTTGCCCCTGAAATGATTCATGAAAATATGCTTAGATTGAAAGTTTGTTTAAAACATGTAAAATTTTACAGTTTTCTGGAAGATAAAATTGTTATTTTTTAATGGTGGATACCTTATAAAGTATCCAGTAAAGATTTATACCGTCTCTACCACATGAAACTCTTGACTGTATGTTCTCCATTACTGTGTAGAACCCTAGAACACTAATGAAATGTGGATAACAGTAGTATTTGAATGTGTGGTTTTAAAGAGTTGACTTGGAATTTATGAGCAATTAATGGAGCTTCACATTGTGTTTCAGCATTTCAAAATTACAATAGAAACTACAATAAAAGTAGCTACCTTATTTAAAACAGTCATAAACATACAGTTAGGTATACAATAACAAAGTATTTTTTCTTAAATTTCAGAGCACTGTCATGATCAAATTGTATTTACTTCCTTTACTTCCTTGTTTAAAATGCAAAATAAAAGGTTAAGCCCTTTTCTGTGTTGAAATGCTGCTGTGCTACAACATGCTGCAGAAAGAACTGCACAAAGTGTAAACAGATTAGGAAATATTTTTCTTTACATGAAGAAGCAGAAAAAATACATTTAAACAATTTAAGTATTTAATTAATATAGTGATCTTCTCTATGCTCTTGTAAGTTTAGATGCAGTCAGACTAGTGGAACCCATTTGTAGATGCTCCTGCTGTAGCAAAGCACTCTTTTCTGTTAAGCATGGAGAAGACTGGGAATATTATGATTCCTCAGTTGTAGCAGGTCTTCAGGACCTGAAAAATCTGCCCCCAAAAGAAGGACTATGTCAAAATAATACTGAACCTTTAGTAATGCCTAAACCATAGCTAAATGTTAAACAAATATTGAAAATCTACCTAGGATGAACATAGATATTCTTAAATTAAATATATGTTGAAGTGATTTTGAGATTTATTCAGGTGATTAACAATTTATTTTTAGCAGTTTTTGAGTAATTCAAAATTTTCTAAAGGTTCTTTCATAAACCAGATTTTAAATTTCTGCATTTAAATTTGTCCATCCATATTAGTCATGCTTAAACAAATATCTCACAGATTATGAAAAAGCTTGTATACATTATCATCTCATAGAAAGCTAAAACCAATAACTCTATGATTCTGTACAGTTTTTAAAATCTAATTACTATTGGAAAATGGATTTAGCCCATAAGAATAAATTATTTTCACATTCTGACTGGAAATATTGTGTTAAAATATAAGAAATAACTGCAGAAATGCTCAGATCACACTCATTTATGTATACATAAATATATCCGTACTTCTTTTCCTTCAAAGTACAGAGTGCCACCTGTAATTGAGTTATTGTGTATAAAGTTATCTTAATACAATAACTAAAGGAAGCAAACACAACAATTTGCAAAAATATATTTTAAACTTAATGTATTTTTTTGCAAATAAGATAACTGAAAAAAATCGTATTAAATGTGACTTCCAAGTGAGGCAGATTTGATATAGCAATTTATCCTGCTAACACTTCTTTAAGCAGCATTCCTTTGAATGTTTTTTGTTTGTTTGTTTCATTTTTTCTAATAAATAAGTGGTTTTATTGGACTTGATTTTCCAATGGATTTAGCATCCAGCAGTCTCAGTAATTGCTCAGATTCCTAGGTGTAAATTGTTCTCAGTGGGAGCTCCTAGGTGTTTATCTTTTTGAGAATTTTAGCTTTTGTAGATTATTCGACTACATGGAGACATGGCTGAGTTCTTCCTACATAATGTTACTTTTATGAGATTTTTTCTCCAACAAGACAAGTGTGTGCATAAACAAGATTAGCAAGTACCAGTGAGGTGTTATTTGAAGAAACTTTCTGGTCTTCAGGGCATCTTAAACCAGACTCATGCCTCTGCTCCATTTACTGATTTGGATATGGTGTTAGAACAGTATTTATCTACCCACCCTACATTTTGATTCAGTAGTTCTTCTTACCTGTTGACATATTTGAGTCTTCACTCAGCTAGGAAAGTTTACACTGACTGCAGTTTATTACTTATCTGAACCACCTAAAGAGTTCAGTAGCAGGCTACATAGTGGCCTGTTCAAGCAATAATGTATCAAAGAATCACATATACAAGGTTATTGCCTTTGGGAACAAAAACTGTCAGAGAGTACGACGTAAAACATCCAGTTCATGACATATTACTTCCGTGGTTATCAATGTGTGTACTGTCTGATATTGTGAAACTTCCATATGGGAAGATACTCTTGTTTTAATCCTACAGAGTCAGAAGAATGTAAAAGCATAAGAAAGAGCTAAGCCTCTGTGTTGGTTCGGATGACTTTATTTATGCAACTGCTCAGTTCAGCATGTTAGGAAAATAATTTTCTTAGGCTCTTAAATGTGCCTCTGTGGTGTACAATGAGACTGCACAACAGAGAACTGTATCCAATAGGATTAAACAGGTGGTAGAGAAACAGCCATTAATGTCTCCTCCACAGAATATTTGTGCATACCTCAATGACTAGCAGGAAATATCAATGCCATTTTCCTGTGCTGGAAAAGCTACAAGTGCTTAGAGAAATTCTATTCAGGATTATTTGTTAGTATTTCCATTTCCAGATTTTACAAAAATCCTGTGCTTTTACCTTGGCTTACACGGATTCTGTTTTGTTTTGTTTTGTTTCTGAGACTACATGCTATTGATCCCTCTAGGCATAGTTAGAAAAGACAAAAAGCTTAAAAAAGGCAAATAAAAGGAGCTTTCAACATGAAATCTTTCTGTCAGGTCTAATTTCAATTCCTCTCCCAGCAGTCTGCCCAGGTGGCCAAGAGACCAAATAGCATCCTGGCTATCAGGAACAGTGTGGCCAGTAGGGAAAAGGAGGTTATTCTGCCCCCGTACTCAACATTGGTCAGGCCACACCTTAAGTACTGCATGCAGTTGAGATGTTGAGATATTGGAACTCGTCCAAAGAAGGATGGAAAGCTGGTGAGGGGCCGGGAACACAAGCATTCTGAGGAGAGACTGAGGGAGCTGGGGGTGTGCAGCCTGCAGAGGAAGAGGCTCAGGGATGATCTTGTTGTTGTCTACAGTTACCTGAAAGGAGGTTGTAGCCAGGTGGGGGTTGGTCTCTTCTCCCAGACAACCAGCAACAGAACAAGGGGGGACAGTCTCAAGTTGTGCCAGGGGAAGTATAGGCTTGATTTTTGGAGGAAGTTCTTGACAGGGAGTGTGATTTGCCATTGGAATGGGCTGCCCAGGGAGGTGGTGGAGTTGCCACCTCTGGAGGTGTTCAAGAAAAGCCTGGATGAGGCACTTATTGCCATGGTCTAGTTGATTGGATAGGACTGGGTGCTAGGTTGGACTGGATGATCTTGGAGGTCTCTTCCAACCTGGTTGATTCTATGATTAACCAAGTCATAGCTGATAAATCTACAATCTCAGTTGCTACTGAAAAAAAAAAAAACAAACACAACAACAACAACAACAACAAACTACAAACCAAATGATGGCTGTGAGCTGACTACTTCTTTCACTTTTTTCAGGCATGATTTTAAGAACATTTTTTGACAAATCACTATAATTGCATTAGTTAGGAAGCAGTGACATGGGGGATCTATAATGCATTAATGTGCAATGACTTGGCTTTAATTAGCTTACTGTGACGAATTTCTAAATCAAAGCT
The DNA here is from genome assembly GCF_015220805.1 of Pogoniulus pusillus. Classification (NCBI taxonomy): domain Eukaryota; kingdom Metazoa; phylum Chordata; class Aves; order Piciformes; family Lybiidae; genus Pogoniulus; species Pogoniulus pusillus. Next base: position 61,011,309 of record NC_087309.1, on the reverse strand, counting down.
TCTATATTGTATGACAGCCATTGTCATCTCCTATTGCATAGGCCATTTCAGTCTAATAGCATACTGTTTTGATCTCTGTTATACGGTAAAGAAACTGATAAACATGACTGAGTTTCAAATGAGGTCTCAATGATGGTGAAATCAGAGTTCTTGTTTTGTGAGGAGACTGTGGAACTTGGTCTTGTCATAAATAACAGCCATAAACTTGTGTTCATGCTAAATAAGGCTTTTAATAGACTTGCAGGAATCAAGCAATGTACAGGCCTGGGTGCGTGGGGAGACTCAGCTCTACCCAAATACACACCTTCTGTTTTCAGTTTTCTCTTTTTATACCCTATTCTATTACATATTCATTACTAATTCTAAGAAAAGGTTGGGTTTTCCTAATCAGTTCCAAGAATGGGAGATGTCTCTTCTACACATGTCTCTTTTTATCTGGTGGTCCCTTTGGTGGTCTTCAGTGATGAAGTAAGGGGTCTTCCTCAAGTGCCCTTTCCATGAACTCCAAACTAGTAATGTCCTTCCTCTGTTTGCTCATGCTCATGTCTCTTCCACCTGCCTCCCTCCTCCACCAACCTTTCTAGTTTCTAATTATTTATTGCTGTTATCTTAAGCCAAGTGTATGCTTTTGCGATAGTTGTGCAAGGAAGAGTGCAGCTCCATTCAAAACCCCCCTTCCTCCCTGTCTGTGCCCTCTTGACACGAAGTGATTGGATCGAACATATATTTCTCACAGTCTGGTTCAGCCAGGAGAGGGGACATCATTGGGGCACTGAGCATCAGCAGAAGGGGATAGGGGAGAGCCAGCTGGGCTTTTTGCAGTAATGAATGGAGGGAGGGTGAAAACCAGCAATACAAGATGAAATGTGAGAGGCTCAGGCTGGAGATAAGAAGTCTTTTTCCCATAATGACAGCCAAGAAGTGGAACTGAGGCTCAGGGATTTTGGGCTGTCTCCTGCATTGAATGCTTCACATGTTAACTGAGTGAAGCCCTGAGCAGACTGTTCTGAGGCCATGGCTGACCCAGCTCAGGACAGGGACTGGGACCATGGCCTTCCCAGGTCCCTGCCAGCCTAAATTGTTCAGCAGTTTCTATGATACCATGAAGAAAAAACAAACAAACAAACAAACAAAACCCCAACAAACCTAGAAACAAACCACCAACCAAAAAACAACCAAAAAGAACCCACCCCCAAATCACCAAAACAAACTACCAACAAAACAGCAATCAAAACCCAGAAGGCCCTTGCATAGTTAGCATCTATTCTACCAATTTAAAATTTGATTATTTTATTCACTGAATCCCTATCTCTTCCAAGAATGTAGTGTGCTCCTTGTGTAGAATGGGCTAATAGTTAGAATGAGGTATCACTGGTTCCATTTTTACAAATTAAATATGTTATATATACTAAACTATGCAAACTGAAGATATGATACAAGGAAGACTGTTCCTGTTTGCATGCAGTGTGTTGGATATAGATTACACAGGTAGGCAATTTTATTTGCAAATGAACATAATTTTTTAACTTGGAAAATGCTTCATATTCTCACAACAATTTATGTAGTCAGAAGTAAACCAGAATCCTTTCAATTTATAAATATCTACTTCTCAAAATTAATTAATTTTATCATAGCTCAGAACAATAACTGTCCTGGCAGGGCATGAATTCTGCTAGACTACTTTGGCCACTGCCCTTCCCCCTTCTGTTGTAGGGTCCAGGAGTTGAGTTGAGGTGCAGGCAAAACAAAGCATGGGACGTTGGCTCCAGTAAAGCCTGCCTTAAGGGCTTACCAACCCAGCATCATGGCCAGGTGAATTGTGCAGTGTCACATGTGCCTATTGCCTCTGAAGAAGTATAAGTGTAACTCTCAAGGAGCATGGTACTTTATCATATCATAGTATCATAGTATGATCAGGGTTGGAAGAGACCTCACAGATCATCGAGTCCAACCCTTTACCACAGAGCTCAAGGCTAGACCATGGTACCAAGTGCCACGTCCAACCTTGCCTTAAAGTGTCCCTGGGACGGCGACTCCACCACCTCCCCAGGCAGCCCATTCCAGTGTCCAATGACTCTCTCAGTGAAGAACTTTCTCCTCACCTCCAGCCTAAACCTCCCCTGGCGCAGCCTAAGGCTGTGTCCTCTCGTTCTGGTGTTGGCCACCTGAGAGAAGAGAGCAACCTCCTCCTGGCCACAACCACCCTTCAGGTAGTTGTAGACAACAATAAGGTCACCCCTGAGCCTCCTCTTCTCCAGGCTAAACAATCCCAGCTCCCTCAACCTCTCCTCATAGGGCTTGTGCTCTAGACCTCTCACCAGCCTCGTCGCCCTTCTCTGGACACGCTCAAGCATCTCAACGTCCCTTTTAAACTGGGGAGCCCAGAACTGAACACAGTACTCAAGGTGTGGTCTAACCAGTGCAGAGTAAGTTCTGATATGTATGCCTATTGGCCAGTTTGATTTTCAAAATATGCACTTAATAGGTGAATTACTTGAAAAGCCTGCCTTTCTCTAAGCCGTTCTACAGCCTTTCTACAGCCTTTCTTCAGACTGGAATGTTACTCAGTGAATCCTCCATAGGCTTCCCTCATTAGCGGCTCATTAGCTAGGTGCCTGCCTACAGAAAAAGCTATTCATAATGACCTGGTATTTGTAGCAGTAACAGCTTACAGTGACTCAGTTTTCCTCCAGTTTTTCTCCTTCTTCCCCCTGTCCTTGCATATTGTGTATTTTACCCTTGGGATCATAATTGCAGTTTTTGGAAGCATCTATATACAGGAAACTGGCAGGAAATCAGTGCATCATTACTATTCAGACTAGTTATTATTAAGGCTAACATAAGCTGTGAAACTTAGACTGGATGTTAGACTCACTGGACAAGTGTGTTTAGCCCACCTTATGACCATAGCCAGTCATGCCTGTTGCACAATTAGAATTTTCCTGTTTTCTGCATACCTATTTTCCAAGTTCTGACTGTTTGAACTGTTTTATTCTGTGTTCATCAATACCCTTTGTGTAAATATTTGCTGTCAGACAATAATCCAAATTAATTGCATGCAATCCAATTAAAAAGCTATTATTAATATTCATACAGAGAAAATAATATTAATAAGTAATAAGCTGATATTAACCATAACAATAACTTACTACTTTGTCAATCTAGTGTTAGTAACCATTATGAATCTTTCAGCTTCACTCAAAATTCCAAAGTATGTCAAAACAAAAAACATCTACTGATAATGTTGCTGTACCTAGCAGATGTGTCCATATCCTAAGAATTTAATTGATTCAGTTAAAATTGCAGCAGGTCTGTATGAAAAGGTTTTAGGTTTTAATAAGATATATGAACATGTCTTTTCTATCTTTGTGAAAAACTAACCAACATTCTGTTGCCAATGTTCTGTCTGGCCAGGATAACTATTGAATCTTGCTCAATTAGTCTTGTGGTTTTGCTATTTGATTATGAGGAGGCAATGAAAACATTTGGTCTTGAATATTTTATTTCCCAGCATGGTCAGCTTCCAAATACCTAGGGGAAAGGTTACAAAACTTTTGTTTTGAGAGTTTGCCTTTGTTTTAAAACTCAGCTGGCCTATTTGACAGGTATTGAAAAATACCATGAGTACATTTTTATTTCTTTCCATCGTGTTCCCTGATCATTGATTTATTATTGTGTGCTTTGGTAGACCTGGTACTTTTTGACTTTGCTGTTTGCTTATTTATGTATGTATGGCATTACATTATTTATTTTCTTCCTGCTGATTTTGAACAGATCTTTACCTGGTTCTGATGAAACCTTGATTTTCTCTATTTTGTCTCCTAGGGTAAGTTGGTAGGTTATTTCACTCCTAGCTAATGTTTAGGATGTGAACACTTCAGTTCACAGATTCCTGGTAAGTAACAAGAATCTCTTTAAATGTATTTGTTTTGCATTAAAAGAAACCTTTCCTGTAGAACAGAGCTAAAATGAGTCTATCTTGACCTGAGCAAGGCCTTTGACACCATCTACCATGACATCTTAGTGATCAAGCTGAGGAAGTGCAGGATGGAAGAGCAGACAGTGAGGTGGGTTAGAAACTGGTTACAAGATAGAGTTCAGAGGGTGGTGATCAATGGTGCCAGGTCCAGCTGGAGAGCTGTGACTAGTGGTGTCCCCCAGGGATCAGTGCTGGGTCCAGTCCTGTTCAACATCTTCCTCAGTGGCATTGTTGAGGGCACAGAGTGTCTGCTGAGCAATTCTGCTGATGACACCAAGCTGGGAGGCTTGGCTGTTACAAACAAAGGGTGCGCAGCCATCCAGAGAGACCTGGACAGACTGGAGAGCTGGGCACAGAGGAACCAAATGAGGTTCAACAAGGACAAGTGCAGAGTCCTGCATCTGGGAAGGAATAATAAACTCCACCAGTACAGGCAGGGAGGTGATCTGCTGGAAAGCAGTCCTGTGAAGAGGGACCTGGGGGTGCTGGTGGCTAACAAGTTAACCAGGACACAGCAATGTGCCCTTGTGGCCAAGAAGGCCAATGGGATCCTGGGGTGTATTAGGAGGAGTGTGTCCAGCAGATCAAGGGAGGTTCTCCTCCCCTTCTACTCTGCCCTGGTGAGACCTCCTCTTGAATACTGTGTTCAGTTTTGGGCTCCCCAGTTTAAGAGGGACAGAGATCTGCTGAAGAGGGTCCAGCAGAGGGCTACGAGGATGATTAGGGGACTGGGGGGCATGGTTTATGAGGAAAGGCTGAGGGATCTGGGGCTTTTTAGTCTAGAGAAGAGAAGACTTAGAGGGGATTTGATAAATGTTTGTAAAGATCTGAAGGCTGGCCAGGAGTTGGAGGGACAGATTCTTCTGACTTGCTCCCTGTGATAGGACAAGGAGCAATCGGTGTAAGTTGCAGCAAAAGAGGTTCCGTCTCAACACAAGGTGGGGACTTCTTTACTGTAAGGGTCACAGAGCACTGGAATAGGCTCCTCAGAGAGGTCGTAGAGTCTCCTTCTATGGAGACTTTCAAGGCCTGTCTGGACATATTCCTCTGTGATCTGTGTTAGATGGTGTTGTCCTGCTCTGGCAGGTGGGTTGGACAGGATGATCTCTTTGGGTCCCTTCCAACCCCTGACATCCTGTGATACTGTGACCTGCTGCCGACACATGGTCATCATGAAACAAAAGTATCAATTCTGTGAAACATGCTGCTGCAGGCAGGAACTTAGTCAATAAACTGCTAATGGGAAAAAAGCCACTAGGGATTCACTAAAGAGTCACTGTAGCAATTGCCATGCAGGGAATTGCTAAGAAATGCTGCAGAAGGAATCATAGAATCATGCTCTTTTTCAAATAATTCATCTATTAATTACATTTGAAAAGCTGTCTAATAGGTACAAGCATCAGGAGTTTGGCCAATGAATTAAAAGTGTTATGCCTCATGTAAACCATACATATATTCCAAAAAATCAGTAATGCACATATTTTGGGCTGCACAAGACACCTGAGAAGTGGTGCTGGATTGCTACTCCTTAGGGCAGGCTTACTGGAGCCAATCCCCATTGTCTGTTTTGTCGTCTCTGTCTGTTCCCTCAACTCACTCCTGGACCCTGCAACAGAGGGACAAGAGGCAGTGACCAAACTAGTTTAGCTGGGTTTTTACTGTTCTATGACAAGCACATCCACACATCTTTTAAACACCTCTAAGAATGGTGACTCCACCATCTCCCTGAGTAGCCTGTGCCACTGCTTAATAACCCTTTCTGTGAAGAATTTTTATTTCCGACCTGAACCTGCCCTGACACAATTGAGGCCATTTCCTCTTGTCCTGCCACTTGACATATGTTGGAAGACACTGACTCTCATCTCACTCCAACCTCATTTGAGGTACTTGTAGAGGGTGATGAAATGTTGCCTCAGTCCTCTCTTCTCCAGACTAAACAGTCACAATTCCCATTTTGCTGAGCTAAACCGTGGTAAAGTTGAACAAATTTTTCACTAAATTAGAAAATTTGTCTTAGCCATAATTGACTGGCAGTCAATCACTTTGTTCCTAACACACTTCTTACAAAGTACATTTGAGTATTCCTTCCTTAAGTGCAGATACCCCTCAAAATTACACCTTGAGACTGACTGATCATCAATGTAGTTGAATGACATCAATGTTTAATCAAGAAATTATCAAATTATCTTTGGACTATTTATTTAATATCTGTGAAGCTTATAAATATTTACTATAGAATGTTTTTCTTTGTCAATCAATATAATTTTAGCCTAACATCACCCTTAATTGTTTCAATAAAAAATTACTTTGCATGCATTCAGATAGTTTGCCACTCTTTTAACTTGTGTGCTGTGTTACAGTGCTTACTTGGAAGAGGCATGCGTAGCCAACTTTGTTCAAGATTGGTACCTGTGGAGGGTACAGATTGGCTTAAGGTTATGTGTGAGGTACAGATAGGTTAACTTATATAAACAACCTGTAGGGTCAGCCCCCTGAGGCTGGCTGACTCTGCCACATGCAGCTGCATATGGGGGCTGTTATCCACTGCCTGGTTTCCTGCCTCTGAGATGGCTTCAAGGACACTCTGAAGCACAGGATTGCTCATTGCTTATCAGTTCATGTCCTGTTAGCAAGAAATCCATCCACACTTGTGTGTAGGACTTTCTACTTGGCTTTCCCATATGTACAGAGCCAGAAAAAAATATAAATTGGTTTTGCACACAAAAAGCTGTAGAGAACATTACACAGACAATCACTAGGAAGGGAGAAATTGCACTTTAATCTGCTGTGGCAAATCTGTTAGAAGCAAAAGTAGCAACTGTAGCATAGCACATAGGAAGCTAATCATCAGAATGAGGATGGCATTGAGGACACAGGCCTCTCCAGAGCTTTGGATGCTTCTTGCTAGTGAACTTTCTGCCAGGATACACAGGTTGTAAAAGGATGGAAAGGAAATCAGTATGCTATGACGACAAAAAAGGAGAATAGCTAATCCTGAGTTTGAGATGAAAACTGTAAAATGACCTATATAATCTAATAAATTTAATCTTATCAAATGTATGGAAAGTAAATGCTTGCCACACTTTTGCTTTGTATTATCTTTACTAAAATCTGATATTTAAAATACTAGATATGAAAAATTCTCACTAACCTAATCTTAAAGGCAGAGTTTACCAAAATTTTTTTTTGTATTCTAGCCTTAATCATGCAAATGTGCTACCACCATTGTGTAGAGGAGCAGTATCATGGTGACTTTTATAATGATTGCCAATTTTTGTGCCATACTAAATTGTATGCATTTTTAACTGAATTTTACACAATAGTTCCACATTCAAGCACTTTAGTATAGTTGCAGTATTATCTGCAACAGAGATTTTTTTTTTTTTCAAAATATTTGGACTGTATTCAGGCTTGCTATATGCTTTTTTTTTTTTTTAAATTCTCCCCAATTTTTTGATGAATCTGACGGCAGCTGTTGTGGCTGCTCATGTGCTTATTAACTTTAAAAAAAAGCTTCATACCTAGATTTTATGATCGCATCCCCCCTTCTGTGGATATCCCAGTTAGGGACCATGAGCATACCTGGGAAAAGACAGAAATTACTCTTACCCCTTTCCAGGAGTAAGAATGATGATACTGCACACTGACTGGAAGTTTAAAGAGAAATTCTATTTACAAGAGCGTATATACAAAATACAGTCAGGTAGCGTATAAAATCCACTAGGCCCTAACTGTCCTTCTAGAATTCTCCATCCCTTCCACCCTCAGTCAGCCTGAGGTTAGGCTGAAAGCACCTTCCCCTGCCTACGAGGTCTCGGTGGGCTGCAAAGATGCAGCTCAACTCCCTGCCAGCCATCTCCTCCACTAACCATGATATAAGAACATGTGCAGTTATTGGAGAGGAGAAGTGGAAGCAAAAAGGCAGGGAAGAGAAGAGGGAGAGATCACTATGTTTTAAGCTGTGATACTGAAAGATGGAATAGAATAACACTATTACAATATCCTGGGACAAGCAGATCCATCTCCTTGGGATGGACCATTGTCCCTATGGTTTTTTTTTTTAAGGGAGACCTAGAATCTCTCATACTACCACAGTGGAGTACAATGAGCTACTTTGCTACTTTTCTGTATAATCAATGTAATTACAAACACTGTTCTAGTAAGAATATGAAAATACTCATACTTTTTTTTTTTTTTTAATCCATATTTGTTGCTAAAATGCAAACATTGTGCATTATACATTTATTTTTCTTCATTTGGGAAATTGGCATTGAATGTAACAGTATTTTTTCTCTAATAGTTGATTTACACAAACATTGTATTAAATGATAGTACTTTGATTTACATTTTTATGTCCAGTTTATCTTAACGTAAGACGGTGTCAATGTCCATATGCTTGATGGTGTCGATGTTGTAAATGGGACTAGTTGAAATCTGAGCTGGGGTAAAATGCAATGAGACAGATTTAAAAGTTATGAAGTATTTATTAATATACCCAAAATAATTCCCCCAAACTTATTTACAACTATCCACACAAGTTCTTTGATGTGGTTAGCAGAACTATTTCACAGAATGTCTATGCACAATGGAATTTTGAAAGATTTCAGGAAATGTCTTTGATAGAGAGTCTGGTGGCTTAATTCGCCGCTTGGGAGGTTGATTAAAATCCTTTAGCAACTTGAACAAAGAATGGAGAATACTCACTAGTCCTAATGTTTGTGGCCCAAAACATCGGTAGGAAAAATATTAAACAGAAGTCCTGTGGCAAACTCCACGTGGGCCGCAAAGTGAAAATCCACTGCTGGCTGAGGTGTCTTGAGGCAGGGGCTGAGGCGATGGGTGGGCGAGTGGCAAACCAGCGAGGAATGAATGAATGAACATGCCAGCACCTTTTCCCCTGTTCATCCCCATTTATAGGGTAATGGCCGAGGCTAATGGTCTCATTGACCACACAATCACCCAAGCAGACACAGAAACTGATGAACCCACAGGCTGCTGTCTTCCATAGAATGGGGGCGCATACGTCTACCACAGGACAGGGGCGTGGGCCCCATGAAAACCCCTCTCAGGCAAAGAAACTAAGTTGCCTGGGTTTCTTTTGTCCTGTTTTCCCACCTCTGGCTGCAATGCAGAAAGGCAGGTAAATAAGACAGGAAATGCTTAAGCCCATTTTATGCCCTTATTAGGACTATTCACCACAGTTGACCAAAAAAACCAACCAACAACAACAACAAAAAAAACAACAACAAAAAAAACACCCAAACCAACCAAACAACAACAATAAATCAATTTCCATCCATATGAAGGGGGTAAAGAATTAAACATTTATTAAGAAAAAAAAATACTTGTAAGAATTATAAAAATTATTACTGAAAAATATAAATTGAAGCTCCTTTACAGGGAAGTACAAGGAAGTGTATTTAATGGAAAATTATTCATGAGAACTTTTAATCCAAAGTTGTCTCTTGTATATTGTGTCTGAATTTCCAAATAATGTTTTTTTGTTTTTTTTTTAATTATAATAGAGCATCTTGATAAAATCCAACCATAAAATCCAACAAGTTCACAAGCAGATGACTGCAAAGAGTCCTAAGCTATACTGAATGTCATCTGCTTGCTTCTGGCCATTTCTGCTCTCTAATGTAACTATTCAAATGACGGGGAGCAGGTACGCTAGGAGGGAAGACCTGCCACATAAAAGCCAAACACACTTGAACATCTTTACATCAGAAGTTATCAGCAAGACCTACCTCATGTTGTTGAATGTCCATAGAATGATATAATCAGCCAGAGTGGAAGAAACCTCCAAGATCATCCAGTCCAACCTAGCACCCAGCCCCAGATAGTCAAATAGACCATGGCACTAAGTGCCTTATCCAGCCTCCTCTTGAACACCTCCAGAGATGGTAACTCCACCTCTCTGGGCAGCTCATTCCAATGGCAAATCACAATCTCTGTGAAGAACTTCCTCCTAATATCCAGCCTATACCTCCACCAGCACAAATTTGTGTCCCCTTGTTCTGTTGCTGGTTGTCTGGCAGAAGAGACCATCCCTCACCTGGCTACAAACACCCTTCAGGTAGTTGTAAACAGCCACAAAGTCACCTCTGAACCTCCTCCTCTCCAGGCTAAATAACCCCACCTCCCTCAGCCTCTCCCCATGGTGCTTGTGTTCCAGCCCCCTCACCAGCTTCATCACCCTTCTCTGGACATGTATTAGTGGGTGTAAAATCATGGTATGTTTTTCATTTCTTTCAGCTATCCTAACTCCCTTTTCTCTGGTAGACTTTTTCATACAGTATCATAGCAATATCAGATTAAGCCTCTGTAGAGCAAACTCCTCTTTTAGCATCTCATCATGATCTGATGAAAGCTACTTCATACAAGTTCTTATTCCTCTTTCTATACACTGCACAAATCCTTTGGCTAGGCAGACCTAGTTCTGCGGTGTCAGTCTTTCTGAGGCAAGTTCATGGCCTGAGGGCTGACTTTGACTAAGATTCCTAGGTTCTTGGCTGAATAGTAGAAATAAAAATCAAATTTCAACTAAGCTATGAGTGTACAAAGCTAATCTTTAAGTTTCCAAAAGAACAGATTTGGCAATATTTCTATGTTTATAAAAACAAAACAGTAGCATAATTTGCCTTCAGTATTGTGTGTCTACCATTCATATAAAATGTCATGATCTTGTGAATTAGTTCCACAATTGTAAAATATTCCTTTCCATGATAATTAAAAAGTCTTCAAGAACTAAATTGGCTTACTTGGTCTTCATAATTGAAGGATTGTAGAAAGAGACATTGGGATCATAATGGCTGAAGCTTCAGCAACACAGTATCACAGTATCACATAGTATCACAGTATCATCAGGGTTGGAAGAGACCTCACAGATCATCAAGTCCAACCCTTTACCACAGAGCTCAAGGCTAGACCATGGCACCAAGTGCCATGTCCAATCCTGCCTTGAACTGCCCCAGGGACGGCGACTCCACCACCTCCCTGGGCAGCCCATTCCAGTGCCCAATGACTCTCTCAGTGAAGAACATTCTCCTCACCTCCAGCCTAAATTTCCCCTGGCGCAGCCTGAGGCTGTGTCCTCTCGTTCTGGCGCTAGCCACCTGAGAGAAGAGAGCAACCTCCTCCTGGCCTCAACCACCCCTCAGGTAGTTGTAGACAGCAATAAGGTCACCCCTGAGCCTCCTCTTCTCCAGGCTAAACCATCCCAGCTCCCTCAGCCTCTCCTCATAGGGCATGTGCTCTAGGCCTCTCACCAGCCTCATCACCCTTCTCTGGACACGCTCAAGCATCTCAATGTCCCTTCTAAACTGAGGGGCCCAGAACTGAACACAGTACTCAAGGTGTGGTCTAACCAGTGCAGCGTACAGGGGCAGAATGACCTCCCTGCTCCTGCTGACCACACCATTCCTGATGCAGGCCAGGATGCCACTGGCTCTCTTGGCCACCTGGGCACACTGTTGGCTCATGTTCAGGTGGGTATCGATCAGCACCCCCAGATCCCTCTCTGTTTGGCTGCTCTCCAGCCACTCCGACCCCAGCCTGTATCTCTGCATGGGGTTGTTGTGCAGCACCCGGCACCTGGAGCTATTGAACACCATCCCATTGGACTCTGCCCATCTGTCCAGGCCGTCAAGGTCCCACTGCAGAGCCCTTCTGCCCTCCAACAAAGCCACATCTGCCCCCAGCTTAGTGTCATCTGCAAACTTGCTGATGACTGACTCCATGCCCTCATCCAGATCATCTATGAAGATGTTAAAGAGGATGGGGCCCAGCACTGATCCCTGAGGGATACCGCTCATGACCGGCTGCCAGCTGGATGTGGCACCATTCAGCACCACTCTCTGGGCTCAGCCCTCCAGCCAGTTCCTAACCCAGCACAGAGTGTTGCCATCCAAGCCATGGGCTGACAGCTTAGCCAGCAGTTTGCTGTGGGGGACAGTGTCAAAGGCCTTGCTGAAGTCCAGATAGACCACATCCACAGGCCTCCCCACATCCACCAAGCGGGTCACCTGACCATAGAAGGAGATCAGTTTGGAGAGGCAGGATCTGCCCTTCCTAAATCCATGTTGGCTGGACCTCAGCCCTTGGCCATCCCTCAGGTGCGCAGTTATTGCCCCCAAAATTACCTGCTCCATCAGTTTCCCTGGCACTGAGGTCAGGCTGATGGTTCTGTAGTTCCCAGGTTCTTCCATCCTACCCTTCTTGTGGATGGGGATCACGTTGGCCAGTCTTGTGGGACCTCTCCGGTGAGCCAGGACTGCTGGAATCATTCTATCTAAACAGTTGTTTCTTCTCCTCTCCCTCCCCCCTCACCTCTCCCCCACCCTGTGTTTTTTTTTTTTCGTCCTAACTTGGACTTTTTCATAGTTGCATTCTTACACAACTTTTCTCCTATGTTTCAAAAGATAATTAAATAAACAATACAAGGAAATGTAATTCCTCCTTGATTTTCAAGAAACTATAGCATATTGCACATATTTGCTGCATTTCATTCCATGAAAGGTGAAGAAAACTGTCACTCTGACACTGTAACTGTTCTCTGAGGGCTGTATTGAAGTCTTAACTCATGTTTCCATCTATTACTATATGCCTAAAAGATAGAACAAAGGTTTGATCAGCCTGTTTTTCTCTCAGAAAATTATTTTTTATCCGTTTTGACATAGACAAGGTAATCACAAACTAAAAAGAAAAAGTGGAAATGGACTTCTTTAGGATTTCTTTGATAAATAATGCCTATTATTTCAAAGTCTAACTGTTGCAGATATGAAATATATCTGTTTAACGTCAACAAAATAAGAAAAAAACAGTTACTGATGTTACAAGAAAGAAAATATTATGTCCTGCATGAATTTCAACAAAGATATCAGGTGAAAATAATATTTTTAGCAAACAGATTCTGCAGAGTTTCATCATCTATTGATAGAAGAATGTAAGAATATGAAAAGTCATCTGTGCTTGAGAATAAGCTGCTTACAGACATACATTTTAAATCATGCAACAATAAAATTTCTCCACATGAACTTGAATACTGTACCCACTTCTATTGCAGTGGATGGTAAAATGTCTCTTTATTGCCGTATTAGTAGATTTTGGCTGTTAAGCATCATGTCTTGGCCGTAGATGTAGGAATTAGTCATTTCCTAAACCACTAGCACAAACAAATGGAAGAGCTTTGTTCACAGAAAGATGTTATTTAACTGGTATGTCTATGACAGAAGAAATTCTGCTAAAAAGCAACTTCTCATTTTCAGCACTGTGGTGGATTAGGAACTTCCCCCTCCCACCACTATTGACATTTACCAGACCAGCTTGGACTACTTGGAAGTTAGAGGAAGTTATATTTACAGCAAAGCAAAATTTACAGGCATACATGTACAAAGTATTTACAAGTATTTACAACTACATGTAAGTTAGAAACAATACAGAAATCAAAACTCCCTCCTGGACAAAGAAACTGCCCAATAAGGGCTCAAAGCTACATTCTCTTGTTCCGTCTTCCTTCCCAGACAGATAAACAAAAAACCAGCTAAGCTTACATCGTTACCTGTTAGCCAAGGTTAGTGGAGAGATTTTAAGCAGAACAAAGGAGAAGTGAAATGAAGCAATGTCACAGTGCAAAGTGGAACAAATTGTTTACTTTTTATGCCTTTCAGCAATGCATAATATAGAGCTCATCCTTGTATTATTTTCACAACCAGTGATCTAATTTCTCTCATTAAAATATTTCAATTAACCTCAAACCAACACAAGCACCTGTTGGAGAGATTCTTGCTAGCAGAGGACACAAAATGATAAACATGAGCAACCCATGCTGGGAGCGTCCTTGAGTCCATCTTGGGAGTTAAGATACCAAGCACTGCATAGTTCCCCCCACATGCAGCTGCAGGGGGTGGAGTGCCAGCTGCAGGTGAGTAGAGTTTAGCCAGCCCCAGAGGCTGACCCTCAGATTCTTATGGTATATTACCCTATCCATGCCTTACATGTAACCCTGTACCCTCTATATGTAACCAATCTTGGTGGACCACACCTCTTGCAAGTCTGAATATAAGTCTCTGCATCATGGAAATAAAGCAGACTATGACCATCTAACCATATTGGTGAACAAAGAGTCATTTTACCCAGGTGCTCCTCCCGCATTAATAAATGGTGCCTGAACAGTGAATCAGGCATGCAGGTCAGACCATGGCAGGCCGGCAGCAGGAAGAACCGCTCTCAAGAGGCCGGGGTTGGCAAGCGTGCCAACCACCCTGCGGACATTTTTGTACCGAAAAGTAATGTCAGCCGATGACACCAGACTGGAGGGCATCGCCCAAGCAAGAAGAGGGCGATAGCCAGAAATCAGAGCTGTGGCTGGGCACTCCGGTGATACAGGTAAGGCCGCTATGAGAACCGATGCAGCACTGTCCCCGCTGACGTGCATACACTCTGAGAGAGATGTTCCATCAGACGTGAATAAGCTCCATGAGCTGAGCGCGTAGGAGGCTAGAGGACTTTGTGTGTATCAGGGTCTAGCTGGAGCACTGGAGAGATGTGGGAGAGACGCGCTTGGGACTGAGTTGCTGCTGACTGTAGAGCTGTTAAAAACCCTCAAATCTGCCTGTCGAGACGTAAATCATTGCCTTAGTGGACAAAAATCCTACCGACAGGTGCAATGGCTGCCACATGTGACCAGGAACCACCCCAACCGGCATCCATAATGGTGGCTGCTGATAGGCACTCAGCAGCAGAAGCCGCGAAGGCTTCTCAGTTTGAAAAAGTTTCTGGGACTGCCGATAGGCAGCCAGCATCAGCAGCTGCAACAGTTTCTCAGTTTGAAAAGGTTTTTGGGACTGCCGTGACGCAACTCAGCACTGCAGCTGTACATGCTGTGCCGGATCTACCAGGTGCTGCAGCGCCCTCTTTCTGCGATCGCCAGGGTCTGTTTCTCATCTGGAATGCAGTTCCCCCACCACGCCACCACACCCCCCCCAGTGACAGCATGTGATGCAGGACAGAGACTTTTCACTTTCATGCGGTAAAAGGAAGAACTACTGAAGGGACAGAGGGACGAAAAGCAGAGAGAAAAAAGAGATGGCAGAGTGACCACTCCAGAGAAACCGGCCCCCCCCCCCAATTTCTACCATGCAGTGACCAGTTTTGGATCTGCCGTTCTTCACCATCCTCCACACCATTGCAGTGCACCCGCCCCTCATTCTCCCCCCAGAATGCACCCACAGCCGAGAGGTTTCCTGATGAATCTCCAGAAATTAGAGGGCTAAATGCAGCCGGAATGGCGGGATGGAGAGAGTTGGACCTTTACCTTGCTTCTGTCAGTGTTTGTGTTTTGGGGACTGAGGGCAGTGCCAGGAATGGGTTCACTGGGGAGACAAAATCAGTGCAAAAAATCCATTGGTCTGCCTGGGTTGTTTCAGAGTGCTAGGTTAATTTGCATTTGTAAAAGCTATGGGGTCTGCTTTCCATTTCAATGGCTTCACACAGCTTTGTTTACTTGTTAAATTTCTTAGCTCCTGCCCTTTTTCTTTTTTTTTTTTTCCTTGTGTTTTGCTTTCTGTCTTGAGTGTGTCTGAGAGAAAACAGCATTTTGAAGTTTTCAGAGTAGATCTAATACAGGGAGGACTAAGGACAGGAAACATCCATGAGGGAAGACAGGAAAGAAACAGCCTGGGGGCTGGGCGAGATGGAGAGCAGAGGCAAAGCAGCAAATTTTGCTGCTGAACTGCCAGCCCTCCGCCTCCCCCCACCTCCGCCTACAGAGTGGCTCGTGGGGCCCGTTCCCCCCCTGCCTCCTCCCTCCTTATCTCTTTGCAGGTTTTTGCTGGACTAGCAGAGCCTTTGGAACTGTTTGAGCTGGAAAATTACTGAGGCCACAATCAGACTTAAAAAGATTGACTTACACACAGACTTGAAAGCAATGCCAGATGTCAAAAAGTTTATGGAAAGGATAGTGAGAATAACCAATGAGGACTTACAGATATTTCTGCCTCTGTTGCAGGGCATGGATGTGCACAGCCACATCTCCTTGGCCACCCAACAGCAGTTGGCAGTCAAGATGATAGCCAATAAATTCCTGACTGGTATATTCACCTGTCACATTACCGATTAATTCCTACTATGTGTCAATAGGCAGTGACATCCTTTTGCACTCATTGCTCAGTGGCAAAAAGAAGAGAGGGAAATTTCTAGGAATAGCAGAAATGCCAGTGCAACTGACAATGAGTGGAAAATCATAGAATGGGTATTCTTGCCCACTCATCCAAAGAACACCGTACAGACACTAAAAGCACCAAAAAAGGAAAAGACTAGCACAAGTTTTACTAGAACTCAGACATCGCCTCACTCAGGGAGAGCATGAACACTGTGCAATCCACCAGCTAGATTCTGGACTAGGAAAAGGGAATGATAGAGCTGATACGCTACGCCAGTCAACTTTTTTCCCCAGTAAATGTGCTCAAACAGATAAAGACAGTCCTATATTTTTGAAAGCCTTTTTTATGGTAACATATTTTGGAGTTTAGGAGTTTACTGGAGAAGCGGTTAATTGCAATGGAATGAGTTTTGTGATAATTCTGAGTTTCGTTCTTTTCTGAAAATACCATGGTATTATCCTCTTGAATTTTCTTTGCTTTTTCTTGAATTTCCTTCAGCTGATAGATTTTTAGGGTGAGATAAATTAAGGCTAAGGGTTTGTAATATGACAATTTTGGGATTTTAGGATATAGGGATATCATGGGATATTTTTTCTTTTTTTTTTTTTCTGTATATCTGGGTATCACTGGGATCACAAACAACAAAAAAAAAAAAAAAAAGAAGAGGGAGAAAATGGGACAGAGAGGAAAGTAGGATAGCAGAAGGAATTTTTTTCTAAATTTTTGTAATTACATCATACAGACTAGGCCAATGGATCTGTTAGCCTAGGCAATGATTATGTCTGCATTTGTTTTTGTATTTGCTTGTGTTTGATCATTTATCTTCACAGGCCTTAAAATGGAGACCAGCTTGTTATGACCAGCATGTTTTTCTTAAAGTGAGCAGAAGTCTTGCTCAGATGGCAGAATTGTGGAAAGAACTTGAAAGGAGTACTGACATGATGATTATGTGTGTATGGATCATAACGCTTTGATCATGGTTGATGAATTTGGATATTTTCACGAGATTTAATAGCACTGGTTGCAAATGCCAAAACCCACTCAATTGGCATAGATGGTGATGTGGTTGTTACCTTTTTTTGCAAGGGCCCTGCAAAAAGATAAGAAACACTGTCTTAAATTCTAAAAGCAAATGAAGAACTGTGGGAAAAGGCCTAATAGAATAGTCTGAAAGCAACATCCAGGGCATATCTTTGTATTATATTTAGAAATTGGTAGTTCTTAAGCACAATAGACAGACACAGCTCATAGCTAAGGAGTGTGATGAAAACATCAAGGTTTCTGAGAACTATAGAGTGATTCCAGAACAATGGGGGTCTAAGGAGGAATACTGGACAGCTAATTCATCTGCAAATCTACAACATCGACTGCCACACAGAGCCAATGAAGATGTGGCACACCTGCACTCTCCTGTGACTGTGATGATTCATCTGGACTTTTGGTCTTTTGAACAAATGACTTATTGTCGCTTGCAGAAAAATCTTTTAGGATTGTTAGCTAAGCTTGAGTTGCTAGCTTGCCAAATTAATGCTACTAGTGAAAGCTCTAACAGGTTTATTATCTGTCTGATTTTAGCATTATTGATTTGTAGCTGTATCATTTACCCCTGTGTTGAACAGACTATGTAAAGTTGAAAGATCAAGCCCAAGTTGTTCAAAAGAAAGAGATGGAATTGTTGGAGAGATTCTTGCTAGCAGAGGACACAAAATGATAAACATGAGCAACCCATGCTGGGAGCGTCCTTGAGTCCATCTTGGGAGCTAAGATACCAAGTGCTGCATAGTTCCCCCCACATGCAGCTGCAGGGGGTGGAGTGCCAGCTGCATGGGGGCAGAGTTAGCCAGCCCCAGAGGCTGACCCTCAGATTCTTATGGTATATTACCCTATCCATGCCTTACATGTAACCCTGTACCCTCTATATGTAACCAATCTTGGTGGACCACACCTCTTGCAAGACTGATCTGCATCATGGAAATAAAGCAGACTATGACCATCTAACCATATTGGTGAACAAAGAGTCATTGTACCCAGGTGCTCCTCCGGCATTATTAAGCACCTTAAGATGAAAAAAAAAAAATTGACGATGACACAGACAAGGAGAATCTCTTGTCTGTTAACCATAGACTATACAGAATCATTACCTTTACTGAATCAAAGACATCATTTTTGATGAAATCATCTGTAATGTGATTCTGGTGAGTTTTCTGTACATCTTTCATTATGCAAGTATGGAATAGGAGAAAATGATGGGGTCGCAAACATTTTCCACTTATTTCTCTTTCTTCTTTTAGTTTAGGTTCATATTAAAACACATCTATTCTGTCATTCACATTGTTGTGAAGGGGTTTTGTTAAAGTTTAGGGGTAAGATATGAGGCTGAATTTTTGAAAGGTTTTTAAATAATTTAATACTATATAAAAAGAGAATTCCCCCCCCAACTTATATACAATTAACCCACACAAATTCATTGTATGATGTTTGTGAAATTATTTTTACAGAATGTCTATTTACAGAAGGATTAAGCAATTTGGTAGAGATTTGGAAAGGTTTAGATAGAGAGTCTTGTGGCATAAAGTGCCACAGGTAGAGTCACTGAGATTTCTTAGCTGCTCACTAATTGTTGTCACAGTCTCTGTAGTCCCAAATATGTGTAGCAAAAGCCATGCGGTTGATCCTCGTGGATCTAAATAATTCACTTCGGATATTGGGGTGTGTTGTGTGAGTAGGTTCCACGGGCACGATCAGGCTGCGAACAGTGAGCTGGAGTGGTGACGGGCTCAGAGCAGTGGCTGGCCAGGAGTGCCTTGGTCGATTGTCCCACTGGATCATGGGATGGAGTCATATACAGCAGTAGTGGCCCCAGCCGACGAAGAGGCTAGGAGCGGTGGGTGGAGGAGGGTGGCAAGAACACTGAATTGCCCTATTTATGAGATGTGGGCCGAGATCGATGGTTCTTTGGCCACAATACTGTCCAATAAGCATCTGGCAGCAGGCCAAATAAGGTAGAGTCCACAGGTCTGGTACCCCCAAATATGGAGAGAGCACAGGTGGGCCCACATGCTAAGTGCGTGGGCTTATGCAACCTGTTTACATCAAACATATAACCAAGGCAGGCCAGACTTGAAGGCACCAGGCTTGTTGTGCTCCTTTGTCCGCTTAATTTGTCTTCCCCTGGTTTAGACAGAAAAACACCTTTCATCGGGAAAACATGTCCAGGCAAGTATAGGCTTGTAAACAAGCCTATTTGGGCTTATGTGGCCCTCCACCACAATGTAGACTTTTAGCAACATGAGAAAATTGTTAGCTGTTAGAGCCAAACATCCAGAGGTAGTTGTACTAATAAAAGTTCTTTTTATTCTAGGGTAAATCAAGTTTGAAAAGCAGCAAAGGAGAATTGTTCAAAGTCCTTTCTTTATTTAAATTTAGATTTCTGACTAATCGGAGTTTCCCTTCTAACCTGAAGCATCATGATACTCTTAATTGTGCTGGCCTTGAAGAACAGATAAAGCAAATATTGGCCAATTGAAGATCCTGTCACGACAAGTTTGTATAAGAAATTATCAAATGTTTATAAAACCCCATGCAGCAGATAGAAAAATTATGTGAAATTGCCATGTCTATTTAATTCTTGTAAACTAAGTGGATGCATTTGTTATGGTTGTTTAGAATTTTTTGTTGAAACTTTATGTTTTGTACATCTTAGACTGAAATGCATTTGTCTCTTAGTTTATACTGCATTATTCTTTAATCACATTTTCTACAATATTAAACAGTCTGCTCAAGTCACAGCAATGACCAGAGTATAGAACACTGTCTTCTTGAATCAAAACCAGAAAACATATATTGGTTTATAAATATAGAAATATTCAGTTCATATATTGTTTGATTAAAAGGAAGCTAAATTCCAAATAAATGCAAGACAGTTTAACAATCAAGTGTGTTTTACAGCTGGCATTAGCTAAATCTGTTTATCACTTCAACACTTCAAGATTCATATAATCTTTATATGCAGATCTTATTTTCCAAATACAACACTGTGTTTAATTGATTATTATGTACAGTATCTATCTTGTTTTATCTTTTTCCAATCCTGAAACATTTGTAGGAAATCTGTCTTCAGGTATCTAACATTACTTCCTCTGACATTCTTCAGAAAAATTTCCAGATCTGCCTTAGAAGACATAATTTGGGGTTGTTTTCTTGTTCATTTGTTTGTGGGAGACTTTTTAATTTTTTTTTCAACAATGGTATTTTGTAATGCTACTAATGTGCTTCATGCTGCTTAGTGGTATAACTAGCTGTTTTAAATAATGCATAATATAGAACAAGCTTTCCTCCAAAGGAAGGATAAATGTGTGCTGAATCTGCTGACCTTCTGTTAAGTTGCAGATTCTTGCACATCAGAATTAGTATTACCCAAAATAGTTATACTGTTGCTTACAAGGTGGAAATGGGCCCTTTTTTTTGTTTGTTTGTTTTTTAAATATATGTAAACAGAAATTTCATGGCTGCCAGATAACAAAGCTCCACCATCTTTATCTCTTAAGATAGCCATGTACAAAACATAATGGATTTGTTCATTGTTACATCTGATGCTTCTAAATATAAAGTGTGAGGAGAAAAAGAAGAAAAAGGTTTCCAGTGTATAAAACAGTCTTTATATGTGATGTGGAGGGGTATTCTGCCCATATGCCAGTTGTAGCAGAGGGGAGAAATTAATTAATGTGAGAGGATATTTATAAATATATATATATATATTTATTAACTTCCAATATTTTCAACTCTCACCACCCCCAATCACTGAACTTAGTATTAATATTCGTTCTTACATGCCTATGAAAACATTCTAGGATATATATCTATGAAAGTTATTAATAACTAGCAAACATTCAAATTATTAACAGAAAATGTTTTCCCCACGGCTTAATGCTGCTTGGGGTCATATACTATTTGCCCAGCAAGAGTGAGCTGAAAGCTGTTTTCTGCATTAGGGCAGAGGTAATAGAAATTACAGAGGCATTCAAGTATTTACTCACAATTTGGATTAATCAACAACCATCCGCCAGGGCTACATCACAGCCTATATGAATGTCCAATTCTCCAGGGTCTCTGCCTGTGGACTTTGAGGCTTGAATTCTCTGACTTCAGGGGAAATGGCAGTCTCTGACCTTGTGCTGATGATTTCTTCTGGATATTCTCTCCAGGAAATTCGTAGGCAGGATCTCAGGTGCAAAGGAAGGATTCTGTGCAGTCTGAGCACAAGTCTAACTCTGATTACTCAGGTCAATTGAATGCAGACAAGTAGGTCTGCTCCTGGCAGCTTGTGGCAGTGGCTCACACCAGGTAATCATATAAAGGCAGGCATAAAGCTGCAAGGAAAGTACACAGGCAGACAAGCAAGCAATGTGGGGAAGGCACACGTGAGCCTGTGTACCCCTATTTATTAAACATGGACTGAGAGTTAATGGTCTCATTGGCCACTAGAATGACCAATCAGGTTGGCAGTCAGCCAAACCTTACCATACTAGGCAAATCCCAGAGGCCTGGACTCCAAATATGGGAATCACGTGGGCTTAGCACCAGGCAGACACAAGCTGGGCGTGTGGGGACTTACACAATCAGGTGTCCTGGGCAACTGACTTTATGGCCTCAGTCTGTTGTGCCCCTTTGTGCTCATTTACCCCTGGTGCAGGCAGAGAGACATGTCCAGGCAGAGCAGGCATAAATAAGCCTGCTTTCAGGCCTACAGGCCCTCCACAACAACATGTTATAATTTTTCTGGTCAGTAATTTTTATGCTATATGTGGTCAGTCTCAGTATGATAATGGGACACAATAGATAGTGTGTTTTTTCTTTACGTTGTTTTCCTATAACTTTCCTAGTAAATAATTTGGTTGATAACTTCAGTGAGTTTGTGCAGTTAAACCACTTTGAACTTATCTGGCAGGGGTTAGCTAACACCTGTAGTTACCTATTTCTTTCAGGATGAAAAGCATTGTTTTCTGTGGCCCATAGTAATATCAAGTCAGTGTAAAGTGTGAAAATTTCTTGAGTTGGACTTTCAGTAGAAATCCAGAAATTTCTGAAAGGGAAGGGAGGAAAATTTCCATTTTATTCTATTCAGGGCAGTTAGGACTAGAAAGAGGAAGTCCTGCCTCCAAATAATCTTTCTTCATTTTGTTGTGGTAGGCCTGATAGGCCTAAAATGCATATCTTGTCTTGCCCAGGCATATATTTCTGCTCCACCAGAGAGGCAAGCACATGAAAAGAACTCAAAGGACCCTGGAGCTACTGAATCTGAGGACTCTGACCTGCCCAGGTCAGAGGTAAACAAGGTACACACACTTAGCTTGAGCATGCCTTGTAGAAGGCCTGTGCTTTTCCCAAATTTGGGTAAAGCAAGGCTATGGCTTTGCCCAATACAATAAGGTTTGGCTAACTGCCATTCTGATTGGCTATTCTGTATCCAAAGGGCAATTAATCTCAGCCCACATTGATAAAAGGAGATATGCAGGTAAACAACGTGCTCTGCTGTGCTGAACCATGCTCTGCCATTGCCTGCTGTTTAATGTGCATAGAATCATAGAATCAACCAGGTTGGAAGAGACCTCCAAGATCATCCAGTCCAACCTAGCACCCAGCCCTAACCAATCAACTAGACCATGGCACTAAGTGCCTCATCCAGTCTTTTCTTGAAGACCCCCAGGGACGATGCCTCCACCACCTCCCTGGGTAGCCCATTCCAATGGGAAATCACTCTCTCTGTGAAGAACTTCTTCCTAATATCCAGCCTATACCTACCCCAGCACAACTTGAGACTGTGTCCCCTTGTTGTATTGCTGGTTGCCTGGGAGAAGAGGCCACCCCCCACCTGGCTACAATGTCCCTTCAGATAGTTGTAGACAGCAGCGAGATCACCCCTGAGCCTCCTCTTCTCCAGGCTAAGCAGGCCCAGCTCCCTCAACCTCTCCTCATAGGATTTGTGCTCCCGGCCCCTCACCAGCTTTGTTGCCCTTCTCTGGACATGTTCCAGCACCTCAACATCTCTCTTGAATTGAGGGGCCCAGAACTGGACACAGGACTCAAGGTGTGGCCTGACCAGTGCTGAGTACAGGGGAAGAATAACCTCCCTTGTCCTACTGGCCACACTGTTCCTGATGCAGGCCAGGATGCCATTGGCTCTCTTGGCCACCTGGGCACACTGATGCCTCATCTTCAGCTTACTATCTATCAGTACCCCCAGGTCCCTTTCCTCCTGGCTGCTCTCCAGCCACTCTGTCCCCAGCCTGCAGCACTGCTTGGGGTTGTTGTGGCCAAAGTGCAGAACCCTGCACTTGGCCTTCTTCAATCTCATCCCATTGGCCTCTGCCCACCAATCCAGCCTGTCCAGGTCCCTCTGCAGGGCTCTCCTACCTTCCAACAGATCAACACCTGCTCCTAGCTTGGTGTCATCGGCAAACTTAGTGATGCTGGACTCAGTGCCCTCGTCCAGATCATCAATAAGCCATTGCTTACCACCTTATTGTTTGCTGGCAAACTTCACTGTCACAAACCTACCAGAAATAGTCTCTAAGTGCCTCCACATGATCAGCCTGTGTGGCCAGCGTGACATCGTGGTGAGACTGCGCATTGCTAGACATCCTGTGTACGCCTGGAAGTCTCCCACCAAGACTAGAAGTCCTGGAGATACACAGATCATCTAGAGGAGCCAGGAGACAAGGTCAGAGATTGTCTGCCTCCTTTCCCCAGAAGCCTGGGAAGTATCACTTCTCAATGGCTGACAAGACAGAGTTCCCTTAAAACATTTAGGCACTGTCTGGGTCTGTGGCTAGTCCCTGTGAACTGGGTAATAATTTTGTGAGTAAATGCTTAAGAACCTCTTTGTAATCTTCTATTTCCTTCTGCTATAAGCAGAAAGAGCTCCTTGAATCCATCTAGTGAGCAAGCAGTATATTGACCACAATTGGCATTTGACTGTGGGATTCAGTTAGTGTTTATGTATTTTGCTGGTTATTACTAGATCTAAATATTATCCATAGAATGTTTCCATGACTGTATAAGAACCAAAATCTTTTTAAAATTAGTGTTTGGGGGTGGTGAGAGTTCGGAATATCAAACTTAACAAAGAGTATTAATTTTGGAAAAAAATATGACCTTGCATTAATTAATTTCCCCTTCATAACACATTGTTAAATCATTTTGCCAGGCAGCTCTACTCCACAGCTTTTAAGTCCATCAAAGTCATCCCCTTATCTCTTCTGATCAGATATGTCACACATTGCTTTGAGACAATAATTATTGGGCTTTCACATTCAGTGCTGTGGCTTAAATACTGGGTGTGCTGCTCCTTTTATCTTCTTGTCTTCAGGGTGGTGATATCAACACTCTGTACAGTGAGACAGAGAGAAAGAGATTGTCTACTTCACTCAGAGTATCGCTGAGTATTATCTGATCTAACCTAAACCAATATTTACACTAATGAATATTGCAAGTTCAGTTGACACTTCATTCTGGCTATCTCAGATGTAGGTGATTCAAAAGTTCAGAACAGTTTGTCTCCTCACAGATGAGATGAGAACAGGGACTCCCAGGTGACATTGGGTTCATGCTCACGTACTGTAGATTCTCTTGTAGATTCTTTCAGTGTTGGATGCTGATGGTACCTAGAACAAAAAACTCATAACAGCTTGTATTACACACTCTGAATTTAAACTCTCTCAGCTGAGGTTAGATTTCTCTGT
Source organism: Pogoniulus pusillus (assembly GCF_015220805.1). Lineage (NCBI taxonomy): Eukaryota > Metazoa > Chordata > Aves > Piciformes > Lybiidae > Pogoniulus > Pogoniulus pusillus. The sequence goes on along the minus strand of NC_087309.1, from coordinate 60,986,425 downwards.
GGAATACACTGGATTTCACCATTCTCCTGCATTACACAGTAGGTATGACCAGAACCTTCAGCAGACACCACCCCTCGGACATGTTTCCCTTCACCCGAAGGGGAAAATACCCAAACAGTTTTCCCTAACAGATTCTTTTCACGTACAACAGGAACTGCTTGATCGTGTCCAGAGAAGGGCGATGAGGCTGGTGAGAGGTCTAGAGCACAAGCCCTATGAGGAGAGGCTGAGGGAGCTGGGATTGTTTAGCCTGGAGAAGAGGAGGCTCAGGGGTGACCTTATTGCTGTCTACAACTACCTGAAGGGTGGTTGTGGCCAGGGGGAGGTTGCTCTCTTCTCTCAGGTGGCCAGCGCCAGAACGAGAGGACACAGTCTCAGGCTGCGCCAGAAGAAGCTTAGGCTGGAGGTGAGGATAAAGTTCTTCACTGAGAGAGTCATTGGACACTGGAACGGGCTGCCTGGGGAGGTGGTGGAGTCGGCGTCCCTGGGGCAGTTCAAGGCAAGGTTGGATGTGGCACTTGGTGCCATGGTCTAGCCTTGAGCTCTGTGGTAAAGGGTTGGACTTGATGATTTGTAAGGTCTCTTCCAACCTTGGTGATACTCTGATACTCTGATACTGTGAACTCTATCACCGCCTACTGTTTGGACCAGAAACTGAATCTCTCTGGCAGGTCCTTTGACCTTGTCTCTCTTAATGGCAAAACCTGCTTGCAACAGAAAGTCAATGATCTTGTTACCTTTCTCGAAGACTTCCTCAGCAGTTTGGCCCCACACAATGATGTTGTCGATGTACTGGATGTGCTCTGGAGCTTTACCTTTCTCCAGTGCATTGTGGATGACTGAGTGACAGATGATTGAGCTGTGTTTCCACCCCTGAGGCAAACGGTTGAACTGGTACTGGATTCCTCTCCAGGTGAATGCAAACTGAGGCCTGCACTCCTTTTCTATGGGAACAGAGAAGAAAGCATTAGCAATGTCTATGATAGCATACCATTTAGCCTCCTTCGATTCCAGCTCGCAGTGGAGTCCCAGCATGTCTGGCACAGCTGCGCTCATGGGTGGCGTCACCTCATTGAGGGCACGAAATCAACTGTGAGTCCCCAGTCACCATTAGGTTTGCGCACAGGCCAGATGGGACTGTTGAAAGGTGAATGAGCCCTCTCAATGACAGCCTGACTCTCCAGTTGACAAATCAGCTGATGAATGGGCAACAAAGAGTCATGGTTAGTTCTGTACTGCCTGTGGTGCACAGTTTGAGTTGCAATTGGCACTTCCAGATCCTCTATGTCATGATGTCCCACAACTGCAGATTCATGTGAAAGTTCAGGTCTAATGGACAATTTCAATTTACCATCCTCAATCAAGCTGAGCAGAGAACTAAGGGAACAGCAGCTTTACTCACAGAGGTGAGATAGGAAATTGGAAATGATCCCTTGCTGGATTCTTCTGTGGCTTGTCTGTCTTTTGAGCTGCTAGCAATATCCATAGCCTGGATCCATGCAGCAGAAGACCAAGGCAAGTGGCAAAGCTGCCAAACTCAGAAATGTCTCGAGGCACGGCTTCCACAAGACAGTGATTCATGGAAGTGACACTGCCTCAGCAGTGGCAGGGGAAAGCCAAATTGCTAGGGTCTCCCAGTCCAGAAGGCAACTAGAAAGTTGGCTGCTGATATGGTTCAAGAGTATAGCCAGGTCTGGGTGCCACCGACAGCTCTCTCAAAAGGACCTCAGGACTTGCCAAGCTTGCAAGTTTGCACAGAATAGTGCAGAAGTGGGGAGAACCATCCAAAGGCAGGGATGGTGTAAAACTGAGAGCCATGTAAAAAGGTAGGAGACGTCCAAAAGCAGAGATGGTCCAAAGCAAGAATTCTCTTATGGCAGGAACCTGTCCTGTAGGGAACTCTGTCCAGATGGAAAGTCTTTCAAGGTAGTAGCCCCCTCCCCTCCTCCCTTGGTCTATTTATACTTTTCTAGACAAAGTGTCCCTTTGCCATTTTATACTGGGGGCAAAAACCCATCCAACCATGAGCTTGACTTCAGCGCAGGCTCATACACAGGTCAGCACACATGCCGAAAGGTGCTTCCTGCTGTTCTCCCTTTAAACCTACAGGGCAGGGGGGGCATAAAGAAGTTTTTGTTCCTTCTTCTTCTTCCCATTCAAACCCTTGGCGGGGGGGTGGGGTGGGGTGGGGGGTGGTGGAGGAAGAAGTAATGAATTTGGAGCACTCTGGAACAAAGTGCTCCAATGCTCTGATCATTTTTGTGGCCCTCCTCTGGACCTGCTCCATCAGGTCCATGAACTTTGTCTGCTTGAGCTGGGAGATATGCAAAAGGATTTTAACCATCATCAAAGCAAGCACATCAACTGATTGCTCCCATACCAGGATAATGGACCAAATAGTTTGGAATCGGAGCTAGAGAAGAGAAGAAACTGGGATCCCTGTGTAAAGATGTGTTGTGGAGGCAGGGAATTAATGTGGCCCAGTCAGGAATATATAGAAAAATGGAGTTATTTTATTTTCCTGAAACCCCACCCCCAAAACTATATACAGAAATTAATTTAGTTTTAATTAGCAGTTAGTTTGAGAAGATCTGTAAGGATGCTATAGGTAAATTTGACTATTTTGGAAGTCAGAAGTTGGAAAAGGCTAAGCTACTGAACATAGAATCCCGCACTATTAATCAGGCTGAGCCAAAGGTTTACTCACAGATGAGTCAGGCTGGCTGAAAGGAAGGGCGGTCCAGATGCTTGTCCCCTCACTCTCTTACAGAAGCCGTCCAAAGATAGCTAAGGACTATCAAGCCTGCATAAAGGGTGCTTATGGCGGAAAACGTCCAAAGCAGGGACAGTCCTGTCCCTCAGGAGCTTGTCCTTCAGAGTGCCAGGGAACTCTTTTTGCAGAATCTATCCAGGCAAGGGAGAACTCTAAGGCAGGAGCCCCAAGAGCGGGAAGTCGCCCAATATTTATACTCTTCCTAGACAAAGAGCAGAGTTACCACTTCCTAGGTGCAAAGACCACAGCCAATCCCCAGCCCAATTCCAGTGCGGGCATCTGCACGGGGCACCCCTCATACCAGAAGGGTCCCTTGCTCCCCCCCTTCATGCCTGCAGAGCGGGGGGGAGGGGGAACAGGTCTTTTTGCGCCTTTTCCTCTCCCATTCAAACCACAGAGGGAGAGGAATTTTGGGGTATACAGAATTCCAGGACAGGATGGGGAGTTGACAAAGTGATTCGAAAACAAGTATTGGCTTGTAGCCTCAAAAATTTGCTTCTATCAGGTGGATGACTGGAGCATCCCAACAGTTAAGTATGTTGAAAGCCTAAGTGAGCCTAACCAGGAATGAATGGCCTAAACAACATGCCCTAAACCCATAACAATTACTTAAGACTGGGCATTTTGAGAAACTAAGCCTTCAAAGTTCGACTCTGGCCACAATGAAGCGCAGCTGTACAGCACTAAAATTTCTACCATTCCCAACATTTCTCCCTTTCTGTTGTACAAAAAGAATCTTAGCAACGGAGCAGTCTATCATCTTCTGAATAGATTGCAATAAGCAGGGCAAAGAAAAGAAATAAGAGAAGAATGACAACTAAGGCATATACTAAGGTTTTTACAAAGCTCTTAATACATCCTGCTAAACCCCATTCTTCAAATATCTTATCCAGCCAATCCCACCTATCTGATTCTCTTAATTTAGAAATTCCTGTTTTAATCTTTTGAATGCTTGCATGAATTGATTCTGAATGATCAGAGAGATTCATGTAACACACTCCTTCAAAATCTTCATAGCCATGGCCTTGAGCAAGCAGTAAAAAAACCTATAGCAGCTCTCTTTTGTAATGTAGCATGGCATATACTATCACTATCTAACAAAAGCCCAGAGAGTGCAGCACTGGTAGCATTTCCTTGTTTAGCAAGCCAGAATCCTAGTTGATCTAAAGTTTTAAGTGCTTTAGCAGCAGCAACCTTTGGTAAAAGGACAGAGGTTGTAAAACGTTGGGCTTTGCTCCAGAAATTGAGATTATCATCACATTCAGAGGTAAAGGCATGAGCACTGTGCCATACTAATTTATGTGGTGAGTACTTTTCACGGAATTGGAGAATAGTACTATCATTAGGGGTTAGGACAGACAGTTGTCCAAGACAATATGGCCCTCCTTTCATATGCAAGGGAATGGAGGGCCATGGTCTATCTCTGCAGATAAGAAAAAATCCTGAAGGTAATTGTAAGGGTGCATTTGATGATTCAGAGGTGTTTAATGGCATATAATTACACCACAAGGAGGCATTCCTAAATGCAGGATGATGTGGTGAAACAGCCCTGCCTTTGCCCCTGGAATCTAAGCTGCAGTCACAGTGCTCAAAGCCGTGCCCAAAACCTAAGCCTCATTCAAAGATGGTTGTTACTGCTGTGAAAAGATGCCCCCCTAAGGAAGATCCCTTTGATCCATGTCATCTGGATTCAGTGGAACATTGGAAAAACAATCCTTAAGATCAATAATAGTCAAATGTCAATGTCTCGGGATCATAGTTGGAGAGGGGAGGCCAGGTTGAAAAGCCCCCGTAGGTTCCATCACATCATTAATTTTCCTGAGATCATGGAGCAAGTGCCACTTGTCTGATTGTTCTTTAATAACAAAGATAGGGGAATTCCCTGGACTAGTGAAAGGAACAATACAACCCTTTTCTAGTTGTTCCATGACTAGCTCCTGCAGGGATGCTGAGTTTTTCCAGAGGAAGGGACCATTGATCTACCCATACTTGTTCCTCAGTTCTCCAAGAAAATTTCAGGGTACTGTGCCCTTCAATGGCCTCTCCTAAAAGTGCCCCTACTGTGATAACACATCATGTCCCCACAGAATCATAGGTACTGGTAGCACAAAAGTTTTAACTGAGGCTACTCATCCCTCCAGTCCTATAATTTGGATCAATTCAAGAGTCTGTTGACTCTTATCTGCACCTCCAATTCCGGCCACAGCCTGTGAGGCCCTAGGTAGGGGCCATCGAGGAGGCCATTTAGCTTGGGAAATAACAGTGACATTGGCTCCAGTGTCTATGATTCCACTTAGAACAAGTTTTTAGGACCCCCTAACAAGTGTACATTGATGCCTGGGCATGTTTGAGAGATAGAATGCGCCCAATATATTTCTGGGATACCTGTTGATCCGAAAAACCCTTCTCTTTCCAAGTCAGTGTCAGACCCCTCTATGCTTTGGGGAAATAACACTAACTGTGTTAATTTGCTACCTTGGGTTATCGTGCAAGGTGGAAATGGTGTCCACACCATGATCTTAATCTCCTTGGAATCTGAAACAATTACTCCAGGAAGCACAAAAAGTCCTGACAATGCTGTAGAGGATCTATCTATAAGCAATGCACACATATTAAATGGTAAAGGACCAGAAATATTAGTTTCTAGTAAATGAACAGAGGAATCAAAAAAAGTTACTGTTTAGGAGGTTTCCAAGTCCAGTCCTGAGCTTCCTTTGGTTGCAGGGCAGAGGTTGGTGGTGCTGACCATCCTTTCTGTTGATGATTCTTTGGCCATGAAATTTGTGTCTGAGTGTGGCACTGTCACACACTGTGCTAGGTGTTTTCCGAGATTGGTTGGCCCTGTAAATCATACTTAGAACAACCAAGATTTATGCAGTGATGTCCCCTATTACATTTAGGACACACTGAGAGGCTTTTTTAGTTGAGTCCCTCCTTTTGTAATCGAACAATTCTTTCTAATGTGACCTGGTTTTCCACATCCAAAACAAATCTGTGCAGTCGTGGAAGGGGTCATAGCAGCAAAAGCTGCTACCATGGTTTTATATTTATAGTCCATAGTCTCAATCCAATTACAAGCCTCAATCATTTCTACTAATGTGGGATTTTGATTTGGCAAGGATTTAATAAATTTTTTACAATCTGAATTTGCATTTTCAATGGCTAGCTTTAAAAGCAGGATATTCCTTGCCTGGGCATTGTCAACTTTCCTCTCCAATGTTTGTTTCAGTCTGTCAACAAAACACATGTAGGGCTCCCAAGGTTCTTGTGCTATAATTGCAAATGCCTTCTGTGGTGCCTGGCCATCCAGGATCTTAAGAAAAGCCTTATCTTGTCAGAGAGCCTCTAGGGATTCTCAGGGGCAATCTCTCATTTGTGCCTCAGGATCAGTATGCAGACCCATTCCCATGAGGTGGTCTAACGTTAAAGCCTGCATCTCTGGGTTCTTGTGACCCACAAAACTAAGCTGTAATGCATGGAGCCCCTGTCTCTGCTGTGACTCCCACAATGTAAATTGTGTAGGTGTAAGGAGGAGTTGAACCAAGGATCTAAGATCATAAGGAGTAATAATATGAGCATCTCAAACAGATGTAAGGAGGCTTGCGAAGCAGGGAGAAGAGAGTCCGTGCTCTGTCACTGTGTAACAGAGCTCCTTAACAACTGAAAATGAGAGGGCTTCCCATTGCGGGTTACCCCCTTGCCCAGGGTATATTACCAGAGTGACAATCAGATTAACTATTTCTGTATCTCCTTCCTTACAAGCCTGTCATTTAATGTTTGCCCATGCTTCATGTGGATTAGGGGGGTAAAGATCAGGCTCATTTTCAGGATCAAAGGGACACGGATCAAAGGGATCTTCCTTAGGGGGGCATCTTTTCACAGCAGTAACAACCATCTTTGAATGAGGCTTAGGTTTTGGGCACGGCTTTGAGCACTGTGACTGCAGCTTAGATTCCAGGGGCAAAGGCAGGGCATCGTCGGTGCCTCATCTGAGTCCTTCGTCCCCTCTGTTCCCCCTCCCCCTTCTTGGGTTTTCAATGTTTCAAAGATAGTTTGCCACCCAGGGAGAAGTCTTTGTGCCTCAGCATCACCTTTTGTTGCTGCCTCCCACAGCATTACCCTTGCCTGAACCCATATCTCTGTAGTGAAGATATTAAAGGCAGAAATGAAAGGGGTCTTAACTTGTACCCACTTCATGACCAGTTTCAAGTCATAGCCAGAAAGAGCTTTGTCATGCTTTTTAAGAAGCTCTTTCATAAATTGATAAACATCTCTTTCTGTTGAGTAGGCTTGATTCCCCCGTAGTTTCCCTTGGCTCATCTTCCTCTCCTGGAAAGGCGATGAAGTCAGGCCCAATCCTGCTTCCTTTCAGCAGCTGATTCCAAGTTCCAAGGGAATCACAGCTGGTCACCTAGACTAGGTGGTCTTCTTTCCTATATCACACCGGGGTCACCATTTGCCACGATGAAGAGATGGGGAGCAGTTTGATGCAAGCTAAGTTCTGTTTATTGTACTTTCATCATTTGGTTATATACTCTTAACATATAAGCTAAAGATTATGTCAAATCCTAATTGGTCATCAAGACAGACCTCAACACAGACCTCAAGACAGACCTTGTACCTTATCAACTAGATAAGCAAGGATTAACAAAAACCGCAAGTTCCTGCTTTACATTGTTTCATCTGTTTCAACATCCTCTAAGGTCATTTCAACCCTCTATTTTACTTAACTCAGTGTTTTTCCACTTATACATTCTGAACCCATGGCTTATGTTCCAGTGTGTCAAGATCAAGCAACTGTACAGCATTAAAAGTCGTACCATTCCCCACAGACTCTTATGCTATGAGTATCTCCTTCGCTCTTCTGATTAAGTCTGCTAAAAGAAAGGCCAAAGTTCAGTTCGACCTCAATCTGGCCAGTGTCATTAAAATGCCTTCATAAGTATGTTAATAATAAAAAAAGAGCTAGGGAGAATGTCCACCCACTACTGGATGTAGGTGACCAAAGTCAAAGAGAAGGCTGAGGTGTTGAAAGGCTGCTTTGCCTCAGTACTTGTCAATGACACTAGCTGCTCTATGAGAGTTCAGCCCATGGAACTAGAAGACAGGGATCAGGAGCAGAAAGCAGTCCCCACAATCCAAGTGGAAATTATCATTGATCTATTGTGCCGCTTAGATGTGCTTAAGTCAGTGGGACCAGATGGGACCCATTCAAAGGTACTTAAGAAACTGGTAGATGTGCTTACCAAGCCATTCATCGTGATTTGACAACGGTCTTGACTAACCAGCGATGCCCTAGTCAACTGCAGGCTATCAAATGGGGTGCCAAGATGAATCTAAAGGATAAACCAGGGAACTTTAGGTTTCTCAGTTGGACTTTGTTGCCAGGAGAGATTATGGAGCAGAAGGCACATACAGGACAACCAGGTGACCATAGAATCATCATAGCATCACAGAATCAACCAGGTAGGAAGAGACCTCCAAGGTCATCCAGTCCAACCTATCATCCAGCTTTATCCAGTCAACAAGACCATGGCACTAAGTGACTCATTGAGTTTGTTTTTGAACACTTCCAGGGATGGTGATTCCACCACATCCCTGAGCAGCCCGTTCCAAAGGCACATCACTCTTTCTGTGAAGAACTTTTGCCATTAATGTATTTATATAATTATTATTTATATATATATATATATATATGGAAACATTTTTAAATTCTCCTTAACAGCATTGGCCACCCTGAGTTCTGAATGGGCTTTTGCCTCTCTATTTTTTTTCCTACAAGACCTAGCAACATCTTTGAACTGATCAGGCCCAATCAGCATACATTTATGAAAGACAGGTCTTGCCTGGCTAATCTGATCCCCTTCTACAATAAGATGACCCACCTAGTGAATAAGGGAAGGGGTCTGGACATTATCTACCTGGACTTTAGTAAAGCCTTTGACACTCTCCCACAGCATTCCCCTTCAGAATCTTATGGCACAAGGCTTGATAAGACCACTTTTCACTGGGCGAAAAATTGGCTGGATGGCTTTGTCTGAAGAGTGGTGGTGAATGGAGATAACTCTGGCTGGTATCCAGCCACTAGTGATGACCATATGGGATTTGGTATGGGGTCCTGTTCTCTTTAATATCTTTATATATGATCTGGATTAAGGGATTGAGTGCAGCCTCAGCAGATTTGCAGGGGACACCAGGCTGGGTTGCTGTGTCAATCTGCTAAAGGGCAGAGAGGATTTACAAAGGGATCTGAACAGCTTAGACCAATGGTCCAAGGCTAATTGTATGAAGTTGAACAAGGCCAACATCAGATCTTGCATGTAGGTCACAACAACCCATGAAGAGCTACAGACTTGAAGATATGTAGTTGGAAAGTTGCAATTTGGAGTGGGACCTGAGAGTATTGGTTGACAGTTGACTGAATATGAGTCAGTAGTGTGCCCAGGTGGCCAAGAAAACCAGTGGCATCCTGGCTTGTATTAAAAATACTGTGGCAACCATGAGAAGGGAGGTGATAAATCCCCTGTATTCACATTGATGAGGCCACAACTTGAGTACTGTGTTGAGCTCTAGGCCACTTACTATAGGAAGGATATTGAGGTGCTGGCACATGTCCAGAGAAGGCCAACAAGGCTTGTGAAGGGCCTAGAGCTCTCTGGGAGAACTGTGTAAGAATCAAAATATTATTAAAATTAGTGGTTGGGGGTAGCGAGAGTTCTGAACATCAAAATTAATAAACAATATTAATTTTGGAAAAAAATATTATCTCCCATTAATTAATTTCCCTTTTGCAACAATAAGTCAGGAAATATCACAACTACTCTTTCTCCTCCCACACCTTTAATGCATGCTGTTTGGCCTAAAACTGAACTCCCAGATCCTTGTAGTGAGTTCTACACGTGTAATACAGTGGTATATTTATCATGTATGAATATGGCTCTAATAATTCTGGGTTTATGGCTAATGATAGCATTGTGTATGAAAAATTCTAACTTGGCTGCCTTAAGAAAATGAAAGAGGCAGATTTCTAAAAGCTGACAAACAGCTGGTGTAGACACATTTTGTGTTCCACAAACAGTGGTTCTAAAATTCCTACAAGGGGAGAAAAAGAGGACACAGCTACCATAGAATCTGGGAATTTGGCCTAGAGTATGTTATCGACCAACAACATGACAGATGGCTGAAGGGTTTCTTCTCCTCAAGATGTCCATTTTTCATCTGTTTTTAATTCTGCACCTAATTCAAATCCACAGGCTTCTAACCCTAAACCAGATTGAAACTCACAAGCATCAGGTCAGACCCTTAATAATTCAGCTCTGCTAGCATCAACATCTACTGACATTCTTGCTCCCATGAAGGCACAAGTTAAGACTAAATATTTGACGAAGAGTGATTCAAGACAGGATTTAGTGGAGTGGACCACTGTTACACCAGAGGAAGTAAAGGAAAAATGCAGCCTTAGAGACGTAGCCAATATACTTAGGTCTCAATAATCTGATGAGATTGGCTGCCGAAGAGGATGGCTCTGAGGAGTTTGAGTGCTCTTAGGAAAGTTCTGGTTTTAGGCCAAGGACAACCAGGACAAGTGGAAGAAAAGGAGGATGATGGCATCCAGAATCCCAATGATCCCCTCAAAGAGATCATGGAAGATAGAAAGGAATATTCAAGGGAATCAGGGGAGCAAATCCTAAGATGGCTGGTGAGATACTGTACTACTGGTGCCAATGCTCTACAAGTAGGAGAAAATTATGCAAAGCAGCTAGGGCCACTCACAAAAGTGTGTGGAATGGACAAATGCCTGGAAGCCCCTCTCAGTGAGGTTAGCTTATGGACACATCCCCTCTCAGCAGTGGCTATGAGATACCCTTCCAGAGATGATCTGCTACAGGCAGCCAAGAACTGGAACACCATTGAGCAGAGAATTAAGCTTCTGGGGGAGTTTGCTGTGAAGGATGTGCTTTATGGAGATCATGGCACACATAAGCCTGATGATATTCCTCTTGGAACAGGTCTCATGAAGAAGCTTACTAAGCTTGCTTCTTCATCCTATGCTAAGACCTTGGCTGGCAGGTTTCTATCAAGGAGTGATAATGAAATTGGTGTATTCACTGACCAAGTGAGGCAGATAAAGGACAGCTTGGTGCAGTCTACCCTAGTCTCTGCCATAAAAATTATGACCACAGAGATAAAAGATAGCATGAAAGAACTGAAGGACGAACTTAAAACCTCCATAGCCAATTTGTCAAAGGATACCATCATTTCATCATCTGAATGGGTGCATGTTTCTGCCATCAGGAACAGACGCCCACCTCCTGCAAGGCAATTCCAGCCCAGGAGGAGACAAATTCCACCTAGGCATCAGCAATCATATGCATCACTGTGGATAATCCTGCATGACCAATTTGGTGAGATCATGAACAAGTGGGCTGGTCAAACTATCTCAGTTCTTTTGAAGAGAGTCACAAATGTGCAGAGTGGCAGAAACAGAGGTAACAATGCCAGAAAAGTAGCTGTCACTTTTTCAGCTCCCCAGAGTAACTGCAATTGTTCTAACAATTGTAATTTCTCTCACAACAACACCAATAGTTGTGCACACCCCACTGGCCATGTTCAACATTAGGGGTGCCCTGCCTCCAGGCAGGAGGAGGAGGGGGATAGTGGAAAAAAACAAATCTATTGGGATGTCTTCTTTAGGTGGCCTGGCAGTTCAAAAGTTTCAAAATACAGAGCATTCGTTGGTACAGGTGCTCAGTGTACTTTATTGTCATCAAATTGCAAAGTCTGTAACTATTTTTGGAATCACTAGTGGATGACATGAGTTAACTAAGTTGCAGGGTGAAATATGTTTAAGTGGTATAGTGTGGAAGAAATATACTATTGTAACTGGTCCTGATGCACCTTGCATTCTGGGAATTGACTTTTTTTGAGACAAGGCGGTTTCAAAGATACTAAAGGTCACAAATGGGCTTTTGGAGTAGCATCTGTAGAAATTGAGGATGGTAAATTTAATTTGTCTATTAGACCTGAACTTTCAGATGAATCTGCAGTTGTAAAACTGCCAATTACTACTCAAACTGTTCACCACAGGCAGTACAGAGCTAACTGCGACTCTTTGTTGCCCATTCATCAGCTGATTCATCAACTAGAATGTCAGGCTGTAATTGAGAAAGCTCATTCACCTTTCAACAGTCTGATTTGGCCTGTGTGCAAGCGTAATGGCGACTGGCAACTCACGGTAGACCATTGTGCCCTCGACGAGGTGACTCCACCCATGAGCACAGCTGTACCAGACATGCTGGAACTCCAGTATGAGCTGGAATGGAAGGAAGCTAAATGGTATGCTACCATAGACATTGATAATGCTTTCTTTTCTATTCCCATAGCAAAGGAGTGCAGGCCTCGGTTTGCATTCGCCTGGAGAGGAAATTAGTACCAGTTCAACCATTTGCCTCAGGGGTGGAAACAGAGTTTGATCTTCCTGGCTTTAATTAGATATGTTGAAAATTGGGCATTACTCTTTGATTAAGAAGTGTTTCCTGAGATGGAAATGGGAGGGGAAAATCCTCTGAGTAACGCTTTTCTGTGCTTATAATTTCTTCATATGTTAATCAGGCCTTTGCAACATGTGTCAACCACGCTAAAGAGAAAAGATACCAAAAGAGGATGGACAGAGGAAAAAAAAAAAAAACAAAAAAAAAAAAAAAAAAACAAAAAAAAAAAAACCAAAAAAACCCCAGCAAAACCACCAAATGAACAAGGAAACAAACAAAATAAACCCCAAACAACAAACAAACAAAAAAAACCCCACACCAAAATCTATTTTACTATGATCTATTTTTTTACAAGCCTGCACGATATCCCCACTTAGATACTATCATCATTTTCACAGAATCACAGAATCACAGAACTGAAGAATGTTAGGGGATGGGAAGGACCTCAAAAAATCATCTAGTCCAATCCTCCCTGTCAGAGCAAATTCACCTGTACCAGATCACACAAGAACACATCCAGGAAGGTATTGAATATCTCCAGAGAGGGAGACTCCACAACCCCCCTGGGCAGCCCGTTCCAGTGTTTTGTCACCGTCACAGAGAAAGAAATCTTCCTCATAGAATCATAGAATCAATTAGGTTGGTAGAGACTTCCAAGACCATCCAGACCAACTTTTCACCCAACCAACTAGACCACAGCACTAAGTGTCTCATCCAGTCTTTTCCTGAACACCTCCAGGGACAGCGACTCCACCTCCCCCCTGGGCAGCCCATTCCAATGGCAAATCACGCTCTCTGTGAAGATCTTCCTCCTAACATCCAGCCTATACCTCCCCCAGCACAACTTGAGACTGCATCCCTTTGTTCTGTTGCTGATTGCCTGGAAGAAGAGACCAACCCCCACCTGGCTCCCTTCAGGTAGCTGTAGACAGCAACGAGGTCCCCCCGAGCTTCCTCTTCTCCAGGCTAAACAAGCCCAGCTCCCTCAGCCTCTCCTCATAGGACTTGTGTTCCAGGACCCTCACCAGCTTCATCGCCCTTCTCTGCACACGTTCCAGCACATCAACATCTCTCTTGAATTGAGGAGCCCCAAACTGGTTTACGTGGAACCTCCTATGCCTCAACTTCCGCGCATTGTCCCTTGCACTGTCATCAGGCACCACCAAGAAGAGCCTGGTTCCATCCCCTTGACATTCACCCTTGGCATATTTATAAACATTAATGAGATTACCTCTCAGTTTCCACCTCTCCAAACTAAAGAGCCTCAGCTCCCTCAGTCTCTCCTCATAAGGAAGATCTTCCACTTCCTTAATCACCTTTGTGGCTCTGTGCTGGATTCTTCCCAACAGACCCTTGTCCGTCTTGAACTGAGGGGCCGAGAACTGGACGTAAGATTTCAGATGTGGCCTCACCAAGGCAGAGTAGAGTGGGAATGTTGGGAATAGTAATATTAAGTGTTGTGATTCTATAGAATTGTCTGAATATTGAAATGCTGGAACATAAGCCATGGACAGGCAACAGTGCACGAGCTCAGAAGTACTGAGTTAAAGATAAAACAGAAGGTTGGAATGACCTTAGTAAATGGTGTAACAAATATAAACAAATGTAAGGCTGGAGCCTGTGGTTTTTGCCTATCTCTGCTGACTTAGATTGCTTAGACACAATATACGTGCTGCTGAGAGAATAGGATGAATGTCTACGCTAATTAGTATGTGATTTCTTATGCAAGTACGTGTAACCAATTATAGTTTACAGCCAATTACAATTTGCAGCCTTCTGATGAAAGGCATATAAACACATGTTTGGAATGCAATAAATGGATTGGATAGGAACTTGCTTACATTAAGCATTGCCCTGGCTCTTATTCTTCTGATACCCATGGTATCCAGCCTGTGGCAGGGGAAGAGAACCTCTCTCAGCCTTTCTAATACACCCCAGAATGGCACTGGCCTTTTTGGCCACAAGAGCATATTGTGGCTCGTAGTCAACTCTCCATCCACTATGACCCCCAGGTCCTTTTCCCTTCACTGGTCTACAACAGGCCACTCCCCAACCTATACTGATACCTGGGGTTATTTTCTCCCAGGTGCAAGAATCTACACTTGCCCTTATTGAATGACATTAATTTTCTCCCTGTCCAACTCTTCAGGATGGACAACCCTCTGATGTGTCAGCCACTCCACCCATAGAATGATAGAATCATAGAATTGTCAGGGCTGGAAGGGACCTCAAGGATCATCTAGTCACAAGGATCACCTAGTTCCATGAGCAGGAACACCTCACACTAGACCAGGTTGCTCAGAGCCCCATGCAGCCTGGCCTTAAAGAAAAGACCTCCAGGGATGGGGCTTCCACCACCTCCCTGGGCAACCTGTTCCAGTGTCTCACCTCCCTCTCAGTGAAGAATTTCTTCCTGACATTCAATCTGAATCTACCCACTTCCAGTTTTGCTCCATTCCTCCTAGTTGTATCGCTACCTGACATCCTAGAAAGCCCCTTACCAGCTTTCCTGTAAACTCCCTTCAGATACCGAAAGACCACAATAAAGTCTTCTCAGAGACTTGTCCTCTTTAGACTGACAACCCTAACTCTCTCAGCCTCTCTTCATAGGAGAGGCTCCAGCCCTATGATCATCCTCATGGCCCTTCGCTGGACCTGTTCAGCATGTCTAGACCTTTTGTGTAATAGAGGCTGCAGAACAGGATGTAATACTCCAGCTGGGGTTTCACCAGAGTGGAGTTGAAGGGGAGAATCACCTCCCTTGACCTGCTGGCCCCACTTCTTTTGATGCAGCCCTGAATACAGCTGGCTTTCTGGACTGTGAATGCACACTGGCAGTTCATGTTGAGCTTCCCATCTGCCAGCAGCCCCGAGTCTCTCTCCCCAGGGCTGCTCTCAAGCCAGTCACTGCCCAGCCTATATCAGTGCTTGGGATTGCCCTGACCCAGGCTTGTGTCATCAGCAAACTTGTTGACAGTGCACTCTGTGCATCGAGGTCATTGATGAATACACTGAACAGCACTGGTCCCAGTACTTATCCCTGAGGGACAGTATTTTAAACCTATTACATCCCATCTGAGTATGCACGAAGCTGTCAGATAAATGAATTTTCTACTTACTTAAATTTAAAGATTATTTTGCTAAATATGATAATTTCTTTGTGAACACTGTTTTTCTTTGAAGCCCAAGTTCATTACTCTAATTAAGCTTGCACCCAGCAATGGATCCCTTATTATGCTGTATAAAAAGAACATTTTCCATCAGCAAGCCATCATGTTACCTATTTTGAAACAGAACGTTTAGAGGAAACCTTTCTTTGTGGTCGTTAATAGCCATGGTCCCTGAACAAAAATGAGTTAATCAAAAGGCACTCTAGAACTTTCCAATGAGAGGCTTCTATAGACTAAAATAAGGAAGGTGTTTCACCCATGATGCCCTATTTATGCTTAAGCAAGTGTCTTTTCTTCAATATGTCAAAGGAATGTGCTGAATTTATCACTTAAAGGAGATACAATAGTATTATTAAAAATACTGACTAAACTTCTCAAAAAATGAAAAAGCCAGAAGAAAAATCAGGCTTTCATCACTGTTCTAAATTCATTATGAACTTTTATGAGGTCATAAATGCAGGCCCAGTTATCTCGCTTTTTGAAAAAATAGTCTCAACTCTGGAAAATGAGTCTTTAGCTAACTGTGTACTGACACACACGTGTGTACTAGGAATTCTTTCATTTGTGAGGGACACAGTTCTTCAGAGCAGTGATCTGAGCCACACATCACATTGCTTTTTCCCCCAGAACTTGACTGACCACTTCTGATTCATGTCAACCAGTTTGGATGATGATTTATCTATTTCTATAATATTATTTAACCACCAGAAGCAACACAAAAAAGTATCACCAAAAAAGGCAGCAATATAGAACATATCTCTCTCTATATATATGCCTGCACTTGTCTGTGCAGTCACTTATCTGTGGCCTGGTGGTCATGAATGCTTGTGCAGTCATCAGGGATGACAAAGTTGAAAGCAACCTGGGCTTCAGTGATCATGTGCTACTGAAGTTTGCTGTCCTAAGGGTATAAAGCTACAAGATGCATAGTCAGGACTGTAAATTTCAGAAAGGAAAAATGCCAACTCTTCAAGGAGTCAGCGTATAGGGCCTTGTGGGAAATGGTCCTCAGAGACAAGGGAGTGGAAGAAAACTGGCAGAACTTTTAGGGTGATTTCCATAGAGTGCAAGAGGTCTCAATCATCCCATGTAAGAAATCAGGCAAAGAAAGCAAGAGACCACTACAGCTGAGTTGAGACCCATTGGTCTATCTAAAAGGCAAGATGGAAATACAATATGGGGAAGAGGGACAGGCATCCTGGGAAGAGCATAGAGACATTACCTGGTTGTATAGAGATGAGGTTAGGAAGGCTAAGCTGCAGCTAGAACTGAACTTTCAAGGGAGGTAAAGAAAAACAAGAAGGGTTTCTATCAGAATGTAAATGAAAAAAAGAGGAAGGTTAAAGAAGGCATGCATCCCCTCTGTCCCTGATAAGAATCAGTACTGAATTAGTAACAACAAACAAGGAGAAGACTGAGATTCTAAATAACTTTTTTACCTCAATCTTCACTGACAACCCCTCTCCTCGTGGCTCTCGTGTTGACTGCCCACAAGGTGGAGACCAGGGAGACAAGGTAAGCAAAGACAAGGCACATGATCACCAGAGGAACCTGAAGACATAGAAGTCCATAGAACCTGATGAAATGCATCCCAGAGTCCTGAGGGCATTAGCTAATGTAGCTAATGTAGTCACTCTTCTTGATATTTGAAAAGTCCTGGCAGTCAGGTGAAGTCCCTGGTGACTGAAAGAAAGGAAATATTGCATCCATTTGTAAAGAAGATGGAAAGGAGGATCTTGGGAACTACCACCTGTCAGCTTCACCTCTGTGCCTGGGAAGATCATGGAACGTATCCTTGTAGATGCCATGCTAAGGCACATGGATGACAGGGAAGTGATTCAAGACAGCCAGCAAGGCTTTACTGGGGGCAAATTCTCCATGAACAACCTAAAGGGCTTCTATGAAAGTGACTACATCAGTGGATAAGGGACAATATGTGGATCTGATCTATCCAGACTTCCGCCAGGCCTTTGACATGGTCTCCCATGACATCCTACTCACCAAGTTAGACAAATAAGGATTTGGTGGGTGGACTGTTCAACAGATAAGGAATTGGCTGGATGGTGATATCCAGAAGACAGTGCTCAATGACTCCAAGGATCCATACTGGGACCAGTGTTTAGCATTTTCTTTAGTGATATGGACAATGGGATTGAATACACTGTCATCAGGTTTGCAGATGATGCCAAGCTGTGTGGTACTGTCAAGATGCCAGAGAGACAAGATGTCATCCAGAGGGACCCGGACAAGCTGGAGGGGTAGGCCTAGGTGAACCTCATGACGTTCAACAAGAACAAGCGCAGGGTTCTGTGCCTGGGCTGGAACAATCCTTGCTATCAATATAAACTGGGGATGAAGTGGTAGAAAGCAGTTCTGAGGAAAATGACTTGGGAGTGGTGATGGACAAGAAGCTGGACATGAGCAGACAGTGTATAGCTGCAGCCCAGAAGGCCAATTGCATCCTGGGCTGCATCAAAAGTTGCACGGCCAGCAGAGTCAGAGAGGTGATTCTGCCACTGATGAGACCTCATCTGGAGGTCTCCAGATTTGGAGTCCTTGATACAGGGAGGACATGGACCTGATGGAGCAGGTCCAGAGGAGGACCAAGAAAATGATCAGCAGTTTGGTATACCTCTCCTACGAAGACAGGCTGAAGGAGCTAGATGGGGGTTGGTCTCTTCTTCCAGGCAACCAGCAACAGAACAAGGGGACACAGTCTCAAGTTGTGCTGTGGCAAGTATAGGCTGGGTGTTAGGAAGAAGTTCTTCACAGAGAGAGTGATTTGCCATTGGAATGGGCTGCCCAGGGAGGTGGTGGAGTTACTGTCCCTGGAGGTGTTGAAGAAAAGCTTGGATGAGGCACTTAGTGCCATGGTCTAGTTGACTGGATAGGGCTGAGTGATAGGTTGGACAGAATGATGAAATTTATTTGTAGAAGCCTCAGAACAAGCAGAACGTTGTTCTCTGAATTCCAACCGTACTTCATGCTTGATGGAATGAGAAGTGCAGAATACACTCCTCTCACGACACATCATCAAAACTTTTTCCTTAGCAAATGTAAATCATAGAGTATGATTTAGAAGAATTTAAATCTTCCTAGTCCTGAATACCCGTTGTAAATAATACTGTGGCAATTATTATTCACATACAAGAACTTCATAGCACCAGTGTATTTTTCACAGGAAGTGTTAAAAGCAATGGGAAAACATCATAATTCACATACCTTGTTGCTTAAACAGAAAAGATGAACTTTCTTTCCAAGAGTACCATAGGAGCTCCAGACAAAATTAATTAATTTCATTAATATCCATAGATGTCTAAGGTGCAAAA
The DNA here is from genome assembly GCF_015220805.1 of Pogoniulus pusillus. Taxonomy (NCBI): domain Eukaryota; kingdom Metazoa; phylum Chordata; class Aves; order Piciformes; family Lybiidae; genus Pogoniulus; species Pogoniulus pusillus. The sequence goes on along the minus strand of NC_087309.1, from coordinate 60,967,662 downwards.
TCCAGAACATGTCTTGAAAGATCTCCATTGGAGTAGGGATATAGTAGTTTGTGTTCTGCTTTCCTTTATTCTGCTTGGCTCAACAAAGAGTAATTACCTTCTTCATGTCAAGGACCTTTCATGTCACAGTAGGACAGATTTACATTGGGCACAAAATCAGTTTGTTTTTGTGTACTGCTAAATACATTTTTAACAAATGATAAAGAACTCTCATAAATTTGAATCAATGCTAATGGATACGTGATGACATCAAACAGACAAAAATAAAAACAGTCACACAGATTTCTTACTGCTTTCTGCTGCTACAGATATTTCACAAAGACAATGTAGGACACTATAAAATTATATTAATTGCTACACTTACATTAGAAACAGAAGGGTTTCATAACTGAACAAAAGAAGTAAATATAATTTTACCTGTGCTATGAAATAAGTAAGATAACTGATGGCATTTTTGTGCTTCCTCAGCATACACATAAATCATTACACAGCATGCTGTGCAGAAACTAACTGGAGTTCAGCCATGCCTCTCTGCTACACTAACATAATTCAGGCAGCATAACTGGCCTTCAGATAGCAGGCTATTTGCATCCTTCTGAAGGCCCTGCTGGAAGTTTTTATCATCCTATTTCAACCTTACACAAATGAAAATGGAGGCATAAGTGTTCAGTAGCATCTATTATTTAACTAAAATAAAATCCAAAGCACATTCATTATATATTCTAGTTGCGAGATATTGAAATCCTTCTTTGTGGGGGAAGGGAATCAGTTAGAGCCCATCCCTGTGTACCCTTGATGCAGGAAGATGAAGGTTAGAAACGTAGCAAACTGGCATGCTCACCTTGAGTAACATTTGTACAGGAGCATAGTAAATTGAGAACAAAGAACTGAAAGTGGTCTGCGCCAAGATAGCCAACACAGCACCGTGATCCAATAAGAATGCTACAAATGATATTTTATCCAATCATTGTATTCCACAACTTGTAGAGTTACCACAATCTGTAGAGTGGCGTATAAAAAGACTGCGGCTACGGCAATAAACGGCTTCGGCTACTTTGATGTTCACATAACTTCGTGTTGCTGTTTTTGTCCATTGCAACTATGACAGTGACATACGGTGATGCACAACGTGATCTGCACAAGACAGAAGCTGCTGATGATTGCAGCTGGTGATGGAGACCAGCGAAGCTTGAGAGCAGCAGGAGTCTGCCTGGTCTGGATCCTGACACTGAGACCTTGAGAGAGGTGAGCCACTGGGAACATGGGACAAGAATTAAATAAGGAAGAAACTCTAGTTCTTGGCACTTGGAAGGCACTCTTGAAGCACCAGGTGATAAAGCTAGGGGACTATGATTTACGATGATTGCTTATTTGGGGTAAACAACAAGGATTTGAACCTTCCTACAGTACTGCCTTTAATGTGGCTGTGTGGCAGAAACTAGAGACTTAGTTGTGGACTGCTGTGTCAAAAGGGGATAGGGACCTTGTTGAGACAAAAAGGAAGCAGGATGCAAAAGAAGAAAGAGTAAGATTCAAATTAAAGGATATGGATTTAGGAGATGAGGGATGCACGCCTCTCTCCCCCTGTGCTCCCCGCAACCCAGGAGCTGCTAATGGAATGAAGAGGCATGAAGCCACTTAGAAAGATAACGATACTAATGTGATCACTGAGCAAAAATGTGTTAGCCCTCATGATCAGCTGGTAATTCCAGTATCCTGGAAAGCTCCCAAGGATTTTGAAGGAGGTACCTTAATTATCAACCCCTTGTCAAACAACTGAAAGAGCATAGGGATAAAGGTGGAACAGAGAAACTGAGTGATGATCAGCGAGGCTCTGATCCATTCAAAAAACAGGCGGTCAAGTCAGCTACTGTTAAATACCTTCCACTGTCTGTTGATAGTGACGAGGAGGAGGAAACCATTGACTTGCAGGATGCACTAAAATCATGTGAGCCAGGTCTTTTGACTGGAGGGTCACAACGTCATCCGCCTGGGCCCTCTCCCTGGACTTTACCCCCTTGTAATATGTCTGTTATTCCCCGCTCACCAGCATGTTTTTGGCAGCAAGTTTGTAAGAAGGCTGCTGGAGAGGACTTGGAGAGAAATGGGAGGTGATTTGATAGCGACTTTGTGTTAGATTCTCTAAAACAATCAAGGAGTGATTTGACTTGGAGTTTAAAAGTTAATGGATAAGACAATTTTGATATGTATAAGATTCACAAGGGAAAGTATGGGTAATGCAAGGGGGAATACATAGTACTAGTAATACCAATGGTAATAGGTGATATTAATGGGGATACGAGAACAATAGGAATAATAAAGAATAGAATAGAATAGAATAGAATAGAATAGAATAGAATAGAATAGAATAGAATAGAATAGAATAGAACAGAATAGAATCGAATCGAATCAACCAGGTTGGAAGAGACATCCAAGATCATCTAGTCCAACCTATCACCCAGCCCTATCCAATCAACTAGACCATGGCACTAGATAATGGGTAACTATAATAAGGCTTAAGTAAATAAAATAGAGCATTTTAAGTAGTTGGTAATTGTAATAGAATAAGTGGTTAATAATTATAATGGAATATTATAATGGGAATAAATTTGGAGTAAATTTAATAGGATAAGTTGTTTGCAAGCTTATAGGTTAATAATTCTCTTTTAGATTGACTGATTTAAAGCCTTTTTCTGTATACCACAGTATTTTAAAGGAGCTACATGTAATGTAACTTTTTTTCTGTTTGCTTGTTTGTTTGTTTTCAGCATCGATTCAGTGGTTTAACTTTAACATAATGTTTTAGTTTACACATTTCTAGCATTGGCACAGTTGAGGTCAAGAGTTCAGAATAGGGATATCATAGGACGTTTTTGGGATTTTCTTTATATCAATGGTAATGCCTTAGGATAGGGATCATGTTAAGACTACTGGGTTCATTTTTCACACACACACACACACACACACACACACACACACACACTGAGATTTCCTTCTCAGCATGTTAGATTAGCTACTAGCATTCTATAGGAGATACATAAAAAGAGGTGACACTTCAAAAAGATGGTGTTGCAGAGAGCAGGATTAATTCGTGGCCGAGTCGAAAATTTATCTTAGAATCATATCACACTATTGCTTTTTGCTTTTTATGCCATAGAATTATTATAGCCAAACTATGTAATAGTCCCCACCCCGTTTTCTCCTTTTTTCTTTTTGCCTTTGTTTCATGGGCCTATTAGAATTATACGTATATAAGGAAAAGCTCTTGGTAAACTGAATAACCAAACTAAACTTCGTGATAACACCTATGTAACATATATAACAACAACGATAAACAGGGAATATATCAACAAGGAATATAAAACAACTTGTTTGTAACAATAGATGAAATAACAATAGATACTGGCAGCCATAATCACTATAGCAGTGAGTAGGCAAACACCCAACGGTGGGAGAACTACCGTTTTGGAGCGGATCTGATTGACCGCCTCAATCTCTTTGTGTTGAACCGGGTGAGGAGGGACGCGAGTTCTCTTCGTAGAAGTAAAGCCTTGATCCTTTTGGAATCAACCATGTAAGTTAGGACAAGCCTTTTAGCTTTAATATACCAACCTCACTGGTTGAGACAGTTGTGTGGGACTCTCCTCTTGTGAGAGTCTAAATCCTCTCTCTTGTTCATTAACAAAGATAAAGATTGCATCTGTCTCTTCCTAATCAAAAAAGGTAAAGATTGCCTTTGTTAACCTCCTGGACTCAGACTAGGTGCTTGGCCAAAAGCTCAGGGATGCAAATCAATGGACAATGCCTTGGAAATTCCTAGACCTCAGCCTAGCTTGAATGCCCAGGATGCTTACTTCTTATGTCAGCTACCCTGAAGAGAAAAGGCTTATGTGTATTCAGGGTATGGACAAGTACAGCCAGGGAGGGGGCAGAAGCCCTTCTCCCGGTGACACTGGACCCCTGTGAATGCATGAGAATACACAGGAAGATCCCTTGGGGAGCTGTGTCTGGACACCAATCTAAAAAACTGTATAAAAGACAGGAGCAATGCCTGCCATAAGTGTGCACCTCCACCAGACCACCAAGTGGACCTCCACCAGGCTACCAGAGCTGCACCACCACCAGAAGAACCCTTGACAAACTCCACAGGAGATCATCCCTGGGCCACACACCCGTCTCTGTCTCCCCCCAGTCTGTGACTGAGGGTAATATGATCCCAGCTCTTTTCCTTCCCTGCTTCTTCTCTTCTTCTCTGTTGTTCTCTTTATCTCCCTCCCTCTGTTTTGTCCAACTTTATTCTTTAATAAATAGTTTTGTGGTGATATATGGTCTCGTTTGCACCTTAATTTCACAACATGGGAATCCATAAGAACAGATCTTGCTCCTCTGGACAGAGACATTGTTAATCTCTGTTCTCTGGACCTTGGCACCTCTCAATCACGTGACAAAGGAATTAACAACATTAGGGTATCACAACCAACCAAGGGAATTTTCCCACTTGTTTGGCTGTGGCACTGTGGGTAGCGAAAGTTACCATCACTGGACTTGCTGGAGACACAAAATTTGGGAACGGGTCCAGGATTTGGCTCTGGCTGGTACCAGCTGCTTCCATTTCTATCTCCATCTCAAGCGATATGCATGTGCGTAACACCTCACACTCTGGATTTGGGACTGCACATGCACAATCCCTCCTTGCAGAAAGTGCTAGTAAGGGATCTGGGAGCTCACGCATGTGCAACTCCAGCTTGCATGGGTGCTACTATCTTCTGAGTCTCCGCTATAGTGGTGTGAGACACGTCAAAACTAAAAACTATCACGCGTGAAACCAGGCCCCACAATTCTTTAAAGTCTGATTTATTGAATAATTGGGTGACAGGGTGGGAAAACCAACTAGTATGAATAGGAACTATGGTATTAACTAGCAGCCAATTTAAACTGTTATTGTTTACCTGCTTTTGCCTAGGTATAAAGCAAACATGCATGTGCCAAGCAGAGGGAGGCACGGGAGCCAATATTCCAATCACATACGCTAATCTCAGCTTCAGCACATCAGAACAGCAGATTGGAAAGCAAAAAAAAACCCAAACAGACAAACAAACAAACAAACAAACAAACAAAAACATAGTTCTTTTGCTATTGGTATTGCTAAAATGGAGTATAAAGATTTACTTGTCATCCTCTTTTACCTAGCTACAGCCTTATTATAGATCATTGTAATTGTCTTTGGAGTCATTTCCTTTCCCCAGGATCTCCCCATTATGCAACAACTGGACAAGAAACCAACCGGGGAAAGCAGAGAGAGCTTGTGCATGCTACTATGGGACCACTTGCCTGACTGGTCAGCCTGACATGGATGTGAGGAATTTGAGGAAATGTGTTGCATGAATCTGTCTGATTGTTCAGTTTCAATACACAAACACATTCAAGAACTTGAAGATGGACTCTTGCACCTTAAGGAAGAAGATGTGGGATGGTTCAATGGGTAGTTTAAAGGATGGGTTCTTACAGGAAGGGTTCTGCCTTTGGTTAAAAGAGGGATTGTTGTACTTCTTGTAATTGTCACTGTACTCCTAATGACACCCTGCCTGATTGGTCTGCTGCACAGGGCTCTGCAGCAGGTCAATAACTCTGTGTTTGTAGCACAAAAAACAAAACCTGGGAGTTGTGGGAGCTGAGGAAGGGAGTCAGCTAGAGCACATCCCTGTGTACCCTTGATGCAGGAAGATGAAGGTTAGAAACATAGCAAACTGGTATGCTCACCTTGAGTAACATTTGTACAGGAGCATAGTAAATTGAGAACAAAGAACTGAAAGTGGTCTGCGCCAAGATAGCCAACACGGCACCGTTATCCAATAAGAATGCTAAAATTATATTCCACAACTTGTAGAGTTACCACAATCTGTAGAGTGGTGTATAAAAAGACTGCGGCTATATCAATAAACGGCTTCGGCTACTTTGATGTTTGCATAACTTTGTGTTGCTGGTTTTGTCCATCACAGCTATGACAGTGACATTCTCTCATTTGATACGTACTGTTAATTCAAACTTAGCATGAGCGAAAAAAGTAAAGTAAAGAAAGTAAAACAGTATTGCAAATATTTCATTATACCTTTCTTAAGCTGCTTAGATCCTTCAGTGATTGTCTGGAGCAAATACTTTTCCCTGATGTTACATGGAATGATAGTAGCAGACTTTTCTAGGGGTTATGAAATTATATATTTTATATCTAAAACGTAAAATAAACAAAAATAGAATTTCAAGACTAAAAAACTTAATTTTTCATAATGTCATAATGTGAAGTAGAGCAGTAGATCCTGATGTGTCAAAAGCCCTATCTAAGAGTTTGAAGCTTTAAGATAACTGGGCCTAGCTGCTACTTCTTAATAAAGCAAGGCAGCAATATTCTGAACAGACAACAAAGCACTACACAAAATCTACAATAAAAGGTAATATATAATCCCTCTTTGGTGTAGGATCAACCAGGAATATCTAAAGCATTGAGTGCAAAGTAGCATACCCTAGAATAAAGCAAACGTTTTAAAGGAAACATTATCACATTTAGCATCTTGTTCTGTTCTTAAGGCAAATATTCTTGTTGTACTAGTTTTTCGGTCTTCTTATTTTTAAAATTTTGTCTCCAAGTTGTTTATAGATTAACCCTTTTTTAATATGTTCTAATACTAGCAATGTTTGCATTAGGTATCACTATTTGTAATAATTGTTGGTGCATTTCTTTTTTACACAAATGATATTTATGCAGATTGATAATAACTGGTCCCAATAGTCATATAATACAATTTATCTGTTATCTATTGGACTTTAATCACTCTTTTAGGGGCACATTCAAATCTTAAATATATACTTTAACAAATGTTAGTTTTAATGTGATCTTTACACTAAACTTCAGAATTCGCCTTTACGTAAAAGAAAAAGTGCAACTGGAGTGAACTAGCATCCTTAGAAGCTGAAGAAACAAAACTCAGTCCTTATTCTGTACTTAGTCCCATGTGAGCAGGCATGGGCATCTATAGAGGTCTCCAATGATGATCTGTGCCTGTTAAGCTTGAAGCGGCATTGTCATCATAATTCACAATTTCATGATCTTCCATTAACTTAGATAGGACATAACAGTTCCTGAAACGTTTCTTTGAAAATGTTATTTACCTTCAGCAACAAAAGGAGCTTACTTAGGATTCTATGTGAAGCACACTGAAAACAAACAAAAAATCAAATTGTCTTCATGAATAGAACTGTCAGTGTGCTAATTTGAGGCTAACTGGAGTAATTTGGTGAGAATAATTAGATTATAGGCTGTGAAAAGGAAACAATGGTGATGTCTACTTCACTCATAGGCTTGCTGAGATGTATAAAAACAGGAATGTAAAACATAGCAATCTAGCTTCACCTGAGAGAGTTTAAATTCAGTGTATAATCATAGAATCATAGAATCAACCAGGTTGGAAGAGACCTCCAAGATCATCCACTCCAACCTAGCACCCCGCCCTAGCTAATCAAGTAGACCATGGCACTAAGTGCCTCATCCAGGCTTTTCTTGAACACCTCCAGGGACGGTGCCTCCACCACGTCCCTGGGCAGCCCATTCCAATGGGAAATCACTCTCTCTGGCAAGAACTTCCTCCTAACATCCAGCCTATACTTTCCCCGGCACAATTTGAGACTGTGTCCCCTTGTTCTATTGCTGGTTGCCTGGGAGAAGAGGCCACCCCCCACCTGGCTACAATGTCCCTTCAGATAGTTGTAGACAGCAGCGAGATCACCCCTGAGCCTCCTCTTCTCCAGGCTAAACAACCCCAGCTCCCTCAGCCTCTCCTCATAGGGTTTGTGTTCCAGGCCCTTCACCAGCTTTGTCACCCTTCTCTGGACACGTTCCAGCACCTCAACATCTCTCTTGAATTGAGGGGCCCAGAACTGGACACAGGACTCAAGGTGTGGCCTGACCATTGCTGAGTACAGGGCAAGACTAATCTCCCTTGTCTTACTGGCCACACTGTTCCTGATACAGGCCAGGATGCCATTGGCTCTCTTGGCCACCTGGGCACACTGATGCCTCATCTTCAGCCTACTGTCTATCAGTACCCCCAGGTCCCTTTCCTACTGGCTGCTTTCCAGCCACTCTGTTCCCAGCCTGTAGCACTGCTTGGGGTTGTTGTGGCCAAAGTGCAGAACCCTGCACTTGGCCTTCTTCAATCTCATCCCGCTGGCCTCTGCCCACCGATCCAGCCTGTCTAGGTCCCTCTGCAGGGCTCTCCTACCTTCTAACAGATCCACACCTGCTCCTAGCTTGGTGTCATCGGCAAACTTACTGATGCTGGACTCAATCCCCTCGTCCAGATCATCAGTGAAGATATTGAACAGGACTGGGCCCAGCACTGATCCCTGGGGAACACCACTAGTGACTGGCTGCCAACTGGATGAGGCACCATTCACCACCACTCTCTGGGCTCTGCCATCCAGCCAGTTCTTGACTCAGCACAGAGTGAATCTCTCCAAACCATGAGCTGCCAGCTTGGCTAGGAGCTTCTTGTGGCAGATGGTGTCAAAGGCTTTGCTCAAGTCCAGGTAGACTACATCCACAACATTCCCCACCTTCACCAGGTGGGTAATCTGACCATAAAAGGAGATCAGGTTGGTGAGGCAGGACCTGCCCTTCCTAAACCCGTGCTGGCTGGGCCTGATCCCTTGGCCATTCTGTAGGTGCTTTGTGATGGCACTCAAGATGACCTGTTCCATGACGTTGCCTGCCACTCATGTCAGGCTGATAGGTCTGTAGTTTTCTGGCTTCTCCTTTTGACTCATCTTGTGGATGGGCATCACATTGGTCAGCTTCCAGTCTCTGGGGACCTCTCCAGTGAGCCAGGACTGTTGATAAACAATGGAGAGTGGCTTGGCCAGCTCAGCTGTCAGCTCTCTCAGCACCTTAGGGTGCATCCCATCCAGTCCCATGGACTTGTGAGGATCCAAGTGTCTCAGCAGGTCCCTCACTTCTTCCTCGTGGATTAGAGGGGGACTATACTGGTCCCTGACTGAATCCGCTGCTTCAGAAGTCCAGCTGTCCTGGAGACAACCTGTCCCACTATTGAAGATTGAGGCAAAGAAGGTGTTAAGCACCTCTGCCTTTTCCTCATCCTTTGTCACTATATTCCCCTCTCTATCTAATAAGGACTGGAGGTTGTCCTTGGCCCTTCTCTTGCCATTCATATATTTAAAGAAACGTTTTTTATTCTCCTTGAGAGACGTGGTCAGCCTAAGCTCTAAATGGGCTTTTGCCTCTCTAATTTTTTTTCTACAAGACCTAGCAACTTCCTTGAACTTTTTCTGGGACACCTCCCCTCTTTTCCAAAGGTGATATGCTCTCTTTTTAATCTTTAATTCCTTCAGCAGCTCCCTGCCCATCCAGCCTGGCTGCCTCCCTCGTCAGCTCATCCTCCGGCTCAATGGCACAGCTGCTCCTGTGCCTTCAGGAGTTCTTTCTTGAAGTAGGTCCAATCTTCCTGGACCCCTTTGTTTTCAAGGGCCCTTTCCCAAGGAACTTTCTGAGTTAGTTCCTGAAGTAGGCTGAAGTCTGCCCTTCGGAAGTCCAGTGTGGAGGTTCTGTTGATGCCCCTCCTGGTTTCTCCATGTATTGAAAACTCTATAATTTCATGGTCACTGAACCTCAGACACCCTCCGACCACCACATCCCAAACCAGCCCCTCTCTATTTGTGAGCAGCAGGTCAAGCAGAGCTGCCCCCCTGGTAGGCTCACGTAACATCTGGGATAAGAAGTTGTCTTACACACACTCTAGAAACCTTCTAGACTGCCTCTTCTCTGCAGTGTTTAAGTCCCAGCAGATGTCTGGTAGGTTAAAGTCGCCCACCAGAACAAAGGCAGGAGATCTTGAGGCAGGCTCCAGTTGTTTAAAGAGTAATAAATCAACCTCTTCTTCCTAATTGGGTGGTCTATAACAGACTCCAACCAGGATATCGGTCTTGTTGGCCTTCCCCTTAATTCTCACCCATAAGGACTCAACTTGATTATCCTTGATTTCTATCCCCGTGACATCCAGAGCAATATACAAGCTGTTAGGAGTTTTCTGTTCTAGGTATTACCTGGTGTCCGAAAGACAGAGTCTATGAGAGAATCTACGATATGGGAGCAAGAACCAAATGTCACCTGGGAGCCCCGGTTCTCATCTCATCTATGAAGAGACAAGCTGTTTACTGTTTTCTGAGATTTTGAATCACCTACACCCGAGATAACTGGAAAGAAGTGTGAATTTAACTTGTAACAGTCATTATTGTAAATATTGGTTTAGATTAGACAGTCCTCAGTGAGACTCTGAGTGAAATAGACAGGGCAGATTGTGTTAGTTTGAGGCTAACTGAAATATTCTAGTGATAATAATAAGATTATCGGCTGTGAGAAGGGGACAATAGTGATGTCTACTTCGCTCATAGACTTGCTGAGATATATAAGAACAATAACACAAAACATAGATAAGACAGAGTGTGTGGGTCTCTGTCAGAGCCTGTGTTTTCTCCCTGGGCTGCTTTCTGTATAACTAATCCTTCTGCTTTCTGACCTTCCCCTTGCCGACCCTCCAACCTCACCTTGCATGTAAGGCAAACTCTGGGATAAGATAGAGGGGTGGAAAGAAGGAGAAAGGTGGTTGGGAGCCCCTCCTGAGGACTCTGTTTTCTGGGAAGGGTGTTGTGTTTCCATATCACTTCTGTATCAACTTGTATATTTCTGATATAGCTGTATATATTGTAAAAATCTGCTTATATATTGTGCTAAGCTGCAAATATAAAGATTCATTCCTTAAATTCCAGCTCAGTTGAGTCTAGTCTGTGTGATTTCATAAGGGGGGTGGGGGGTGGGGTGGTGGGTGATGTAACACCCAAACCGTCCCAGTCAGTTTTTATCAGTACAGACTTCCAAGGACGATATTTCTCTTTACCTGCATCTATTTAAACACTTACTGAGAGGAGCTGGTTGCAGCATGAAATATGGTCACAGGTTTGGAGAAAGCAGTGCATTTTCATATGTAAGAAGATGTCTGATTTACAGTTTTACAAAAATTCAAGTTTCTTCAGACTTGAAAATATCCTTTTCATTTCACCTGTCTTGTCAGTAAATAGGAAATAATCCGCATCCACAGCCTATTTGTTTTAGAGGTTTTTTTTTTTAACCCTCCATAAGGAGTGGTCTGAAGAGTATTATATGATTACAATATCATTTCACATATCATGTCTAAACACTTAAATCTGATCAGAGTTCAAGGTACAAACTTTCACTTTTCTTTTTTCTACACCATTTTCTAAAAATACTTTTTTTCTTTTTTCTTGATATTTCATTTTCCAATATTTAAATAAAGAACACCTAAAGTGCCTTTCCACTTCTTCCATTCTCTGTATCTAAATATAAATAGTTTTTTTATATAATAAAAAAAGCTGAGTTTTCAAGAAGAAATAAGTTTTTATATAGCATTTTTAATTATAACATTACCTCAAATATTCTACTACTCAATTTATTTTTTAAAAAAACTCCTTTGATATCTGCATATTTCCAAGTTGAGGTAACTGTATAGTTTTACACAAATAAGAGAGATGTGAACTGCTAGCACCTTTGGAGACAATTATGAGAGATTTTATTTTTTTCTTCTGTGCCTTGCAGCAGCGTTCATTATTGCAATAACTTCAGAAAACCCAATCTCCTACTTTGGAGAAATAGTGATAATTAAACACCATTGTTTACAACTGTCTTTTGGACCTGTTCACGACTATGTCCTACTGAAGAGAATTATGATACAGATTCTAAGGAAAAAAAAAAAATAAGCATTATTATCCATACTTATTTAGATGAAAAGTGTTTGATGAAGTTTAACCTGACCAAGAATGGATGTGGGTCAGAAATAGTACAAACCAGCAGCAAATTTTTAGAGTTTCTGGCATATTTAATAAACTGAAATATAGGTAAAAGTACTGCAGTTTAGAGAGGTGATGAAAGTTGCTTACCAACACCACCCTAGAGTGGCATATGTTTTCACAGAGTTATAGAATCATAAAATCGTAGAATCAGTCAGGGTTAGAAGGGACCACAAGGATCATCTAGGTCCAATCCCCTTGCCATGGGCAGGGACACCCTACCCTAGAGGAGGCTGCCCACAGCCTCATCCATCCTGGCCTTAAACACCTCCAGACATGGGGCCTGAACCACCTCCCTGGGCAACCCATTTCAGGCTCTCACCACTCTCATGCTGGAGAACTTCCTCCTCACATCCAGTCTGAACCTACACATCTCCAGCTTAGCTCCATTCCCCCTAGTCCTGTCACTACCTGATAGCCTAAAAAGTCTCTCCCCAGCTTTTTTGTAGGCCCCCTTCAGATATCGGAAGGCCATAATCAGGTCACATCAGAGCCTCCTCTTCTCCAGACTGAAAAGCCCTAACTCTTTCAGTCTGTCCTCATAGCAGAGGTGCTCCAGCCCTCTGATCATCCTCCTGGCCCTTCTCTGGACATGCTCCAGCATGTCCACATCCTTCTTGTAATGGGGGCTCCAGAACTGGATTCAGTGCTCCAGGTGTGGTCTCACCAGAGGGGAGAAAAGGGAGAGAATCACCTCCCTCAACCTCTGGTCACATTTCTCCTGATGCAGCCCAGGATCAGGTTTGTCCTCCAGCCTGAAACTGCACACTGCTGTCTCATGTTGAGCATCTCATCCACCAGCACCCCCTAATCCCTCTCCTCAGGGCTGTTCTCCAGCCAGTCACTGCCCAGCCTGGATTTGTGCATGGGATTGCCTCAACCTAGATGTAGGACCTTGCACTTGGACTTGTTGAACCTCATGAGGCTTGTGCCCACCTCTCCAGCTTGTCCAGGTCCCTCTGGATGGTATCCCTTCTCTCTAGCTGCACCACACAGCTTAGCATCACCAGCAAACTTGATGAGGATGCACTCAGTGCCACTGTCCATGTCTCTAACATTATCCTATCTACCTATAAGGAAAGGATATGCTTAATGAAGAAAACTTTTCATTAACAATTGTTGTGGAGGTGTTGCGGTGGGGGATTCTTAGTACCTATGCCTATTTGGCGGAGGGGAGAAATTAATTGGAGTGGTATAAATTTTATATAAAATATATATTTATTAAATTTAATATTCTGGGCTCTCACCACCCCCAACCACTGTATATTAATACTAAAGTTATTAATATAATTTAGGATAAAATATGTACAGGGAATTTGTTAATTAACTAGCAAACATTCAAATTATAAACAGAGAGAGGAATTTTCCCTGTGGCTTAATGCCGTTTGGGATCTTTATGCGATTTGCCCAGCAGAGCGGGCTGAAACTCTTTCTGCTCTATGGCAGAGACAACAGATATTTACAGAGGTATGAAAGCTTTTACTCACAATTCTTATTAATTATTAATTATCCTCCAGGGCTGCATCACAACCTATGTCTAATGTCCAATTCTCCAGGGTCTCTGCCTGTGGACTCTGAGGCTGGAATCCTCCCGGCTTGAAGGCAAAGGATATATCTTCCCAGTTTGTGAGGAAATAGTTTTCCTCTAACCTTTTCTCCTGGCAAAGAGGCGATCTCTGCCTTTGGTGCTGCTGGCTTCTTCTGGATGCTGTGTCCAGGACTTATCAGCTAGCAGGATTTCAGGAGCAGAAGAATATCGTGCTGTCTCTGGCATGGTTGTTCATGGCTTCAGACCATGTGTGCAGACAATCCATAGTCTGCTTCCTGGTTATCTCAGCGACAGTGGCTTTTATCAGGCAATGGTAGGCAGCAACGTATGCATGGCTGCTTAGAGTCTGAGCTCCATAGGTAAATGCAATACAGATCTGGTTCTGATAGCACAGTAGCATGCAGATATACACAGCTGATTTGGGAGGCTATAGGCTCCTCATATATATATATATATATATATATATATATATATATATATATATATGTGCAGGCTTAAATGAGCTCTGAATGAAAGATACAAAGATACGCGGGCAGGTGAGATGCGAATGAGTCAGAGCATGATCACTGAGCCTCTGAGCATCGGAGCTATGCAATGACATCCGAGTGTGGGGGTCTGAGTGGCTGAGCACTGCAAGTGAGGGTCAGAGCACGTGTCTGAGCTGTGCAGGCGAGCCAGAGCTGAGCTGAGTAGGGTAAGAGCAAGTTGTTTATCTGTGCACCCCTATTTATTGACTGTGGGCCAAGATTAATGGTCCTTTTGGCCACTAGAATGACAAATCAGGTTGGCAGTCAGCCAAACCTTACCATAATAGGCAGAATTCTCTTAGCTGGATTTTCCCAAATATGTGGATAACATGGATTTACCCCAGGGAGACATGAGCTGGATGTGTATGGGCTTACACAACTTGTTTACAAACAGTGGTCCTGGTAGAAAAACATGTCCAGGCAAGACAAGGCATAAATAAGCCTTCTTTTGGGCCTATAGGCCCTCCATGACAGGAGACAGGGAATTAATATGTCTGAGTCAGGAATTTTATAGAAAAATAGTTATTTTATTTTCCCAAAAACCTGCCCCCAAAACTAGATACAGAAATTAGTTCAGTTTTAATTAGCATATTCAGTTAGGTTGAAAAATCTACAAGGATACCATAGGTAATTTGACTATTTTGGAAGTTAGAAGTTGGAAAAGGCCAAGCTATTAAATAATAGCATTCCCCACTAATAATACAGCTGAGCTGAAGTTACTCACAGGTGAGTCAGGCTGGCTAAAAAGAAGGGTGGTCCAGTGTGCTAGTTTGAAGCAAGCTAGAATGTTTTGGTAACAGAACTAGATAACGGGCAGTGAAATGAAAAACAATTGATGTCAACTTCTCTCACAGTCTCGCTGAGAACTCTGGGAAGAAGAAAGACTTTTTCTCCATTTTGTCTCTCTCTCTTGCTTTGGCCTTAGACCTGGTCACATCTCATTAACCCTGCTCCTACTAACCTTGCTCCCTAACCTCTTGGCTGCACCTCTCTTCTTCCTGAGAACTGGGGTAAGGTTGAGAGGGCCGGGGGGAGGTGTTGGGGTGGTTTGAGAGCCCCTCCTGGGGACTCAGGTTTCTGGGAGGGGAGTTGTGCTTTTGTATTGTTTATCCTTTGTATATTTCTGTATGTAATTGTATATAACTGTATATATTGTAAATAGCTGCTTGTAAATTCTGCTAGCTGTAAATAAATTGCTTCATCTATATTCCCAGGGTCCGTCTGAGTTAGCTGGGGCAAATGCAAAGTGTGGGAGGGGCGGGGTAACCCCCAAACCATCACATTTTTTTATTGGCTTTCCCAACGTGGGGCTAGATATTTTTGAGAGATTGGAAAATTAGCTCTGGGAATTAAGATGAAGCTAATCAAGCAGCTATTGTATTTGGTTGGTGCATTGCTCTGGTCTGGTTTTGTTTTCTTGGTATTTAGTTGGTTAAAAGGTCAAATTGTTGCTTATTTCATTGATCTGGCTTATAATAAGGCTAAAGCTAAGGTTTCAGATATGTTCTGGAGCTGGGGTGATTTTATTCTTGGTTATGCTGGTTTTAATATCTCTGAGAATATTACCAAGGATCCACTCAGAGAGCTCCAAATGAGACACGTGGTCGTCCACTTGGTTTCTGGGGACGTTGTTACAGAGGTTCAGAGACAAATTACACTGCAACAGAGAAAGAGATTCTAGCAGCCTATGAGGGAGTGAAAGCAGCTTCTGAAGTGATTGGAACTGAGTCACAATTGCTTTTAGCTCCTAGACTGCCAGTTCTTAACTGGATGTTCAAAGGCAAAGGTTCATCACCACATCATGCCACAGATGCAACCTGGTCTAAATGGATGGCTTTGATAACTCAACGAGCACGAATGGGTAATCTTGACCGACCTGGTCTGGTGGAGGTGATCACCAACTGGCCGGAAGGCACAGACTGTTCCAAACCTCTGGAGGAGAAAATAACTCGTGCTGAGGAAGCTCCTCCCTATGGTGATCTCTCTGATCAGGAAAAGAACTATGCTTTGTTCACAGATGGTTCCTGTCGTCTTGTTGGGAACAAGCGAATATGGAAGTCAGCAGTTTGGAGTCCAACCAGAAGAGTTACCGAAACGAAAGATGGAGAAGGAGAATCCAGTCAGTTCACTGAGGTAAAAGCTGTTCAACTTGCTCTTGATGTGGCTGAACGTGAGAATTGGCCTATCCTTTACCTCTACATTGACTCATGGATGGTAGCCAATGCTCTATGGGGTTGGCTGAAGGACTGGAAGAAGAATGGTTGGCAGAGGAAAGGAAAGCCTATTTGGTGTGCTGATCTATGGCAGGACATTGATGCACGGCTGGAGAGAATTCCAGTGAAGGTGCGGCACGTAGATGCACACATGCCTAAGAGCAGAGCCACTGAGGAACATCAACATAACCAGAAGGCAGACCAAGCTGCTAAGATTGCTCAAGTTGATACCAACTCTGAACTTGACATTGACCTTGATTGGAAACACCGAGGTGAGCTGTTCTTAGCTCGGTGGGCCCATGACTCATCTGGACATCAAGGCAGAGATGCAACATACCGATGGGCTCGCGATAGGTCAATTGACTTGTCCATGGACGCTATCACCCAAGTCATCTATGACTGTGACATTTGTGCTGCTATTAAGCAGGCTAAGCGAATCAAGCCCTTATGGTATGGTGAGAGATGGTCAAAGTACAAGTATGGTGAAGCCTGGCAGATTGACTACATCACTTTACCTCAATCTCGTTCTGGCAAACAGTATGTGCCAACGATGGTAGAAGCCAGCACTGGATGGTTGGAAACCTATCCAGTTCCACATGCAACTGCACGTAACACCATTGTTGGTTTGGAGAGACAAATCTTGTGGAGACATGGAACTCCAGAGAGAATCGAGTCAGACAATGGTACTCATTTCAAGAACAATCTTGTGAAAAACTGGGCCAAAGAGCATGGTATTGAATGGATCTATCACATACCCTACTATGCACCAGCTTCAGGGAAGATTGAGTCATACAACAGTTTGCTGAAAACCACCCTAAAAGCCATGGGGGGTGGAACTCTGAAAAACTGGGACAAACATTTAGCACAAGCTACTTGGTTGGTAAATAGTAGAGGTTCAGTAAACAGAGCAGGACCTGCACAATCAGATCTGGTCCAAACAGTAGACAGTGATAAAGTTCCTGTTATACGTGAGAAGAATCTGTTAGGGAAAACTGTTTGGGTATTTTCTCCTTCGGGCAAAGGGAAACCTGTCCGAGGGGTGGTTTCTGCTGAAGGTCCTGGTCATACATACTGGGTAATGCAGGAGAATGGTGAAATCCAGTGTATTCCACAGAGAAATTTAACCTTAGCTGAGAGAGTTTAAATACAAGCTGTTAGGAGTTTTCTGTTCTAGGTAACATCGGCGCCCAACACTGAGAGAATCTACGATAGAATCTACAGTACGTGAGCACGAACCCAACATCATCTGGGAGTCCCTGTTCTGAGCTTTTGAATCACCTACATCTGATTGAAGTGTGAACTGAACTTGTATATATTGTTTTAGTGTAAATATTGGTTTAGATTAGATTGGGTAATTCTCAGCGATACTCTGTGCGAAGTAGACAGGGGTGGATTGTGCTAGTTTGAAGCAAGCTAGAATGTTTTGGTAACAGAACTAGATAACGGGCAGTGAAATGAAAAACAATTGATGTCAACTTCTCTCACAGTCTCGCTGAGAACTCTGGGAAGAAGAAAGACTTTTTCTCCATTTTGTCTCTCTCTCTTGCTTTGGCCTTAGACCTGGTCACATCTCATTAACCCTGCTCCTACTAACCTTGCTCCCTAACCTCTTGGCTGCACCTCTCTTCTTCCTGAGAACTGGGGTAAGGTTGAGAGGGCCGGGGGGAGGTGTTGGGGTGGTTTGAGAGCCCCTCCTGGGGACTCAGGTTTCTGGGAGGGGAGTTGTGCTTTTGTATTGTTTATCCTTTGTATATTTCTGTATATAATTGTATATAACTGTATATATTGTAAATAGCTGCTTGTAAATTCTGCTAGCTGTAAATAAATTGCTTCATCTATATTCCCAGGGTCCGTCTGAGTTAGCTGGGGCAAATGCAAAGTGTGGGAGGGACGGGGTAACCCCCAAACCATCACATCCAGCTACTTGTCCCCTTGCTCTCTTTAAGAGGCCATCCAAGGGTCGTTAAGGCCTATTGAGCCTGCATAAAGGGTGCTTAAAGGTGGGAAACCATCATTTGGAGCAGAGTACCAGGGGCTCCTTCTGCAGAATCTATCCAGACAGGGGAGAATTATAAGGTGGGGGCAAACTGTAAGATGGGAACGAACTCTAAGGTGGGAACCCCAAGGTGGGAAGTCCCCCAATATTTATACCCTTCCTAGACAAAGAGCAGAGTTACCACTTCCTAGGCATGAAGACCACAGCCAATCCCCATCCCGATTCCAGCACAGGCACTGCATGGGGTACCCCTTGTGCCAGAAGGGCCCTTTGCTCCCTCCTCTCACACCTGCAGGGCAGGGGGGGGAAACAGGTCTTTTCTTGCCTTTTCCTCCCCCATTCAAACCACAGAGGGAGAGGAATTTAGGGGTATACAGGACTCCAGGACAACATTTAGAGAAGAAGCCAGGAAGAGCTAATAATGACCTTGCAGTACCTGAAGAGGGTCTACTAGAATGCAGGAAAGAAACCATTTACAAATGGATGAAGAGTAATAGTTTTAATTTGGAAAAGAATAGATTTAATTTGGACATTAAGCGGAAATTCTTTACCATGAGGGTAGTAGAATTCTGGAACAGGTTGGCCAGTTGAGGCCCCATTCTTGTAGATATTCAAGATCATGGTCAGTGGGGCTCTGGGCTACCTGATCAGGTGACTGCCAGGGGGCTGAACTAGGTGATCTTTGGAGGTCCCTTCCAATCTGAATCATTCTATGAAGATTTATGTCTCTACAATATATTCCTTCACAAAGTTTAAAGAGCTTCGTACACTTCCCAAATTAATTACATTTCTTATAAAATTACTTTTTTTTCTTTTTCATTTTAGCTGAAATCAAAGATTTCTGGAACATGGATAGTCACATCAAGACTATACAGATGTTTTAAGGAGAAAGTGAATAATACTGTATCTGTTGCTTTTGGTAAATGAAATTTCAATTCCTGTTCCCTAAGCAGTGCACTAAAAATTTCAGAGTAGACTTTATATTTTCAGGTTGCATTATATATTTACCTGAAACCTCTTCTTTTATTTAACTGAACTACTAACAGAGGAGTAAGGCTCAAACCACACTAGACTATGTGTCCTGGAAAACAGTAAGGAGATAGCCAAGTTTCTGTGCTTGATTTTAACAGTGTACACACTGGAATAAAATCAAATAATATGTGAGGGAGTTTTACAGCATCTCTGTGTATCTTGGGGAGAAGTAATATTTCTTCAATATAGAAAGCTTAATGTGAAGAGTCTCTTTGGGGAGGTTACCTGTATATACTAATCTTGATAATTTATATAAAAGTAAGGAAAGAAGGAAAAAAGAAAGGAAGGAAGTGGGAGGAAGAGAGATGAAGGGAGGAAAGAAGAAAGAGTAGAGACAGAGAGAGAGTCATGAAGAAGGAAGAAAGGGGCAGAGAAGGATAGGAGGGAAAGAAATTCTTTATTTAACTGTGTCACAAGTCCTCTGTCTCAGAGGATCCAGTTGAAGTGACAAAATACTTTTTTTTTTCTGTTTAACAGGAGGTTATAAACAACCAAAACTTTGTTATTAAGATTTCATATCTTGTTTTTGAGAAAATAAGGTTTATAAATATAGTAAAGGAAGTTTGAAACAAGAGATGACCAGGAATGTGCAGTTATGGAGAAATCAAGTTCTTATACTACATTTCTTACCTTCACTGTGTACACTAGTCCTTCAGATTTTCCAGGGCTGGTGCTGGTTTTAGTAGTGCTGCAAATGGCAATAAGATATAGAAGCTTGTACTGTGGTTATGAACATCAATTTTGACTGAAAAGCTTTAATCAGCAAAAGGATGTGGAATAAAAGCAACAGTTGTATTCTAGTTTTGGTCTCTATGACTGCAACAAATAATAATAAAAGGTGATCACTGTTCAGTTTCCACATTTCAACTGCAGAGAGGTACCCAGAACAGAAGAACTGAAGATAGTGTGATATAGACTTCTATATGTGAAGGAATAGGAATGTGGTCATGGTGTACATCCATAACTGGGAATAGGGGAGATCTCTCTGGTGTTCATCTGATCTAGTATCTTTCTTATGTAACAATAAACCCCTCTGCAGAGAAGTAAATTTGTGAGATTAGACAATTTTACTGGTCTTTTACATTTCTGTCACATTACCACTTTCTTTATCTGTGCATCTCCTCACCCTGCCTCTTATGGAAAGAAAGGTTTTATCCCATCATAGACATACAAACCTAACCACAAAAATGGCTCTACATTTGCACTTAGTGTTACTTTACTCATAATTTATATATTAAAAAAAAAAAGATTTTAGCACAACTGATAATAGGAGAAGTGACTTACCTATATTGCTCATAACTGTTCACAAATTTACAGTTTAATTTCTCATTATGGAGAAATAATATTGTCTGCACAAAATGCTATGGGGTATCATTTATCTCAATAAATGTGAACAGCTCATCTTTTCTGTCAGTTTGTAATCTACATCAGCTTATAAAATAACTAATTTGCCCCAGATCTATAAATCTGATTCCAACTTAAAAAATTAAACAACCCAAAACCAAAATCAAAACCAAAACAAACAAAAAAATAAAAATAAGCTTACATTCCTAAATTTAATTGAATATTTAAATTGTTTTACATGAAATGATGACCACACTGATTAATTCTGAATACAATTGATCGGTATCTTATAAATTCTGAGAAGCAGCTTATGTTTAGCATAGGAGTCAAGGTTTCAGCAGCAGATAAGAGGGCTCTGTGAGGAGAAACCAGAGCTGCTCCACTCCAGGCACAGCCCTTTCCACCTGTCTCTAACTGATCCACTTCAGGGCACAGCTGATCCCCTCAGGGAAAATGTTTATAGGAAAGGACAGAAATACTGAAGACAGAGGAAGAGGGTAAAAAAGGACTAAGGATCTGAAAAGCAGCAGAGGGAACATCAAGATCAGAAAGAATTGAGAATTTTAAACTAGATGGGCACCTAGATGCTGCTTTGCCTAGCCACCACCATTAGCAGTTTCTTATTTTTCTCACAAATCTATGACAAGATTGATAGGATTTGTGGTACAGTAGTGTGATGGTTTGGGTGTTACCCGCCCTCCCCCCACTATGAAATCACATATTCACAGTTTAGCCCAATACACAAGCAGATGTTTACAATATATTACAAATATATACAGCTATATATGGAAATATACAAGTTAAAGGAAATAGAGAAACACAATACCCCTTCCAGAAATCAGAGTCCCCAGGAGGGGCTCCCAACCACCCTTCCACCTTCTTTCCACCCCTCTACTTTATCCCAGAGTTTGCCTTATGTACAAGGTGAGTTTGGAGGATTGGCAAGGGGAGTTAGAGGCAGAATTAGGTGGGTGACGCAGCAAAAGCCCAGGGAGAAAAGAATAGAAGCTGACTCCAACAGACAGAGACTCTCACATGCTGTCTTATCTATGTTTGTGTTCTTGCTTTTATACATTTCAGCAAGGCTATGAGGGAAGTAGACATCACCATTGTTTTCTTTAAACAGCCTATAATGTATTTTTTTCTCATTAAAATATTCCAACTAGCCTCAAACCAACACAAGGAGGAAGTCTAAATCAGTATTGATTGCAAATCTGCATGCTTATGTTAAAATGGTAATGTCTGCATCAGAAACTGGGGAATTCACCTAGTGTCTGTTGATTCCCTCTTTCTGTAGATTATATTGATACTCGGGATGCAAATAGAATTTTAGACATAAAGTCATGGAATCTATTATGAAATATACCAGCAATATTAAAAAAAATGTTTTTTCCTGATATGAGCTAGACTTGAAGAGAGAATGACTCTGAATGATCTGTGGGCCCTCAGAATATTTTTTTCATTTACAATCAAACATTTTTGGAGAAGTATCTTTAAAAAATATGGTTTCCTGAAAAGTGCCAAAATAGTATTAGAAATGACATTATGATAGATTAACTAGTTAATATATTAATTAAAGGAAAATGCATAGGGAAAAAAAACCAACAAAAATTATTATCATTCTTTATCATTCTCTTTGAATTCTAGTTGAAGAACATTTAACTGCCAGTTTTTGATACTGAGTTCTGTGGTTCCTAGTTCATCGTAACTTCAAGAAGCTCTATATTCTGACTCACAACTCATCTTTATGGAAAGATACATATCCATCGGTCCACATTTCTGAGATGTCCATGTTTTTTTGTTTCATTAGTCATTGTTTTTCCATGCTCAGAATTCAATGAAGAATCTGTGTCAACATTTTTCTATAACCTATGCTTTACTATATAGCATGCAGCTATATACTGTATGTGTATATAAATTGAGTATATAGCATACAGTAGTATTTTTAGCTAAAAGTTCCATTTTTTCAGCCTTACCTTTTATAATTGGCATGATCTAGTAGATTGGAGAGAAAAAATATTTTCTTTCCAGGAAAGTGTCTAAGGTGGTGGTGGGTCTCTCACCTATAATGATGTTATAAATTATAATAGTCAAACAAAAGTGTTTATTCAATTATTATTTTTGTGCCAGACATTGATTCATGTGTAGTAGTTCACAGTCTAGAACTTTGAGGCCTTAGCACAAAATGGCTTTCTCAAGATCAAATTAACAGAACTATTTGCAAATTTCATATATTGCAGAAATATGGAATGCTATCTTGAATGTAATGTTTTTTTCTGCCACTCTCCAGTGTTTGTACTCGCTAACAGAAATCAGAATAATATTTTGGTGACTGCTATGGAGGAAGGAAAATAAAATTAACCTTAAGAAGAATGACATTTTCATTTACTAGTCAAATGAAGCATCCTGGTATTTTCATGACAGCCTCTTTGTTTGGATATTTATCAGTGGTAAGAGGGAAATGCTGACAGAGAGTTACAATTATGTGTAAGCATGGAGATAGTACATGTAGATAGATCCATGTACAGACTGTTACCTTCTACCACAAAAGTAATAACAAATAAATATTACTTAATATCTCTGAATTTGTTGCCTCATGATGTTCAAAATTATATCGTTATAAAATTTTATAAAATCACAGCATATGATTTTATGTTGTTGTAACCACTGTTATAATTCTGGTCCTATGTCAAATAGGCCCAACAGCAGTGCACAGCAAATTTGTGTATGTCTTGGGTTCAAATGCAAGTTCCCAGAGACTCTTATAAATTTAATAGACCCAATGACAATTTATAGAATTTATAGAGTGCCCTCCCCTCTTCCCCCTCCTTTTCCCAAAAGACAGGGAGAGAGAGAAAAGGTAGGGACACCCAAATAAATCAATCTCACTCGATTTGGAAGTTAAAAAGGAAAAGTTTAACAATAACTTAGAAAAGGTATTGGAGGTAGGGGAGTTTACAAAGGATAAGGAAGGGAAAACAGCAAAATACAAAAAAGGGATGGATACAACTCGAGTAATGTGATGGTGTCTCTGCCTCGTGGCTGCCACGTGGTGTGCTGGTATGCAGTATGCATGTGTGGGTCAAGAGTGAATGCAGGAAAAAGAGGGCGAGGAGCAGGAAGTGCTCCTCTTTTATACCACAGGAAGTGGGGGGAGTGGGCTAACCATCACCTGGAGTGTGGCCCACCCCTGGGGAGGGGCCAAGACCCCTAGGGTCAGGTTCAGGGTTACTCCCCCAGGAGTGCTAACCCTATACAGTGTATGACTTGCATCTCTCATCATTCTTATGGACAGAAAGTGAGTATAAAATGTATGTATGCATATGTATATGCATATAAACATCATTACTGAATTTGTGAATTGAGGAGTTTTGGAACTTCTGAATTACACTTCATTTAATACAGAAGTAACAATGAGGGTTTGATTTGGCTTGATTTTTCAAAAAACAGAGAAGAAAGAAACAAACTACACAAAACTGGAGGAAAACCTCATGAAACTGAAGACTGTAGGAGTATTAGGTACAAGGAGAGTGAAAATACAACTAAATAAACGGAAATAACTAAGAGTATCTAATAAGTACAATTTATGTTTTTAATTAACATGGTCCATAATTATATTAGCTAATGTATTAATTTATATGTGGTGAGACTGTTTTTTCTCACAATCTTAGTTCATTGTATTCAAAGTATCAAAAAGAAAAATTAAAAAGCATCAAAGTGTAAGTTATGTTTTGCTGTAGAAAAATAGGAACTTATTGATGAATCAAGATCAGAGGGCAAATCAACATTACAAGTCTGAAATTGTCAGAAGGAAGAATTTTTTCCAGATTTTTTCTTCCAGTATGTCTCACTCATCAGATTTGAATTTTCCCATTTGAAAGGTTACCATCCTTATCTTCTTTCTGTGATGTATGGATTTAGAAATCTTCTGCATGTTTCATCTGTGCTTGCTTGTGAAAACCAAACAAAAACAAAAGAAAAAAAACCCAAAATCAACCAACCAACCAAATGAAGCTCCAAACACCAAAGCAATTTATCTGTTTGTTTGATTTTTTTTTAAACTGAAGGCCCTATTCAACATCAAACTTTTGAAGAATCATCACCCATGGTTCATCAAAGAGGCTGAATATCATAGAATCATAGAATCAACCAGGTTGGAAGAGACCTCCAAGATCATCCACTCCAACCTAACACCCAGCTGTAGCCAATCAACTAGGCCATGGCACTAAGTGCCTCATCCAGTCTTTTCTTGAACACCTCCAGGGACAGCAACTCCACCTCCTCCCTGGGCAGCCCATTCCAATGGCAAATCACTCTCTCTGTGAAGATCTCCCTCCTAACATCCAGCCTATACCTCCCCTGGCACATCTTGAGACTGTGTCCCCTTGTTCTGTTGCTGGTTGCCTGGCAGAAGAGACTAACTCCCACCTGGCTACAGCCTCCCTTCAGATAGTTGTAGACAGCAACGAGATCACCCCTGAGCCTCCTGTTCTCCAGGCCAAACAAGCCCAGCTCCCTCAGCCTCTCCTCATAGGGCTTGTGTTCCAGGCCTCTCACCAGCTTCGTTGCCCATTTTCACAATATATATGCTGTAAAAGGAGACTTACTGTTAGAAAACATGGATGAATCATTTTGACCCAGCTCCACAATTAGAGTACATTTTGTTCACTGCAAATGGTCAGTTAAATTGACATTTTCTAGGGTAAAATTTGTTTTAAGGTCACAAGAATCATGGAATCATGGAATGATTTAGGTTGGAAGGGACTTGAAAGAAGAGCTAACTATCTGCCATAGGCAGGGATACTTTCCATTATATTAGGTTGTTCAGAGTCTCATCCAGCCTGGCCTTGAACACTTTCAGGGACAAACACCCACAACTTCTGCCAACTCTTTGAGTGTCTCACTGACATAATAATTAAGAAATTCTTTATATCTAATTTAAATCTAACCTCTTTTAGTGTAAAACCTTGAAGTATAACTACCACATATTGTAAAAAGTTCCTCTCCAGCTTCCTTGTAGGCCCCTCTCGAGGTACTGGAAATTTGCTAATAAGGTCTTCCAGAACCTTTCTTTTCTCCAGGATAAAGAACCTCAGCTTTGTCAGCCTGTCTTCAGAAGAGAGGTGCTCTAGCCTCCGATTACCTTTGTGGTCATCCTCTAGACCTTCTTTAACAGGTCCACATCTTTCTTGCATTGGAAGGCCCCAGAGCAGGACATAGTGCTCTGGGGAGGTCTCACCAGAGCAGAGCAGAAAGGTAGTTACCTCCCTTGACTTGTTGGCCAAGGGTCAAATGAATTAACACAGTCAAGGATATGATTGGTTATGCTGAGCTTTTTGTCACCCAACATCCATCATTCTCTGCATTGCTCTGCTAAATCTACTCATTATCCAGCTCATATTTCTGCTTGGGATTGCCCCAAAACAAGTTTATGGGCAAGAAGATGAACATAAGCCAAAAGGGTGCTTCGATTTCCTAGTAGGCCAACAGCATCCCAGCTTGTATCACAAATAACATGACAAGCAGGGCCAGGGAAGGGATTGTCCCCCTGTACTCAGTGCTAGTGAGGCCAAGTTTTCTACTCTTGTAAATTCAGCATAACTCAGAAGTAGGAAGGAAACTATGGTCATTGTGATAAGAGGACACAGATAATAGCTAGGAGTATAGGACAAGAATGGCATTGCAAAGACCAAATTTTCCTTTTCATCTTCTGCTACACAATTTATTAGCCTATTTGTGTACTATTTGATATGTGTGAGGTAGATTTGAAGATTTACATTCCATTCAGTTTTGGGGCCTTCACTACAAGAAAGACTTTGAGGTGCTGGAGCTTGTCCAGAGAAGGACAATGAAGATGACAAAGGGGAGAACAAATATTATGAAGTGAGACTAAGAGAACTTAGTCATTTTTCAATCTGGAGAAAATGAGACCATAGGCAGATTTTCTCTCTCTCTAAACTACCTAAAAGAAGTTGTGGAAGTAGGTGACAGTGTATTCTCCTTGGTGACAACTGATAATACAAGAGGAAATGGCTCCAGTTGCACCAGAGGATGTTTAGATTGAATATTAGGAGAAATTTCTTAACTAGAAGAGTTTTCAAACAGTGGAGTAAGCTCTCTATGGAGGTGGTTGAATCACTGCTCCTGGAGGTGATTGCAAATGATATGTAAAAATATGATGGTAAAGGGCATGTTTTAGCTCCAGACTGGGTAGAGTTACATAGTGGTTGAATTAGCTGATCTTAGTGGCCCTTTCCAATTGAAACAATTCTATGATTCTCTTCTTTCTTGTGATATGCCCTTCATTATAGACTTCATGGTATGTATGTATTTATTTCCAATTAAATAATGATATTTTTATTGATGGTTATTATTACTGAGTATTCCTTCACTATGAAGGTAGTGATTTGTTAGTGCAGGACATGTTTCATTCTAGTCTTTGCCCACTAACAAAAGTGAAACATTCTATGATTCTATTAATAAGGTATTGCCTTAATTAATTGCTAGACTTCCTTGGCCTCTATCTTTATTACCTCTGATCCAGACACTACATGGAGAAAGTAGGAGAGGGGATCCAGAAAACTCTGGAGTTTAATCCTATCTTGATTCTGGGTAGATATATTGCTGCACATCTTTAAACAGCTTCAAGAAGTTGTAACTGACAATAGTGCTTTGTTCAGTGTCTCTGTCAGAGCCTTATTTTTTACAGACCTGATACTGAACTTTACTTCTGCCTCCTTCTTTTATTTTTTTTTTCTTACTGCAATCATTTTTTCATTACTCTTATTGGAGAGCAAATGAAATATTTTAATTATATTTCCCTAATTGGGAAGACCAATAGAACAGTGGCCAAAGGCAGATGCCTCAGTGCTTCTCCAGGGTACACATTCATACACTATAGTCTGTCTGTTAAACACCAAATGAGAGATATTACCTTTTAATTTGGAAGTTGGATAATAACAAACCAAACAAAGCCCCAAAGACAGTGGATTCCTCAACCCTGAATTTGTTAATTAACTTTGGAAAACATTTAAATATTAATAGTCTGAAAAATGTTGCAGCAGGAAGTCCACTATTTGATCAGGGAAAATGGCCAAGCTGTACTCTTAACTTCACTTTCTCCACTTAACACCAGTAAACTGTGAACTTCGGCACTTCATCCCGTACTCTCAGTTTGATTTAAATCAGTTGAGATGTATAGATTTGGGGAAAGCTGTGTCAATGAATTAGAAGGAAATGAAAGAAATCAGAACTTCAGTAAATACATATGGAGTTCCCAGGGGACTTCAGCTTTTCTAAAAAGATGCCAAGCCTTGGCATATGCCATGGCTCTTAAACATGTATATCTAGCAAAATTGATACTGTTAAGAAATCAATGTAATATATTAATATCATTAATTATATACTGCCTTTTATTAATAATGGCTGAACATTTATCTTTATAATTACTTTTCTTTTCTCCACAAATAGGAAGAGTGATTTCCCATTGGAATGGGCTGCCCAGGGAGGTGGTGGAGGCACCGTCCCTGGGGGTCTTCAAGAAAAGCCTGGATGAGGCACTTAGTGCCATGGTCTAGTTGATTGGTTGGGGCTGGGTGCTAGGTTGGAGTGGATGATCTTGGAGGTCTCTTCCAACCTGGTTGATTCTATGATTATATGATTCTATGATATAATAACACAGTATTGTCCTACTAAAATATATCCCCTAAGGGAAAATGTAAAATTTATTCTTAGCAACATACTAGTACAGCAATTAGTATTTTGTATTCTGTGAAGATGGTAAAGTCTTATCTGAAGTTATTATCTGGCTGAGCTTTTTGTTCACAGACATAAAATCCTCATGGAAATAAGGTCAGCTGCTGACAAAATGTGCTAGTTTGAAGCTAGCCAGAATGTTTTGCTGAGAAGGATTAGATTGCAGGTTGTGACAGAGAAACAAATGGTGATGTCTACTTCACTCACAGGCTTGCTGAGATGCAAAAGACCAAGAATCCAATCATAGATAAGGGAGTCACTCTTTATACGGGCTCTGCACTGCATTTTTCTCTTTAACTTCACCCTCTATCTCTCTGATTAATCCACCTGCTTCCTAAAACCCCTGGCCGACCCTACATTCTTCATTGGGGCACAAGGCAACATCTGGGGTAAGGTAGAGAGGGGTGGGAGAAGGTGGAAAGGTAGTTGGGAGACCCACTTGGAGACTTAGTTTTCTGGGAGGGGTGTTGTGTTCCTTTATTACCTTTTATTTTGCATATCTCTCTATATAACTGCATATATATTGTAAGTATCTGCTTGTATGTTGTGTGAAGATGTAAATATAAGCTTCATTCAAACTTCCAGAGCTGGTTGAGTCCAGTCTGGATGATTTCCAAAGTGTGGAGGGGTGGGTAACAACCAAACCACCACATCTTTTATTTTGGCACCTAACGTGGGGCACGAACACACAAACCTGAGATTGAGAGTCTCATTCTCCAGAGACTGAGCCAACCATGTTTTTTCCAGACTTTCAACCAACCCCATAGTGCATTGGCTACCATCCATGAGTCAGTGTAGAGGTAAAGGATAGGCCAATTTTCATGTTCAGCCACATCAAGGGCAAGTTGGACAGCTTTTACCTCCGTGAAATGACTGGATTAATCCTCTCCATCTCTTGCTTCAGTAACTGTCATGGTAGGATTCCAGACTGCTGACTCTCATCTTCACTTCTTCCCAACAAGATGACAGGAACCATCTGTGAACAAAGTATAATTCTTTTCCTGATCAGAGAGATCACCATAGGGAGGAGCTTTTTCAGCACGAGTTATTTTCTCCTCTGGAGGTTTGGTACAGTCTGTGCCTTCCAGCCAGCTGGTAAACACCTCTACCAGACCAGTTCAATCGAGATTACCCATTCATGCTCGTTGGGTAATCAAAGCCATCCATTTAGACCAGGTTGCATCTGTGGCATGATGCGCTCATGAACATTTTCCTTTGGACATCAAATATAGAACTGGCAATCTAGGAGCTAAAAGCAATTGTGACTCAGTTCAAATCACTTCAGAAGCTGCTTTCACTCCTTCATAGGCTGCTAGTACCTGTTTCTCTGTTGGAGTGTAATTTGCCTCAGAACCTTTGTAGCTACAACCCTAGAAACCAAGTGGACAACCATGTGTCTCATTTGGAACTCTCTGTCAAATGCTCCAAGATAGACCATTGTCACTGGCATTTGTATACAGAATGTTCCTAATGTCCGGACCAGATCTCACAGGTCCCAAGCCCACTGCATGGACTACTTCTCACTTGATCTGATCAAAGGCTGCTTGTTGTTCAGATCCCCACTCAAAATTGTTTCTCTTATAAGTCACATCATGCAGAGGTTTGACAATCTGACTGAAACCAGGAATGTGTAGTCTCCAAAATCGCACCACACCAAGAAAAGAAAGTGTGTCCTTCTTACTGGTGGGAACTGCCATAGTAGAGATTTTGTTGATCACATCCTGTGGAATGTGACAGAGACCATCCTGCCACCACACAACCAGAAACTGAATTTCTTTGGCAGGTCCTTTGACCTTGTCTCTCTTAATGGCAAAACCTGCTTGCAACAGAATGTCAATGATTTTGTTACCTTTCTCAAAGACTTCCTCAGCAGTTTGGCCCCACACAGTGATGTCGTCGATTAAATGGATGTGCTGTGGAGCTTTACCTTTCTCTAGTGCATTGTGGATGACTGAGTGACAGATCGTTTAACTGTGTTTCCACCCCTGAGGCAAACAGTTGAACTGATACTGGATTCCTCTCCAGGTGAATGCAAACTGAGGCCTGCACTCCTTTGCTATGGGAATAGAGAAGAAAGCTTTAGCAATGTCTATGGTAGCATGCCATTTAGCCTCCTTTGATTCCAGCTTACACTGGAGTTCCAGCATGTCTGGCACAGCTGCACTCAAGGGTGGAGTCACCTTGTTGAGGGCACAAAAGTCTACTGTCAGCCTCCAGTTTCCGTTAGCACAGGCCAGATGGGACTGTTGAGAGGTGAATGAGCTTTCTCAATGACAGCCTCATTTTCCAATTGACGAATCAGCTGATGAATGGGCAACAAAGAGTCACGGTTAGTTCTGTACTGCCTGTGGTGAACAGTTTGAGTAGGAATTGGCACTTCCAGATCCTCTATGTCATAATGTCCCACAACCCATCAGCCTGACCTCAGTGCCAGGGAAACTGATGGAGCAGGTTATCTTGGGGGCAATAACTGTGCACGTGAGGGATGGCCAAGGGCTCAGGTCCAGCCAACATGGATTTAGAAAGGGCAGATCCTGCCTCTCCAACTTGATCTCTTTCTATGACCAGGTGACCTGACTGGTGGATGTGGGGAGGCCTGTGGATGTGGTCTATCTGGACTTCAGCAATGCCTTTGACACTGTCCCCCACAGCAAACTGCTGGCTAAGCTGTCAGCCCATGGCTTGGATGGCAACACTCTGTGCTGGGTTAGGAACTGGCTGGAGGGCTGAGCCCAGAGAGTGGTGCTGAATGGTGCCACATTCAGCTGGCGGCCGGTCATTAGCGGTGTCCCTCAGGGATCAGTGCTGGGCCCCATCCTCTTTAACATCTTCATAGGTGATCTGGATGAGGGCATGGAGTCAGTCATCAGAAAGTTTGCAGATGACACCAAGCTGGGGGCAGATGTGGCTGGGTTGGAGAGCAGAAGGGCTCTGCAGTGGGACCTTGACCGCCTGCACAGATGGGCAGAGTCCAATGGGTGTGCAGTTATAGCTCCAAGTGCCGGGTGCTGCACTTTGGCCACAACAACCCCATGCAGAGATACAGGCTGGGGTCGGAGTGGCTGGAGAGCAGCCAAACAGAAAGGGATCGGGGAGTGCTGATCAATACCCACCTGAACATGAGCCAGCCGTGTGCCCAGGTGGCCAAGAGAGCCAGTGGCATCCTGGCCTGCATCAGGAATGGTGTGGTCAGCAGGAGCAGGGAGGTCATTCTACCCCTGTACTCTGCACTGGTTAGACCACACCTTGAGTACTGTGTTCAGTTGTTCTGGGCCCCCCAGTTTAGAAGGGACATTGAGATGCTTGAGCGTGTCCAGAGAAGGGTGATGAGGCTGGTGAGAGGCCTTGAGCACAAGCCCTACGAGGAGAGGCTGAGGGAGCTGAGGTTGTTTAGCCTGGAGAAGAAGAGGCTCAAGGGTGACCTTATTTCTGTCTACAACTACCTGAAGGGTGGTTGTGGCCAGGGGGAGGCTGCTCTCTTCTCTCAGGTGGCCAGCTCCAGAACAAGAGGACACAGCCTCAGGCTGCGCCAGGAGAAATTTAGGCTGGAGGTGAGGAGAAAGTTCTTCACTGAGAGAGTGATTGGATACTGGAATGGGCTGCCCGGGGAGGTGGTGGAGTAGCCATCCCTGGAGCTGTTCAAGGCAAGATTGGATGTGGCACTTGGTGCCACAGTCTGGCCTTGAGCTCTGTGGTAAAGAGTTGGACTTGATGATCTATGAGGTCCCTTCCAATCTTGGTGATACTGTGATACTCTGATACTGTGATACTGTAACTGCAGATTCATCTGAAAGTTCAAGTCTAATGGACAATTTCAATTTACCATCCTCAATCTCTTCAGATGCTATTCCAAAAACCCATTTCATAGAATCATAGAATCATAGAGTCAACCAGGTTGGAAAAGACCTCCAAGATCATCCAGTCCAATCTATCACCCAGTCCTATCCAGTCAACTAGACCATGGCACTAAGTGCCTCATCCAGGCTTTTCTTGAAGACCCACCACCTCCCTGGGCAGCCCATTCCAATGGGAAATCACTCTCTCTGGCAAGAACTTCCTCCTAACATCCAGCCTATACCTACCCTGGCATAACTTGAGACTGTGTCCCCTTGTTCTATTGCTGGTTGCCTGGGAGAAGAGGCCACCCCCCACCTGGCTACAATGCCCTTTCAGGTAGTTGTAGACAGTAATAAGATCACCCCTGAGCCTCCTCTTCTCCAGGCTAAACAGGCCTAGCTCCCTCAACCTCTCCTCATAGGATTTGTGCTCCAGGCCTCTCACCAGCCTTGTTGCCCTTCTCTGGACATGTTCCAGCACCTCAACATCTCTCTTGAATTGAGGGGCTCAGAACTGGACACAGGACTCAAGGTGTGGCCTGACCAGTGCTGAGTACAGGGGAAGAATAACCTCCCTTGTCCTACTGGCCACACTGGTCCTGATGCAGGACAGGATGCCATTGGCTCTCTTGGCCACCTGGGCACACTGATGCCTCATCTTCAGCTTACTATCTATCAGTACCCCCAGGTCCCTCTCCTCCTGGCTGCTCTCCAGCCACTCAGTCCCCAGCCTATAGCGCTGCTTGGGGTTGTTGTGGCCAAAGTGCAGAACCCTGCACTTGGCCTTGTTAAATCTCATCCCTTTAGCCTCTGCCCACCCATCCAGCCTGTCCAGGTCCCTCTGCAGTGCTCTCCTACCTTCCAACAGATCAACACCTGCTCCTAGCTTGGTGTCATCGGCAAACTTACTGATGCTGGACTCAATCCCCTTGTCCAGATCATCAGTGAAGATATTGAACAGGACTGGGCCCAGCACTGATCCCTGGGGAACACCACTAGTGACTGGTTGCCAACTGGATGTGGCACCATTCACCACCACTCTCTGGGCTCTGCCATCCAGCCAGTTCTTGATCCAGCACAAGTCAATCTGTCCAAACCATGAGCTGCCAGCTTGGGTAGGAGCTTCTTGTGGCAGACAGTGTCAAAGGCTTTGCTGAAGTCCAGGTAGACTACATCCACAACCTGCCCCACATTCACCGGGTGGGTAACCTGATCATAAAAGGAGATCAGGTTGGTGAGGCAGGACCTGCCCTTCCTAGACCCATGCTGGCTGGGCCTGATCCCTTGGCCATCCTGTAGGTGCTTTGTGATGGCACCCAAGACTACCTGTTCCATGACCTTGCCTGGCACTCATGTCAGGCAGACAGGTCTGTAGTTTTCTGGCTCCTCCTTACGACCCTTCTTGTGAATGGGTATCACATTGGCCAGCTTCCAGTCTTCAGGGCTTTAGGGTCTTTGAGACAGTCCAGAATGCATGGTGCATCAGGACCATTTACAATAGTATGTTTCTTCTGCTCTTTACCATTTAAACTAATCTCGGCCTGCAACTCAGTTAACTCTTGAGATCCACCAGTGATTCCAGAAATAGTGATAGACTGTCCCTTCACAATTTGATGGCAATAAAGTACACTGAGCACCCTTGTCAACTTAGCCCTGTGTTTCCCAACTTTTGAACTGCGAGGCCACGTAAAGAATACATCCCAATAGATTTGTTTTTTTCCACTATCCCTCTCCTCCTCATGCCTGGAGGCAGGGCACCCCTAATACTGCACATGGCAAGTGGGGTGTACACAATGATTGGTGTTGTTGTGAGAGAAATTGCAATTGTTGGAATAATTGCAGTTGCTCTGGGGATCTGAAGAAGTGACAGCTACTTTTCTGGCATTGTTACCTCTGTTTCTGCCACTCTGCATGTTTGTGACTCTCTTCAAAAGAACTGAAATAGTTTGACCAGCCCACTTGTTCATGATCTCACCAAATTGGTCATGCAGAATTATCCACAGTGATGCATGTGACTGCTGAGGTCTAGGTGGAATTTGTCTCCTCCTGGGCTGGAATTGCCTTACAGAAGGTGGGCAAAAACATACACCCATTCAGATGGTGTCCTTTACCAGGTTGGAGATGGAGATTTTAAGATTCTCCTTCAGTTCTTTCATGCTATTCTTAATGCTATTCTCAATGCCCTCTCATCCCCTTTATCTCTGTAGTCATGGTCTTTATAGCAGAGACTAGGGCAGAATGTGACAAGCTGTCCTCTATCTGCCTGAGCTGGTCAGTGAATTCACCAACAGTGATAGACCTTCCATTGTCACTCCTTGATAGAAACCTGCCAGCCCAGATGTTAGCATAGGGTGAAGGAGTAAGCTTAATAAGCTTCTTTGTGAGACCTCTTCCAAGAGGAGTGTCATCAGGCTCACGTGTGCCATGATCTCCATGAAGCACTTCCTTCACAGCAAACTGCTTAAGAAGCTTAATTCTCTGCTCAACGGTGTTCCGTTTTTTTTTTTTGCCGCCCAAGGCAGATCATCTTGGGAAGGATATCTCATAGCCACAGCGAACAGGCAGCATGTCCATAAGCTAACCTTACCAAGAGGACTTGCTAGGTATTTGTCCACTCCACTCTCCTTGGTGAATGGCCCTTGCTGCTTTGTAGACTTGTCTCCTACCTGCAGGGCATTGTCACCAAAGTATTGTATCTCACCAGGCAGCTTAGGATTGGCTCTCCTGATTCCCTGAATTATTCCTTTTTAACTTTCCTGACCTCTCTGAGGGCATCAGTGGAATCCTGGATGCCATCCTTCTCCTCTTCCTCTTGTTGCTCTCGTTGTCCCTGGCCTAGAAACAGAACTTTCCTAAGAGCGTTCTTAAACTCCTCAGAACCATCCTCTTTCTTGTTAGCCAGTCTCACAATGCTCCTTTCACCAGAGTACTGAGATCTAAGTTTGTTGGCCAAATCTCAAAGACTATATGTCTCCTCTTCCTTCTCTTGTGCATCAGAGGTCCCCTCCTCTAAGTCGTTTCTTGAATAACTATTTGTCAAATGTTTCATCTTAGCCCAGGCTTTAGCTGGCACCAAAATTATTTGAGGTGAGATGAATTTTGATGAGTTCACTAGTGGTTTTGAATTATTTGGACTCTGTCCTGAGGCCTGTGAGTTCAAATCTGCCTTAGGGGTAGGCATTTTTTGCTACCTGAGTATTTCAATTAGTTGGATTAGTTGAAGTAACACCTGGAGTTTGGATAGTTATCCATGATTCTGGGCTTTTTGTCATTTTATTGTTATTGGCTGGGAATTGGCCACTTTCCCAGGAGATGTGGAGGTGCCCCCCCCCCCCCTTCTTCTCTTCCTGAGCTATTATTGTTTACATTTGGACTGACAATTATCTCACTCTGTTTATTATTTGTCTGGGACACTCTCCTTTTCTTTTGGCTTCTTAAAGGCATCACACCCAGATTTCTCTTACATAATGCCAAAATTAATATGAAATCAAAAATTATAAAACCTAAGATCACACACGACAGAAACTCCACAGTCTCATGTGAATAAAATTCAGAGCAAGTGTCAGGAGCCTGGGTCTTAGGCAAAATTACCCTCATTAAAGCTTTGGGCAAAGCAGAATTATTTCCATTTCCTGTAATGTTACCAATAAAATATGCAGTAATGTTACTGGTGGTAATGTTAAACCCAATATAGGCGAGGATATAATCTCCCCAGTTCCAAAAAATTGACGTAATCTTTGATTTTATCTTCTTCAAAATGAAATTAAACAAAAGGTAACCAATTTTGGCTTTGAGCCAATTATAAACTAGAAAGCAGAAGATAGGCTATACAATAGCCCCCACTAAATAAAATAGCTTCATTAGCTTCATTCTGATTCTCAGAGTTAATTAACAATCACTCAAAATTAATTTGCCCTATGTTGGGCACCAAAATGAAAGACGTGGTTGTTTAGGTGTTATCCACCCCCACACACACTTTGAAAATCACCCTGACTAGATTCAGCTGTCTCTGAAAATTTGAATGAAGCTTATATTTACAGCTTAGCACAATATACAAGCAGATATTTACAGTATATACAGATATATACAGAAATATACAAAGTAAAAGGTAATACAGAACCAACACCACTCCCAGAAACCTGAGTCCCCAGGAGGGGCTCCCAACTGCCCTTACATCTTCTTCCATACCTCTACCTTACCCCAGATGTTGTCTTGTGCCCCTAGGAGAAAAGTAGGATCAGCCAGGGGGGTTAGGAAGCAGGTGGATTAATCAGAGAGACAGCAGGTTAGGTTAGAGAGAGAAATGCCCAGAGCTCAGGCAGTGCCCCAAGCGTGACTCCCTTATCTATGATTTGATTCTTGTTCTTATACCTTTCAGCAAGCCTATGAGTGAAGTAGACATCACCATTGTTTTCTCTTTCACAGCCTGTGGTCTAATCCTTCTCACCAATGCATTCTAGCTAGCTTCAAAGTGGCACATATAGTACTAAAAAAAAAAATAAATGTAGAAAACTAACATTAGTTTCCACAACATTTTTTAATCAAATTACACCACTAGCCTTCATCCATTTCACTGTTGTTCTTTCACTCAATTAGAACCCTAACCATGAAAATAATAGAAAACTATTAGGAATAGAAAACTATTAGGAAAGACATCACCAAGAATGCCCATCAATTGCCGGATATTAAGTGTGAGGTAATCATTGTGTTTTGTGTTGACTATAAAGACACTGATAAAATAAATAGAATATGTAGTATGATGTCTCTTTCATCTGTAAAAATATAATCTGAGAGTTTATGCTTTATTAGCTTCAAACGTAGCATACATAATAACAGAAGAAGGCTCAGCTTTCATTTGATTCATTGTGTGAAAGCTTATCATTCCCCCTTTCAAGTGACAGTTTATTAAATAAGGTGAAAAATAGAAAATATTCATGTTAGATCCAATTCATAGTCTGACACTGGCTGCCTATCTACATAGTAAATGTGGCATTTCTGCACCTCCATTTGTGTGACTGGGAAGTAAATGGGTGTGATGGTTTTGGAGTTACCCCCCCCACACACATTGAATTCACCCAGACTGTACTCATATGGCTGAAGTTAAGGAAAGAAACTTTATATTTACAGCTTATCACAATACACAAGCAGGTGTTTACAATATATTACAAATATATACAGATATATACAGAAATAGAAAAATTGAAAGTAATACAGAAACACAATACCCCTCCCACAAATCAGAATCCCCAGGAGGGGCTCTCAACCACACTTTCACTTTCTTCCCACCCCTCTACCTTATCCCAGAATCTGCCTTATATGCAAGGTGAGTTGGAAGGATTGGCAAAGGGGGTTAGAAGCAGAATGATTCATTGGGTTGCACAGATCCAAGCAGAACAGTAGAAGCCCAGGGAGAAAAGCACAGACACTGACAGACTCCAACAGACAAACTCTCTTATCCATGTTTGTGTCCTTGTTTTTATACATCTCAACAAATTTATGAATGAAGTAGACATCACCATTGTTTCAATTTCACAGCATTTTTTTTTCATTAAAATATTCCAATTAGCCTCAAATCAGCACAATGGGATAAGATATATAGAGTTTCCTGTAATGTGCTTACTGAAAAAAAAAATTCCTCCTTAAAAATATTAAATGAATCAGGAAAGAAAAGAGTTTTAGAAATTACCTTTGTGTAATTCTTGACTGGCTTCTCTTTAGAAACAAGGAAATACGTGGACTGTAAAGAATAAATACCTACAGTGTCTCACCAATTTTTACAAACTCTTTGCAATGTCATAAAAAGGGGACTGGAAGGAAGAACTGCCCATCATAAGTGAAGATCAGGTTTGTGATCACCTGAAGCACCTGAAAGTATTCAAGTCCATGGGACCCAATGGGATACACCCACGGGTGCTGAGGGAACTGGCAGATGAGGTTGCTAACCCCCTCTCTATTATACTCCAAAAATCTTGGCAGTCTAGTGAAGTCCCCACTGACTGGAAAAGGGGAAACACAACTCCCATTTTCAAAAAGGGTAGGAAGGAGGAGCCAGAGAACTACAGTCTCACCTCTGTGCCTGCTAAGATCATGGATCAGATCCTCCTGGAGACACTACCAAAACAGAAGAATAGGGCAAATCCTGCCTGACAAACCTGGAGACTTTCTATAAATGTGTCACAACATTATTAGGTGAGGAGTGAGCAACTGACGTCATTTGCCTGGACCTGAACAAGGCCTCTGACACTTCCCACACCACATCCTGGTCTTCAAGCTGGTGAAACATGTGTCTGATGGGTGGACTACTAGATGGATAAGAACTGGCTTGATGGCCACACCCAAAGAGTGGCTGTCAGTGGGTCCATGTCCAAGTGGAGGCCAGTGACAAGTAGAGTCCCTCAGGGACCTGTCCTGGGACCACTCTCGTTCAACATCTTTGTTGGTGACATGGACAGTGGCATTGAGTGCATCCTCACCAGGAGAAATGTGACCAGAGGTTGAGGGAGGTGATTCTCTCCCTTTTCTCCCCTCTGGTGAGACCACACCTGGAGCACTGAATCCAGTTCTGGAGCCCCCATTACAAGAAGGATGTGGACATGCTGGAGCATGTCCAGAGAAGGGCCAGGAGGATGATCAGAGGGCTGGAGCACCTCTGCTATGAGGACAGACTGAAAGAGTTAGGGCTTTTCAGTCTGGAGAAGAGGAGGCTCTGATGTGACCTGATTATGGCCTTCCGATATCTGAAGGGGGCCTACAAAAAAGCTGGGGAGAGACTTTTTAGGCTATCAGGTAGTGACAGGACTAGGGGGAATGGAGCTAAGCTGGAGATGTGTAGGTTCAGACTGGATGTGAGGAGGAAGTTCTCCAGCATGAGAGTGGTGAGAGCCTGAAATGGGTTGCCCAGGGAGGTGGTTCAGGCCCCATGTCTGGAGGTGTTTAAGGCCAGG